>NW_022146948.1:1120335-1550045 GCF_002938485.1 Sitophilus oryzae | reverse complement strand
CCTAAACATTCTACATTCTACTACAACCGATAAAAGTCCAGTGAGATGCGTGTAAAGAGACTAACAAGTTTTTTTCTGTCGCAAATTATCTTAGATTTCTTTCTTTGGGGACATCTTAAATCCAATGTTTATAGAACACCAACCTACTGATATTGATGATCTTAAAAGGCAAATTACAGCAGAATGCCGGTCAATTCCCGGTGAAGTTTTCCGAAATGTTAGGGAGGAGTTTGAAAACACACTTTATTATTGTTAACAGGAAAATGGACAATATTCTGAACAACTTATAATATAGGGTGTAAGATGTGTAATGTGATCTTCTAATGTTTTGTACTATAAGGAGGTCCATTGCAATAATTTTTGTGTAAACACTAGACTGAAAACCAAAATCTGAATGCAGGCATGTTTAATTGTTTCTGCAACTTTGAAACGTGATTATTCGGAAACCACTCGACAAAAACCAACAAAGTACGATATCACTGAAAAGATAATTAAACGCCCTTTAAGACGATGTGTCACTTGACCCCCATTCCCATTTACGATTGTAAGGGTGACATCTCCCCTTCCTCGGAGGTTAAAAGAAAAAGGCTAACAATATTAATTTAAAGTGTCCTCCTTACAAATAAAATTGACGTATCTTCCCATTTTTTCATATTTTTAACTGCAAGAAAGATATTAAGGGTGGGAAGTTTTAAAATTGACACACTGTAGATTAAAGCTAAAGAAAAAACGGCGAATGCTGATTCTGTGGGGGAAAATTGGAAAACACCAGAAAACCTCGTCATTGAGTGTACCGAAATGACAACCATTCGTGCCATGAACTTTGGTACATACGACTGGTATTGGAGATGTAGAGCTAACCTCTCTAGAACCCTTAGCTAGAACCGTCTCAGATTCTTGCTTTTGCCAAGGCTCTGAGAATTATTATGAGTTATAACTGAAAAGGGGGATACAATAGATGTGTAAGGTCGCAGTGATTATCCCCACCTCATACATTCTACATTCTACAATTCATCATTGTAAACCGGTAAATCCTCGAAATGTTTGAAAAATTCCAGTTAGATTCGGGTTACCCCTAAAATTTAGTTTGAGTTATAGAAAGAGCTTAGTTGTAGAGTAAGCTTCATTCAGAACCCCAAAATTAGTGGAATAAATTAGTTATTTCAGTTATTAGCGTAATTTGTTCTTCTAATTTCAATGTAAGCATTCAGAATGTCAAAATTAGTGGTAATAATTTTCAATTAGTAGAAAAAGTAAATAAATGTTTAACTTTATCCACTAATTATACTTCAAGATTTGCGAATAATGTTATTCTGCTCTTTCATTATCATAGGTTAAGAGAAATTGTTGTTAGAAATCAAAAGTTCAATGTTTTGTGAGCTAACTATTGCATTTTATCGATGGATACAATTATCTACAGCAAGCCGTTTCTAGTATATTCTATTAATTTTAATTATATTTAATAATTTTTTACATTGTGAACGATCGTAAAATTTAATTATAAAGTGTAAATTGAATACACTAATGCGGCTGAATGAGGCTAAAAAAGTTCCAGTTATAGAGATAAAACTAGTAGGATTGTAACAACCAAAATACTGGGAGTTTGAGCATATTTCGAGTTAAGCTTCATTCATAACCTCGCAATTAGTGGAATAAATTAGTGGTTTCAATTAGGGTAGAAGTTTATGCCTTTAATTTCAATGTAAGCATTCAGAGCGTCAAAATTAGTGTAAACATTTTCAATTAGTAGAAAAAATTATAAAACTTTACTTTTCCACTAATTATACTTTAAAATTTGCGAGAAATGTCATTTTGGCCTTTGATTATCTTGCGTCAAGAGAAATTCTGGTTAAAAATCAAATGTTGATTGTTTTATAAGCTAAATATTAAGCTTTTTCCATGGATACAACTGACTAACGCTAGGATATTCTATTAATCTTAATTGTGTTTTTAGATATTGCGAATGATTGCCAAGCAAAAAGTATAAATTTAATTGAAACCACTAAGGTCCCTGCGGGTATTAAGGTCCATCATAACTAAACATTCAAATAAAAACCTCAAATAAAACTGAAAAGTTGCATTATTATTTTTATTTGAAAAAGTTGTTTTATAAGATCATAAAAAAAAAGAAAACTCTCAACAAAATATAAAATAAGTTTTCTTAAAACTAGAGTTGAACTCAAAGTAGTTTTTGGGCCTTATAACCAACAGGGGGGGGGGGAGTATTAAGGCCCCCTTCATTTCTGCGGAAGTAAAAAGGCAAAAGGGCACAACTAATCATCGCAATCCAAACAAGTCACTGATTCCTCATCACCTCGAGTAAGTCCCATACACTCATCATGTATCCACGAGAAGCATACTTTGCATTGCCTCATATCAGCTGCTACCTTGTCTTCATGGCAGATGACGCAAGACCAATCGTCATCATCTTCAACAATGTTTGTAGGGTCTGAGCTGCTGCTAGGTAGGTTTGCAGAAACAGTCTTCCTATGAACTAGTTTGGAGGTCAAACTGGAACCAGGCATCAGTACCTTTGAAGAATGCTCTTTATTTGGAACGGTGCGAAAAATGTCCCGTGTTACTTCTTGTGCTTTGTAATTCAATGATTTTATCTTTTGGTTTGTTTTTCGGTGGCCGGCTTCATATCAGGAGTTACAAGAATCTCCGAAAAAGTGTTTTTCTTCAAGGGTGTAACGTGCTTAGTTAACTGACGTTGTAAAACTGCAAGAGGCACGTCATCATCTGAATCAGAAGAGTTTTCATCGTTGCCTTCGGGTCCGTTTTGAGTATGATTCTGCTGCATCGGAACGCTTGGTCCATAAGCGTGTTCAGGAATGACATTTTTATCAAATGGGTAAATCCCTGTGGCTCTGAATCCATGCGTTATATTAGCCATGGTCATGCATCTACTCCAAACTGGCGTGAAAACTTCGGAAAACCTTTCTTTATTCATCTTCCTATCCGGATATTTATCCCAATACCGTAACAACTCCTCATCCCAATAATGTTCGAAAAAGCGAAACACACTTTTGTCGAGGGGTTGTAGTTCGTGGGTGGTATTTGACGGAAGACACAATAAATGGATTCCCAATGGCTCGGCAGCATCGACAATGGAAATGTCGAGATGTGACGCGGCACCGTCAAATATCAGTAGAACTGGCGGCTGAATAAAGTTGGAAAAATGATGGAGCCATTCAATAAACAAGCTGGTGGTCATGCTACCTTTTGGAGCCATCCTCACCTGAGATCCCGGTGGTAACCCATCACTAAACGTTGGATTGATCCGCTGCCCTTTAAATAAAATCATCGGCGGAATGGCATTCCCTAGAGCGTTCGCACAAGTGACGATTGTACAATTTTCGGCGTACTCTGGAGCAACCAGGTGAAGACGTTTGTTACCTTTTTGGGCAATATTGTTGGTGGTGCAAGGTTAGTCTGCATCCCTTTTCATCCATGTTGAATATTTTTGCAGGTTGATGTTTCAAGTCGTATTTTTCCAAAACGTTATTTAGTTTTTGAAAATAGTCGCCAACAATAAAAGGATTGAGCTTCGCCTCCCTAGCAGGATTCATCGATTGGGCTTTCCGTTGAGATAAACAAGAATGTCGCTTCATGAAGGCTTTATACCAGTCACGTCCAGCAATTTTTTTTTCTGTATTGAAACGGCTGGTAATACATTTATTTTCTACATATCTATATACAGTTCTTCGTAATGATTCGGGGGTCAAAGGAAATCGAATTTCGGAAAATTTAATAATTTTCTGAACTAAATCAGCTTCTTGATCTTCATTCAAGGTAGGATTTGCTCCCAATTTTCTTTTCACGGCTCCGGTTTTTAAATGGTTTCTAAGAGTGCAACGTGGAATACCACATCTATTTTCCACATATCGTTGCGATCTTCCTTGTCGTAAAAGCAATAGGGCTTCTTCCATCATCTCATCAGACCAATTGGCCCTGATGCCACGACATTTTTTACCCATATTCCTACAAGAAAACAAGAAGAAAACGTACAGTAGGTAAAAAGGCCCGTTGAAACTAAGTAAGGGTAATAAGGCCCAACTGATTTTTGTCTGGGCCTTATTTCCCACATAGCAATGAAAACATTTGGGGGTTAGGTTACGTTTACAAAAACACATTATAACTTTGAGCAATGGCGTAATAGATACATTATTGAATAAGCTAAAACTTACCTGTATTGAAATTAACGATCTGACACTTTTTTTCTGAAAAATCCGGTCCCCAACTTGAACAAAATTTATAATTTCGACGCGATGAAACTCGCAAGAGAACATTTAATTGCGTCTGTTGAAAACCACTGGATTTGGGTCTACTTTATCGACAAGGATTTCTAAGGTATGTCACATACAAATAAATAGTTGTCGCCAAAATACTTTTAAATGAATTATTTTCGTAAATCAACGCGTGGGCCTTATTACCTAACCGGGCCTTATTACCCAGGGGGACCGTACCATATTTATGATTTTAAGGGTAAAAATTTGCAACTAAGGAATAAGAAAGGTCTTTAAAATAATGTATTAGGTTAGGCTGTATAACAATGTAGTGGGTCGTAAAAGTAAAATAGTAAGTATATAATTGGTGAACATGGATTGCGTTTTCTTTAATCCTTTGTTCGTGGTTTACGACAGCCTCATAGAAGTTGTCATCACCTACAATGTTGTCATAAATGTTAATAATAAATCATTAGGTTTATTATAAATGTTAAAGTTCTAAAATAAATCTACCTCTTATAATGAAATGTGATATAGGTATCTTTCATATCTTTTTAATATCGATAGTATTGACAAAAGAATTAATTAAGTTTTTATTTTCTACTGTTTATTGATGTAAAAAAGTTAATTTTTTTCTTCAAACAAGTCTTCTGAGTAAATAAGCACTGTAAGAAAACGTTCAAAATAAATGAAGTGGTTATTTTTTGTAAACACCACTTGGTGATATTTTACTAATAAAACAAATTTAAAAAAAAAAAAAAAAAAAAACTTAACGTTTCAGAAGGTATAACTTTTCCCGTCGTTGGAAGGAAAAAAACTTAAAGAACAAGAAAAACTACTTAACATATACCGGGTGTTGCATCGTCAAGCGGGACATAGGAAATCCCATGTAAATTTTAAAAGTGCGTATTCACTATCCGAACGAACGAACGAATGGTCATTCGTTCGTAGCAATACGTAACTTGTCCAGTAGAAAATTATTTATGTCATTCTCCGACAGAACTTTGGCTTTTTTTTGGTGAATAACCTTCGTTTTTGTGCCTCAGAAACATGAACAGTTTGCCAAATCTATGAACAAATATAATTTAGATAAGTATGATTAAATATCGAAGAATATAATGGCTTTTTACCTTGATATGTCAATGTTTTCATATACTCTCAACACAAGCTTCAGCATGGATATCTTTGTCCACAGTGATGTAGGAGAATACATTTCGGACATTCTTTTAGCATAAGCCATCAATACCGCTTCATTTACGCTGTTTATACTTCTATCCTGCCGCCACTTCAAAAAATTGTCATATTCATGCTGATATCTCTCTCTGGTTATAGTCGGAAGTAAATTTTGAGTAGCCGCAGCCGCTTCCTCCTTTATTTCCAACGGAATTTCTCGCGACATCTCGCTATGGCCTATTTTCCCAATTTTTGTAAAGTCCAACTGACAATAAATAGTCATTGTTGCAGGTGACAGACGTTATGATTACCTTAGAAACTTAACGGCCGCCGGCCGTTATGATAACGTCATAGGACGTTACATATATCTTCATTAAATTTTTAGCTTATGTTATAATAATATAACAATATAGTATGACGAAAAATATTAAAACAACTAATACTATGCGACGGAGCTGTTCGCCGATGAGCAATGGGTCGTAAGCTAGTGAGGTAAATTGTGATGCCCGTCTTCGAAAACTTCTAAGTTGAGAACTGAAAAATCAACTCAGAATATAGGTATTACTTATTTTAGGAATTACACAAATGAAACGCAGAGACAAACTAATAACTAAGTATAATTAATAATTAAATGTTAAGTAGAATAAAATAAGACTATGAAAAATTTGATGTTTGAAAATATTTGTTGGTAAATTGTATGTGTAAAAATAGATCACTCAAAATGGTAATTAAATCTGCACGCTTCTGAATATTAATATATTTTATTAAATTATTTCCTGAAATCTGGCGATCTTAATTTTTAAAAATGTAGGGACTCTTTATATTAAAAAAACCGTACTATGTAGATATCAGAAATATGCATAACATGAATAAAATATTTCAAAGTGACTCTACGTCTCTGCATAGACAGGATCGAAAACTTCTGTGGATTCAGGAGATTTCTCCGTTATTCCCGGTGTGAAATGTAGGGACAAAACGGCTGGCCCAAATGTGGGTACGAAAAAAAAAACAAAATGGCGCCGTGCCATAAAAATACGTACCATAAAATAAAACCCTCTGCTCAGGGGGTTTTCCCAAACAAAATGGCAAAATGCCAACAAACGCCGATAGCTCTATCGGTTTGAGCCTTTACCACCAATATGGCGAGGGAAGGTAGGCACGAAATGTGACTATACACTGTCAGATATAAAGTGACCAACAAACTTCGACCGGACTGAAATATTTCGCCAGAAATAAACTAAAGAAAGAAAAAATAAAAGATAATAGCAGTACTTAGAATGTGCCATCTCAGTGCGAGGACTTAAACTTGATTCATTTAAATAAAATAATTCTGTACATTTATATAAATTATGTGTGTTTTAAATAATTATACTTTATACTATTCATGAAGTCTTTCTTTTCGGCAAGACCAAAACCAAGCCCAGTTTCGCTCATCATGTCTAATGAATAGGCTGCAACGATTACGTTATTCTTTATCAGGCTGTATAGTTCGAATTATAGCGCAGGAACTGCCCAGTAATATAACAATCCCCAATAACATTCCCAGATAATAACAATCCGTTATCTTTACCGATGTTGCTTGGTTGGAATTATCATCTTTACCGATGTTATAGGTTGGAATTCCAGTGAAAGTACAAAGTACAATGTATTAGTAGAGATTTCTTGTAATTAATATCAAAATTAAATTATTGTTTGTGTAGTATCCTATTCGCCCTAATAAAATTAGTCTTTTCATTACTTCTATGGTGACTATTCGTAGTAGAATAGGTGGTTTTTGTCCATTGAAAATAAGAAAAGTTTTGGTACCTACTTTTGGAAGTTACTTGAAACTAAAAATGAGTATTTTTCATAGAAACTTCTAACTCAAGCTTAGGTAGAAACACTTTGTGCATATTCTGCTAATTTAAACAAACTTTTAACACTTATAATCCTTGGGTTCCATTTCGATGCACTCTAACTAAATAATTCTTATATGTTACCAACATCAGAGATTTCCTTTTCTCTATATAGGCATCCTTTTCTTCGTAGTAATATATATAAATTATTTATCGCCTTGCAGAGGAGCAGTTCTCCATTCTTATTGGAAGTTTTATCACCACCCAAGTTACATCAACATGGCTGCCGAGAGAACGAAATATATATAGAAAGAGGGAAAGAATTATTAAGGGGAATTGGAAATCCGGGAAAACCCCTATATAGGATGGTTTACGTGACAGAATAGGGAAGAGAAAAGTCGTCGTATATAATAGTATGAAGCCTGGTAAGAGCTCCGCCCCCATATATGTAAATTCTTTAAAAATAAAATGTTGGAGGATAGAAATGCAAAAGTTATTAAGAATTTTTTATGTCTTTCTCTTTTCATGTAACTGGTAATTTTCAATAATAAAGACAAATCCAGCTCTGATATTCGAACCTTTACTGATATTAACTAGTAGGCATATTGGGGATACTAACTTAGTCTGTCATGGAAGCTAAAGAGAAAAAATAGGTTAATGGGGTATCGAAAATAACACATAGGTATTCTTCATGGATCTCTTCATGTGAACACACTAGATTTTAAGAAGGTGAAGGAATTTCAGCAACCTTTTTGAACCTTTGTGTTTTTAGTGAAAGTCAAATGTAAAAGCGCCTGGCAAAACGTAAGCATCCCAAATATCCTTCAAATCGGAATATCGGTTCTTAAAATATCTTAAAAAATGTGTTTATTGTTAAAGTATGATACCCTCTAACAGACAAACGAAGCATTTTTGTATAAAGGTAAATTGTCTCAAAAGGTGAATTGTCTCAATGAATTGTCAACTTACTATAATACGTAGTAGTCCTACAATATTGCGACACCCTGTGTAACTTAAAAATAGCTCAGTATTAGTGTTCTCAGAACTTAATTTCCCCTTTGAAAAAAAGGAGATGAATGTTCTTGTAAACTGGAGATCTGAAGACCTGAGATTTGAAACGTCGACAAAAGACAAAATAGGAGCACGTGTCTTATATTGGCTTATATCAAGAGAAAATAATCTGCATCATATTGCTAAAGTGAGGTTACCAAATGGAAGAATATTGAAATAAATAATACCTCCATTTAATTACTAATATAAGAAATAATATGAATAACTACTGTAAGTTAATACTTTTGAAAAGGGACTAAATACAAAAAGGAGCAAAGTAAAAGTGAAAAACAAATGAAGCAAATTTATTGCAGCTTTGGCGCCAACTTTGTAACTGATCCTGGAAGTCTACGTTCGAAGATCCTCGAAAATGTATAAGTCGCTTATCTTTTATCCCGACACTTTTTTTGGAAAATATCGACAAAACCTTTTTTACCCCGTATAACACCCTCTTCTCGTACTCGCCAAGATTATACCGATAGTGCACGACTTTTGTACCCACTACTTAACTTTAACAAAGGCCCTAATTTTGCATCTACTTGCAGGAAGAATTTTCCGCTGACGTGGCCACTTGAGAAAATGCTTTTCACGTACCAAACTGAAAAGAGCTCTTTGAACTAGCTATTTGCGAGCACAGAAAGAGTTGTTAAAGACGCTCGAGATATTTTTCTGTGGTACAGGGCGATTTAATTTACTCGTAATATATTTTTTACATTTTTATTATATACTTGAGTATTTTCTTTTACTTTAATTTTTTCTTCCGTTTATTTAATTTCTTTCTACTTGGTAAGTACATGTTTTTTTATGTAAACTAGTTATAAGTATTTTTCTTATAATTATACAAGATTACGTAAAACACGCATGCATGTGAAAGGTGCATAACTAAATTATTGGTAATAGTTTAGTGCTTTTTTAGTGCCCAACGTGGGGCGCCTCTACTTTTGTCGAACATATAAAAAATAAGTGTATAACATGATTTATTTTTAAGCCCCGCGTAAGGTAGGTCTTCGTCGATAGAACAGCCATAGATTCGTCAGTATTTCACCAGAGGAATAACTAAACTTACTTACTAAATCTTAAATTGCTTATAAAATGTTATGTTCTTTTCATTAGCCTCCTGTATATCTGAATCATGATTCCATTCATGATTGTCATTCCAATCATGAATGGAATGACAAATGACCGACTATTACTGATAGATGCATACATAGCTACACTAACAGTTATTGGTTTTAACCACTTTGACCTAGCAATTTACTTAAATTGTCATTGTCGAAATGTATAGTTAAATATTAATTAAATTCTGTTTGGATATTTTTTTCCTATTAGCCTAATAAATATGACATCGATGTTTGACATTAAAAAGAATGATATAAATCGTTAGGCAAAAAATATATATTATCTGCTTGGGGTGCTGAAAAAGTTGGGGTCATAAAGCAAACCGGTAGAAATCATCGTGGACGAACAAAACGGCAGATTAAGCTGAGGAAAAACGAGAGCTAACGTAAAAGATATCTTCATTATAAAAACATTATTTGATGCTTAATTTCAGGTAATAAAAAGACCCTAACCGAACCGTCGTTTGTTCAAATGACTCGAACGACTATACCGTAATTATTATTAAGTAGAGTGTTTCGCAATGTTGCCAATTTTTCAGCAATTGTAAATCTCTGATGATCTACCTATTTGGATCTCTAGATTTTAAATACGCTCACCGGCACGAAAAACGAACACCTTAAAATGTTCAGGTATTTTAAAGTTTTATATATTATGTTCAAGTGAACCGATTTTTTGCAGTTCGTAGATGAATTATTTGACTTTATAGTATCTCTTTCTAAATTATAAATGAATGTTCCCATCTGTCAATTATATATTATATAATATATATAAGGGAAAACGAAATGTTCTTATTTTGGTGAAAGTTTGGAACACCCAAATAATTTTATCATCTAGGTGCATCTTTTCTCAATAATACATTTTTTGATTCGCAAATCAATATCAAACCTCATATTTAACAATACTAGTTTGCCAGCTTTTCAAATGAATTACACCTAAGGAAAGTACACATAAGTGAACAGACTGTAAAAAGAAGATTAAACGAAACAAAGTTATGACAAAAAGGCCTGCTTCGGGATCACAAATTACTAGGCCTGTTGACTATGACCAAAAGCAAAGAAATGATTTTAATGTAAAAATTATGAAAATATGTTAGTGTCTTCTACAATGAAAAAAAGCTATTGAGATAAACCAAAAAACAAACATCGAAAAAGAATGCACCTAGATGATAAAATGATGTTTAAATTCCTTGCTGTATTAACACATTCCACAGGGTGTTTGACCAAAATAGGAACATCAACAACTTTCACCAAAATATATATTTTTATTTCGTATAATTAACAGATGGGAACTTTCTTTTTTAATATAGAAAGAGATACTAAGAAGTCAAATAATTTAACAACATATGCTTAAAAAATCATCAAAATCAGACCTTTAGAACAAAATTTATTAAATTTTAAAATACATCAAAATTTTAAGGTGCCCGTTTTTCGTGCCGGTGAGTGTATAAAGAGTTTTTCGCCTGTGTATATAAGTTTATTTTGATGAAATTTAGATACATATCTGTATATTCTACGTTAAGGAGGTGCAATTTTATTTGAACACAATATCTACATCCCGGTAAATATTCTGTTATTGAATTCGATCTATTTTTTGATTAAATCATTGATTACTTAATTAAATTGTTAAATCAAATTACTAATCACTTTAGGCTTAAAACTAATATTTTTTACTTATCTGTAACAAAGAAACATAAACTTCCATGCCAATACAATGCTAACATTCTACTATAAACCGTATTGTAATTAGAGCTGACAACAATGGTATATACTGCATGGCATGTTTTAAGGAAATCAAGCCGCCCATTGAGCTCAATAATTTTTATTTCTTTAATGTCTATAGGAGACCATTACGCTGAACAGCAAGTGCAATTGCTCGACATCACGATCAGCATCTTTTAATTCGATTCTTGTCTGATGAGGCACACTTAGTTGCTTCCTCTACCCGTAGTTTATATTTTTCGTACGGGGTAAAATTCTGTAAGTTTAGAAGTAACTATTTTGCAGACAAAATTATTAAAATAAAATTAATTTTATTCTCAAAATACAGGTCTCTACAGGGTGTCATCGTTTATGAGTAGAGATACAAAGATGCGATTTACACATCACTATAAGTTATTTTTTTATGAAACCAAAGTTGCCATATATACAGATTTGTCCCAGCCCTCTTAGTTCAGCAATACGGGGCGAATTTGAAATTAGACAGTTAAAGCAAGGCACAATAATACGTATACGTATCTCCCGACACGTACTATGTCCCATTACGTCTGTCGTTGTGTTGTCGTGTAAACAAGAGTTAAAGCAAGCGTTTTGACGTACGTAACGCATATGGTACATTTGTAATTCTAAATTTACTGTAAAACAATCATTTAATTTTAAACAGCACAGATATCTATTATTCCATTGATTCCACATTAAATTTATAAAAGTTCGAAAATGAAGAAAATTATAAATGGAAATTATTTTATTACAGAAAGTAGTCCATAACTCAAAATGTTTTAGTAAAAAACATTTTCTAACAAAAAAAAAAAAAAAATGATTATTTATTAGATTCTATCTTTTAGAATCCTCATATGGATTTTAGCTAAGAACTAGCATTTAATGAAATAGATTCCAAAATGAGTTTATTATGGTGCTTACATTTTCATACTAATTTATTGGGTAATGTAAATAGGCCCAGTGCCCTCTTACACTGGCCCCAAAATTTTAAGTGAAATAACTTGATTACTAGCCAGTTGTGGAAACGAGTTGTTTGTGAATTTGTACGTCCGGCATCATTCGGATGAAAATCGAAACTCCTTCGCCTCGATACGTTTGCGTTTTGTACGTACGTAAAGACACGTAAAGATACGTATCACGTATGCGTAAACACAAGTGAATTTCTCACTGCGCAAGCGTACATGTCAAACGATACGCTTACGTCTACGTCTTTGGCCGTGCTTTAACTGTCTATTGACTCTTTGTATCTCGGTTAATTTATAACTTATTGTAAAGGTAAACACTGGATTCCATAGAGTTTTTCATGGAGAATTCAGTGGCAACTAGTTTTTCGCTGAGAACTTATTTTTAATGGATAACCTGTAACAAACCAGAGGATTGAAACTAAAGACACGGTATAAAGCATATAAAAGTGTAAAGACAAAAATAATGAACAGGAAGAAAACAACAATGACTTGAATATTCTTCTTCATGTTGAAAAAGGACTACTGTATCCTCAATTGATTCCCGTCTATTGGGGATATAGTAGGAATAGACCACATGATCTTTCGCCAAACGACTTCTTCCTATGGAGAACCCAGAAACCGTCTTATGGGCACATAAATACAGAAATTTAGCTTCTAGATGGATTGAAAACGACATGACATCTCTATAGAATGCTAAAGATTCATTTAACAGCTTTGTATTGTGAGGCGTGAATTTTACGTTCATTTGGGGTATTGTTTGTTGTTTGGCTGTGAATGGGGGATTATGTGAACATTCTATTAATTAGTATTGCTGTTTAATAAAGTGTCTTTAGTTACAAATATTTAGATTATCCCTTAAGTTATTGTGGATGTATGTATAGTATTAGCGAGGCCAGACGATGATCGAGTAAACAGCAAACAAGTCATACTCCGCGAATACTATTCACAGTTCAACCACCTTTTGTAGATAGTCACCACCCGAAAATATTCTTATAAACAAATGTGACATCGCGTCATCGCATTTGACAATGACAACATCATATTTTTGTTGGTATTTTAATTGTAGCGTTCTCCATGCGTTCTCTGGGCCGTATTAGGAATATTAGTAATTTTAAGGTAGATTTTTCAACAACTTTTAAAATGTCAATTCAAATAAAACGAAATTCTAAACAAAAGTACAATTTTATAGACTATTCAAAAATGTTTAATACAACTTTTACATAAAATCACCGGATATCCCGTGTTCCGATGCACCACACGGTATTTATCAAATCACTGAAAATAGAAATACAACTTAAATCTTTTCAAACTTTGTTATGAATAAAATATGTCTAAGTACTCAAGTTTCTATATCGCACCCAATCCTTAAAATATTTCGAATGCTTAACCCTCATACGGAAATGTCAGAGACAATATCTGCATCGTTCCGTTCAAGAAATTGTAATTAACCACCGGACAATCCACAAAGAATAATTAATAGACGCCGTTCCTTTTTTGCGTGTCCTCCTATCCGTTTTTTTTACGACAGCCACGCGAGAAGCTATTTCATAAACTCCACTGGATACCGCTGCGGAGACGAAGAGTAGGTTTAATGGAGCCAAAGGCAACAAATTGAAATGTACTAAACCTTGATAGGTTCTACTTAGGAGATGATTTAAGAGATTATAAACCTCGTATCTATATTGTGTTCGGAGTCTTAGAAGTCGACCGATAAATATCCCGCTACTAAGGAGGTCATAAATTTCAAATTCTAAAGGTTTGTTTAACGGAATACAATCAAGATTTTTATGCGAATTGCGATACAACATCATTTAAAACACTCTAAAATAATGAATATCATATAATTTAAAACAGGGAATAAAAATGTTGTTCGGATTATTATTGATGACTAATTTCCAAATATTTTACACATTACCGTCAATTCCCCAAAACTCTTAAAAACGGTATTTGATATGATTACACACAGGTAAAAAAAGTGTAATTTTAAGACCCAGGGTCCCCCGGCTTAAGACTTACATGTAAAATGGTTCACTTATTCTTAAATAGAAATAATATAATAATTTGCACGAACTGTTTTTCTTATAATATAACATGCTCAAGAGTAAATACTTATATAGTGCATGTCATTTAATCCTTAAAATTTCGTTTACACGGGTGACTTTTGCGCTAAAGCACCTTTTACAACCTAACAACTTCGTTCTTTACCTAGGTACAAAGTGACAGTTTATGCATAGATTATCTTAAACACAGAATCAAATCTAGTCGACTTATACTCTGTTACCCTTGGAAACCAGCTGGAAGGCTTCCCCTAGAAGATGCAAGACCTTGTCGTTGGTGGGAAAGCTCCTAGTCAGTTGCTGGGGGAATCCCCTCTAGCACTTTAGCTTTGTCTAAGATTGTACCAAGACATATAATGATCCCGTACGGGGCTTCACTGTGCGTCATACCAGGCACGTTCCAATGGACCAAACACAAAGGGAACTACAGGAGAGGTGGCTGATACTTGCGCGAGACCATCTCCCACAAGTGGCACAAAAGCTAGTAAGGGTCGGGAGCATAGACTTAAAATAAAATATAGACTACACTATTTACATCTAAACGCGGTCAAACAATCTTTTTTGTACACATGTTTACTTCTGGGTACAGTCGACCGAGCCTTCCTCATCCAGCCTATGTTGTCACGTCTTCAATATTATCAATATTTTTTTTCTTGTTATACACATATATTGAGATATTAATAGAGCATTTTAATAAAGTAGGTTTTAATATTCCATAGATGTATTAAATAGTCCTTATACTACTAAATTATAAGTCGGATACTATTTAAAAAGGATAAGTTCTTTACAATATGGCAACACCGATTAGAGGCGAGGTCGCCTATTCATTCATTTATTACCCTGTAGTACGCGTCGCACGTGTGCGGTAAAGCTTTGTTGCCGCTATCTCCCCGGCTGTATTAACGCATTTTCTTAGCTTGTAGTCCTTAAGTGTTTATTTTATTTACTTTTTCTGTTCAAGAACTATAAAATATGGTTCGCCAGTGCCAAATTTGCAAGAAATTTGACTTAAATAATCCATTTAAGTCTTGAAACGACTTTCGACCGGTAGGCAACTCTCAATTTACCAAATGGGAGTCAGTGGCGTTGTTGTAGAAAGGCGCTTATTTAGATAATATTTTAGTAAAATGTAAAATCTGAATTTTTTCTCTTACATAATCATTTATATAAAGGTTTTTGTAACAAAATCATAATTATAACCCTGTAAATCATTAATAATGTTTTGATTAAAAATATATTCCGGTTTATTCTAAAATTGTCTTCAGAATCTGAAATAACATACAAGAATTTTAAAATGATATTACATTATGAAAAAATATTTTTTAATATACCGGGTTCGTACCCCTATAACTTTTTTATTTTTTCAGATAAAAAAAACAGATTTGTATGTTAGTAGGTATATGATATAAATTAGGATTGATTGATGTATTCAATTTTTTTTGGTCTCTTCTTGTTTCACCGGAAATAATTACATCTTTTGATTTTAAAGGGACCTTCGGTATATTGCTTCGATAAAAAATGACACTCTGAATACAATGACATATGATATGTCAACTTTTGACATTGTCGCTTAAAAACAAATCGTATTTTAAATTTCGATCCAGGGTGCCATGGTGTTGTTAAAAACACTAAATTTTAATCAAGGAGCATGGGTTTCGTGTCTTGTCTAGGCCGGTTAAAAGATGTACAAATCGTATTTTTAATCATATGTCATTTTTCTCAAATGGAACAAGGATGACTCATTACCATATTTGGAAA
The DNA here is from genome assembly GCF_002938485.1 of Sitophilus oryzae. Lineage (NCBI taxonomy): Eukaryota > Metazoa > Arthropoda > Insecta > Coleoptera > Curculionidae > Sitophilus > Sitophilus oryzae. Next base: position 1,534,144 of record NW_022146948.1, on the reverse strand, counting down.
AAGCATTTTTTTATGAATATATTGATACCACACACTTGGTATTTCGAGTCAAATTGTCGTTATGAACCGCGTATTACAATTACAATTAAACCATATGCGAAAATGTCAAAAGTTGACATATGATATGTCATTCTATTCAGAGTGTCATTTTCTATCGAATAAAGTAGAAATATACCGAGGGTGCCATTTAAAAATTAAAAGTGATAGTCATTTCCGGTGAAACAGGAAGTCACTTTTCGGAAGAGTCACTTTTCAGAAAACTTCACTTACAGTACTTTATGTTCGTGAAACAGCACGAAATATAATCGCCGCCTATAAGTTAAATGCGCCAAACTATTCGAAACATTCGCGTCGCACCCGAGCAACGTTAAAAATGTTCTACGCTTATCCCTCTTACGGCAAATATCGGTTACTAAACAAAGGCACCGCGACGGATCCCGTTCGAGAAATTTTAATTAACCGCCGAACATTCCACCACGAATAATTAATGGACATCGTTTGCTTTTTGTTTGCTCTTTTGTTAATTTTTTTTACGACAGCCTCGAAGGAAATGCCACGCGAGAAGCTATTTTACAAACCCCGCTGGATACCATTTGCTGGACGAAGAGTTACTTTAATGGAGCTGTAAAGGAATTAGAGCTGAAACACACTGACGACCAGGTCGCAGCAACCACGGATGTATTGCGTACATACAGGGTGGCCCATTAGTGCGAGGAAGTCCAATATCTTCGTCGTTGTCGAAGATATGAAAAAAGTGCACCCCCATTTTTCTGTAGATAATCGGATTCGGCATAAAATACTGCATATAGTACACTATTTTTATTTGCATCATTCTACAGTGTTGACATTCTATTACATATTTACTAAAACTTTGGTTAAAAACATTACATCCGAAAAGTGGTTAAAAACTTAAGTGAATATAACTTTATTAACACTTGGCTATATGTTGCTAAACAACAAGAATAACAGAACAAATCCGCGTAGAAAAATTTACATTATTCTATACAGGGTATTTCTTATGGCCAACCAAACCAAAAACGGAATATTAAATTGCTATATCTCAATTTTTTTAAATGCTACCCACACTCTGTTGCACAACTCTGTGTATTATTTTTTCTGTCAGATGCAGAATTAAAAAGTGAACATTTTTTTATTTAAAGTATTTCTAAATTGTTTATGGTTTCGCAGATATTAAGTTCGTTCCTTACACTTTATTTAAAACTTCTTATTTTTATCAGCAGAATATGCTGCCGAAGTTTCCGGAATACAGTTCGAACCACCCTGTATATGAAATGGCTTCATGTTTAAGACCAGGAAATTCGTTCAAGACCAGCAGAGATTTCGATGCTGATTCTCGTTATCAATCATGATAGTATGGATAAAATTTCAAAAACAATACAAATAAACCTGTCCATACAGACAAGACATTAAACGCTACACAAGAATAAAAAATATATAGTTTTTATTATTATACAAACACTAAAACTCGATATTTAAAATAACTATCAACCCTGAAATAACATCAAGGGAACACAAATGACTGTGACACAGTCAGTGACATAATAATAGGATGCGCACAATATAATGGCAATAAAATTTGCATATATTTGCTCAGAAGGCAGGCATTTTAAACATTTTTGGAGCCATCCGCTCCAGGTTATTACCTATCGGAGCGATTACAGCTAAAATCAAAGACAACAAACAAAACCTCGAGAAAAGGTAAATTATGTATGATCATCTTATGCTGTCTGTTTTTCTTTTATTTTACGCTAATACTCTGGATGCCAGCCCACCAATGGATAAAAAGCTACGAAAAAGCAAAATATCTAACTAGAAAAGGACGGAACACTCTACTAACTGTACCGGAACTGTTCTGCTTCCCAAGTAGAAACAACCAAAAAAAAGTCTTTCTATTCTGGGTGCCAGCCCACCAATGAATAAAAGGTAATGAGACACAAACAATTTAGCTAGGAAAGGAGCAAACACTCCACTAAGTGGTCCAAAAGCATTCTTCTCTTCAAGTGAAAACCAGGTTAAAGCAGAACTCGTGAACCTGACAGACTCCATCCTTAACCTAGAATGGGAATCCTCAAATCAAGAAAAAAAGCTTAATCTCCGGAATGTCAAGAGGTTTTTAACAAGACACTCTTTTCTCAATCAATACCTCAGTAGATTGAGACTACTCTCGATTTTTTTCTGTATATGTAAATTCTTTATCTATAAGGTCCCTGGGGGTATTAAGGCCCATCATAACTTAACATTCAAATAAAAACCTCAAATAAAAACCTCAAATAAAACTGAAACGTTGCATTATTATTTTTATTTGAAAAAGTTGTTTTATAAGATCATAAAAAAAAGAAAACTCAACAAAATATAAAATAAGTTTTCTTAAAACTAGAGTTGAATTACTTTAATGCCCTCTTCATTTCTGCGGAAGTAAAAAGGCAAAAGGGCACAACTAATCGTCGCAATCCAAACAAGTCACTGGTTCCTCATCACTTCGAGTAAGTCCCATACACTCATCATGTATCCACGAGAAGCATACTTTGCATTGCCTCATATCTGCTACCCTGTCTTCATGGCAGATGACGCAAGACCAATCGTCATCATCTTCAACAATGCTTGTAGGGGCTGAGCTGCTGCTAGGTAGGTTTGCAGAAACAGTCTTCCTCTGAACTAGTTTGGAGGTCAAACTGGAACCAGGCATCAGTACCTTTGGAGAATGCTCTTGATTTGGAACGGTGCGAAAAATGTCCCGTGTTACTTCTTGTGCTTTGTAATTCAATGATTTTTTTCTTTTGGTTTGTTTTTCGGTGGCCGGCTTCATATCAGGAGTTACAAGAATCTCCGAAAAAGTGTTTTTCTTCAAGGGTGTAACGTGCTTAGTTAACTGACGTTGTAAAACTGCAAGAGGCACGTCATCATCTGAATCAGAAGCGTCTTCATCGTTGCCTTCGGGTTCGTTTTGAGTATGATTCTGCTGCGTCGGAACGCTTGGTCCATAAGCGTGTTCGGGAATGACATTTTTATCAAATGGGTAAATCCCTGTGGCTCTGAATCCATGCGTTATATTAACCATGGTCATGCATCTACTCCAAACTGGCGTGAAAACTTTTCTTTACTCATCTTCCTATCCGGATATTTATCCCAATACCGTAACAACTCAATAATGTTCGAAAGAGCGAAACACACTTTTGTCGAGGGGTTGTAGTTCGTGGGTGGTATTTGACGGAAGACACAATAAATGGATTCCCAATGGCTCGGCAGCATCGACAATGGAAATGTCGAGATGTGACGCGGCACCGTCAAATATCAGTAGAACTGGCGGCTGAATAAAGTTGGAAAAATGATGGAGCCATTCAATAAACAAACTGGTGGTCATGCTACCTTTTGGAGCCATCCTCACTTGAGATCCCGGTGGTAACCCATCACTAAACGTTGGTTTGATCCGTTCCCTTTAAATAAAATCATCGGCGGAATGGCATTCCCTAGAGCATTCGCACAAGTGACGATTGTACAATTTTCGGCGTGCTCTGGAGCAACCAGGTGAAGACGTTTGTTACCTTTTTGGGTAATAACAGTTTGTTGGTGGTGCAAGGTTAGTCTGCATCCCTTTTCATACATGTTGAATATTTTTGCAGGTTGATGTTTCAAGTCGTATTTTTCCAAAACGTTATTTAGTTTTTGAAAATAGTCGCCAACAATAAAAGGATTGAGCTTCGCCGCCCTAGGAGGATTATATATATACCATATTCCATATATTTAATATATACCATATTCCTACAAGAAAACAAAAAGAAAACGTACAGTAGGTAAAAAGGCCCGTTGAAACTAAGTAAGGGTAATAAGGCTCAACTGATTATTGTCTGGGCCTTATTTCCCACATAGCAATGAAAATATTTGGGGGTTAGGTTACGTTTACAAAAACACATTAGAACTTTGAGCAATGGCATAATAGATACATTATTGAATAAGCTAAAACTTACCTTTATTGAAATTAACGATCTGACACTTTTTTTCTGAAAAATCCGGTCCCCAACTTGAACAAAATTTATAATTTCGACGGGATGAAACTCGCAAGAGAACATTTAATTGCGTCTGTTGAAAACTACTGGATTTGGGTCTACTTTATCGACAAGGATTTCTAAGGTATGTCACATACAAATAAATAGATGTCGCCAAAATACTTTTAAATGAATTATTTTCGTAAATCAACGCGTGGGCTTTATTACCTAACCGGGCCTTATTACCCAGGGGGACCGTACCATGTTTATGATTTTAAGGGTAAAAATTTGCAACTTAGGAATAAGAAAGGTCTTTAAAATAATGTATTAGGTTAGGCTGTATAACAATGTAGTGGGTCGTAAAAGTAAAATAGTAAGTATATAATTGGTGAACATGGATTGCGTTTTCTTTAATCCTTTTTTCGGCGTTTACGACAGCCTCATAGAAGTTGTCATCACCTACAATGTTGTCATAAATGTTTCTAATAAATCATTAGGTTTATTATAAATGTTAAAGTTCTAAAATAAATCTACCTCGTATAATGAAATGTGATATAGGAAAGATACCTTTATATCTTTTTAATATCGATAGTATTGACAAAAGAATTAATTAAGTTTTTATTTTCTACCGTTTATTGATGTAAAAAAGTTAATTTTTTTCTTCAAACGAGTTTTCTGAGTAAATAAGCACTGTAAGAAAATGTGCAAAATAAATGAAGTGGTTATTTTTTGTAAACACCACTTGGTGATATTTTACTAATAAAACAAATTTATCTAACGGACAAAAAACGCTACGTTTCAGAAGGTATAACTTTTCCCGTCGTTGGAAGGAAAAAACTTAAAGAACAAAGAAAAACTACTTAACATATACCGAGTGTTGCATCGTCGAGCGGGACATAGGAAATCCCATGTAAATTTTAAAAGTGCGTATTCACTATCCGAACGAACGAACGAATGGTCATTCGTTCGTTCGGTAGTAGTATGGACGGGACCGGATTTTAGAACCAAACGAAAACACCTTAACCCATTCGTTTGCGAACGCCTTTGATGTACCGACTCGAAACGTTCAAATATACCGAACACCGTTCAAATATACCGAATTCCATTCATTCGCTCGCTCGTTTGTTCGTTCGTTCGGATAATGAATACGCACCTTAATGAGGTCAATTATTGGCTTCCCTAATTATTTTAGAGAATAATTCTATTTAGGTTTATTGAAGACCACTAAAACCCACATTCAAAAGAATAACTTTAGATATTTTTGATTAGCCCGTTTACGAGTTATCGCCGATTTCTTTTTAAATATTTCTCCTTTCTTATGGCCCTGTATTTATTTATGAACACCAGTCAAGGTAAAAGATAACTGTCAAATGAAGTTGTCATTTCAGAAATTTATCTATTTAGTGCTTTATTATTATTATTAAAAACTCATACCTACATCGAAAATATTAGCTATGAATTACACTACCGAAGAAAAAGTATTGATGATTAAATGGTATTATCAAGGAAATAGTTATCAAAAGGTGTCGGACATGTTTGCTGCTCTGTATCCGAATAGACCGATACCTGGAAAATCTACAATCGCAAGGAATATCCAGAGATTTGAGACCAAAGGTACCCTAATAAATAACTGCAGATATGAAGCAAGGCAGGAACAAAGAGAAGATGCAAGAAATGATACCGACTTGGAAGTTTTATTGTGCGTTAGGAAGTTTTATTGTGTGTTAGATCAGCACAAAGAAACTTGAGGATGAAATAGGAATAGATCACACTACAGCGTTTCGAATTTTGAAACGACATAAATAGGTACTATCCCTTCAAATATGAAAAGCACCCAGAGCTACGAGATGGGGACGAAATACGGCGGCGGGCGTTTTGTTTTGATATGATGGAAAGAGCAAACACGGATAGGGATTTTTTAAAAAACATATGTTTCACGGACGAATGCACGTTTCCTTAAATAATGAACCCAATGTTTAAAATTATCGATATTGGAACAAAGAAAACCAACACAGGTATGTCGAAACAAGGACGCAATATCCACAGAAAAATATTTGGGCAGGGATATTCGGACACAATATTATCGTGCCATTATTTCTTACGCGAAATTTAAATGCAGAATATTATTTGGAACTACTCGAAAATCATATTTTACCTGCTTTACATGAGGCCGCTAGGGAAAATTAGGAAGTTTGGTACCAAATGGATGGCTGCCCGGCACATAGTACCCTGGCTGTTCGGGATTATTTAGACAATAGTTTTAACGGAAACGTTATTGGCCTAAATCATACAGTAAATTGGCCAGCAAGGTCTCCTGATATTTTGCCAAATGATTTCTTTCTTTGGGGCCATTTAAAAAACAGGATATACAAGGATAAAAAATACCTAAATCTAGACGAGTTAAAAAATGCTATTTCTGCCGAATGCAATAGAATTTCAGTTTACTAGCGAATGTAAGAAGAGAATTTTATAATCGCCTGGGTTATTGTCTAGCAGTCGATGAAGGAATATTTGAACATCTTCTTAAATCCTAAAGTTCTAACAATTTAATAGTACCTAAATTAATAAGTTACTGAATATTGTAATAATACAATAATTAACCTTGTAATTGATTACTTTATTTTACTTTAATTCATATTAATTTGTATTTATAAATTCATCTTTAAGATTTCCGATGTAGGAATGAGTTTTCAATCATAATGAAGCACTAAATAGGTAAATTTCTGAAATGACAACTTCATTTGACAGTTATCTTTTACCTTGACTGGTGCTCATAAGTAAATACAGGGCCATAAGAAAGGAGAAATATTTAAAAAGAAATCGGCGATAACTCGTAAAGGCGCTAATCAAAAATATCGAAAGTTATTCTTTTGAATGTGGGTTTTAGTGCTCTTCAATAAACCTAAATAGAATTATTCTCTAAAATAATTAGGGAAGTCAATAATTGACCCCATTAAAATTTACATGGGATTTCCTATGTCCCGTCCGACGATGCAGCACCCGGTATAAATACAACCTGTGATATAACTATTCAGGAACGATTTAGTTATTGAAGTGAAACTTCTTTACGCGCAATGGGAGTTTTTATTCCCATTCAAGGCCGCGACACACTAGCTGGCGTCACGCGAAGCGGAGATGAATCTGTTGGATCAACGCAGCGGTGTTTAGAAAAAATTACTACTAATTAAAACTAAATTATTTAGATTTTCTTAGAGTGGCGTAATATCCAAAAGACTTTTTTGAATAAATGAATCCGCCGCAAAGGTGTATATGTCACAGTAAAAGTTGGAAATCAGTGATTGTCAACAATTACTAGTAAAAGCTCATATTCACTGATTTGCTAATAAGATTACGCCAGTAAAAGTTCAACAGCTATTTTTGAAACCAACTTTTACTAGTGAATACTAGAATTCCCTGGACGATAGCAGTGAGTTTGAAAAATTCAGTTAGCGCGGTTGCCATATGTTGTAAAATATAAGAATAATCAAGGATAAGTTGAATAATAGGCAACATTAAATTGGGCTAAACGTTGGCTACGTTGACAGACATCTGGCGTAAATTCGCTTTGTTTTTTGTGGTTATGTATAATTGTTTTGTTATCGTTGTAAAAAGTGCTGTGCGGTACTTTATTTATGGAAGAAATTTTGTGTGAAAACTTAAGGTAAATGTAATATAATGAAGCCGTAGCAAAAGTTAAGCATGCAAGAGAAAAAGGTATTTTAAGGAAACTAGTGACTATGAACTTATTAAATGTTTTGATATGCTTGAAGTAGCGGGTTTGAAAAGACGAATAACTTCCGTTGAAGAAAATTCGGGCATACTTTATTTTGTCCACGATGAAGAACTTCATTAAAAAAACCTTGTACCAATAAGTATTCTTATGTTTATGAATGTTTCTTTTTAATTGTTTTGTACGCTTTAAAATGTTTACTATGTTTTTCTTTTAATATTTATAAGGTTATGTCGTTATTTTCTATAATTTTTAATAAATAATATTTTAATTATAATACATTATTTAAGTCACTTTTTATCGGCCCGTTAAGGCCTTTAATGGAGTTGTAAAAAACCGTTGTTTCAAAATCTATTTAAAGTTGATAGATTCCGCTTAGGAGGATAATAAACTACGTTTCAGTATCAACGCGATGTGTTAGAAGCCGATCTATAAATTTTCTGCCGCTTAAGGAAAAATAAATCTTAAATTCTAAAGAGCAGTATAAATATGGTAGTTCAAAAGCAGCGCGCTGTTTCTTTACGGTAGGTAGTAAAATGCCCATAATATAAAACAAACTGACTGACATATAGTGACAGTTTACATCGAGTTTTTTTGTGTTCAAAAAAGGACGCTAGTATAGAAATAAAAAAAATCTTATTAGTTAGGATACGATAAATTTAAACCTACCACATAAAATATTCCTCCAATAAAACCAAAATATACACTTTTTTATTGTATAGCATTGCAGCAGTTATTGATTTTGCATGTTGAAAACCCGGTGACAATCCGAAGGTTGTTCTTACTTAAATCAAGTAAAAGCTGTGACTTTTCTCGGTTGTAAGCCCTTGGAAGGAGAATGTAGTCAAAGAATGGAACTTGCCACTAACACAAAGAAAACAAAATTCATGGTTGTCAAAAGAGAGGTGGATGAGTTTAGAGACGTCAGCTTAACATACGAAGGAAAATTCATAGAACGAGTCGAAAAATTCAAGTACCTGGGAGCTTGGCTTCACGAGGACTGGTCATCTGACAGGGACTTTAAGTGCAGAATCGAGCAAACCCGGGGCGCATTCCTGAAATTTGTAAAAGTCTTCACCTGTAGCGATTTCGACCTTGAGCTTCGGTTGAGATTTGTGGAATGCTACGTCTGGTCGGTACTCCTCTACGGCATGGAGAGTTGGACACTAAAAGCAAGTGCCATAAACAAATTAGAAGCTTTCGAAATGTGGATGTACCGCAGAATCCTCAAGATACCATGGACGGCCAAGATAAGAATAGAGAACGTGAACTCTTCAACACTATAAAAAATAGAAAGACCGCCTACCTGGGTCACGTCATGCGTAACCAAAAATACCAATTTCTCCAGTTGATTATCGAGGGCAAGATCGAGGGCAGAAGAGGTTTGGGACGGAAAAAAATGTCGTAGCTGCGGAACATAAGACAGAGGACAGGCATTAGTAACATACAGACGTTGATCCACACAGCCAGAGATAGGGATGCCATGGAAAGTGTGGTCGCAAACATCCATTAATGGATAAGCAGAGAAAGAAGAAGAAGCCCTTGGAAATTTCGTCGAGTTCTTAGACCGTTGGAGGGCTCTCTTCATTTCCCGCTTTAAGTTGGTTGCCACTTCTTGGGAAGCCGAACGGTTCTGGTCCAGTTAGTGGTATTTCCACTCTTTTTTCTAACTATGTCGTTTGCTTTTTCATCACTTTCTATCCCTTGGTGGGCTGATGCCTAGAGTGGAAGGAACTTATTTTCTTTGCCTAATTTGTTCAGCTCCTCTAGGCATTTTTTGACTAAATTTAAATTGATGGTTACTGAGATGGTGCATTTTAAGGCTGCCTAAAGAATACTGGGGTAGATGCCCATTGCCTCGAAGTATTTAGTTTTCAGCCCAAATACTCCTTTCCTAGTTCTTGCTTTGGTGAAACCAAACATATCAGTACACTATGTCATGGTATGGTGTTTTAACTGCTGTGCAAAGTGTCTCTCTTCCAAATTTTTTTGTAGCAAAATATTACAGAGAGATGTTTCTCAAGGTTATACAGTATGAGTCAACGATAGAGTAAAGTAAATTATCTCATTTGTTTCGCGGTTCACCAAAAAAATATTTAATATAAAAGTTATAGGGAAGGTTAAGATACACATTTTAAAATTATTATAGAGTATAGAGGGTGCTTCAAAAAAGTGTGGTGGATATAACATATGTTTTTTTAAATGCAACACCTTATTTTTTATTTTATTTTTAGATTCTGCGTAAAATTTCATAATTTTTTTATATATAATGTTATATACCTAAAATTAATAGTTTTCGTAATATTTAAATTTGTTTAAACAAATGTTAGATTGCAGGGTTGTAAAAAATTGTTAGTGATGCAATTGTTTCTGAAGGTAGACAACTACAATTTGGTAGAAAAATTATTTAGAGATATAGAAAAAGACATATATCTACATATATAAAATGCTAATGTTTATCTGTGTCGTCTCTACTGAATTAACGACTTGCTCTAGAAAGTTGCCTTTTTTACTAAAAGATAGCTAATTGGCTCTTCTAAGAACTGTCGTCGCCGGATTTTTTGTTTTTTATTTAATTTAAAAAAAAAATAAAAAATATTTTTCCTGATGTCGTGGCGGATGCGCCAGGCTTCAACTAGTGTAAAGATATTTTGGTTAGATGCTACAGGGTGTTCAAAATATATTTATGAATTTCAACTATTTAAAATTAAGAAATTTCAATTTTTTTAAATAGTACACCCTATATATTATTATTTTTAATCAAAATTTTTACAAAACTCTCCAACTTTTATTAACTATATCATATAGCTATGTTTAATAGTTTGCGATCTAGATCATCTAACCAAATTTAATAACCATGCTTAATAACGAATATTAATTATTATTAATTTTAAGTTAATAGAATACCATGCGTCGTCTTATGGAGTTTGCTGGTGGTCGTATTATGATCTGCAACCAAAGTTATTTTAATTTCCCTATACATACATTTTCAAATGGGATTTTATATCCTAGAATCTTTCTTCTGACGTACATTTTCCACCTTAAGTCAATATAGGGACTATTTCTGTCTATCTACTCAAGGATTTATCTACTCGAGGAATCTTAATTATAATTAATCCTAAGTTAATAGAATAATTGTTATACTTCCTCAAAAGGGATTTTCTACCCTAGAATCTTTCTTCTGGCGAACATTTTCTCCCTTAAGTCCCTATGTTTATTTCCGTCGATCTACTCAAGGAACAGTATGCAAACATTAAGAAATCTAGAGCAGATTTTTCATTCACCTAACGATCCTCATCTCGAATAATGAAGTAAAAAGGGCACAAAACGACCTCGGGAGCACGAGGTGTGTTAATTTAAATACCGATCCTGTTTGCACGAAGGATAATGGCCCGCCCGCTAATTCCAGAACTACGTTATTTGTTTAGCGTAAATGACTGGAAATAAGACCCGTGCAGAGCTCTGTCTCAAATGGGCAAACAGCAAATGAGATACTAGGTGGGTGAATTTAAATAGGATAGCGTTAATGGAATATAACCTCTAGAATATATCGGGATATATTTTTTAAAAGCGCTGGATTTAAATTTTTAAGCATAAAATCAATAGTATAAAATTATACATTTTTATTTTTTGTATCATATATACGTTTTAGTCGGATAATTTTTTTTATTTATTTATTATTATACAGTAGGTATGTCCCCGGATTTATCTTTACAAGAGGAAAAACTTTTTTATAATTGAGATTTTGAGAAAAATTCATACTTTATAAAATCATTTGCTTATTCTAAATCGATTAATCCCGTTTATACTTTTCCAAATTTCCATCGTTTCAGAGAAAATTTAAAAATCCGGAAAATACAGTTGAATTTTCCTGTCGTTTCCTGAAGTCCTAAAAATCAAAACGGTATATAGTAATGTAATTTTCTTTTTTTTTTATAGATTGTTATTGATATAATTTTAATTAACGTCATATTTTTTGCTCTTTTAAAATGTTAAATAAATGTTAAAGTGGCCGGCCGTAGCTCCAGTGTTACTGTGTCGATCTCCGGAGCGGAAGGTACTGGGTTCGATCCCCAGCCAGTACGGTCGCTTTATTTATTTAAATAAAAATATTTATTTATCTAAATAGAGCGACCAACGAGCCGCCACCTCAAGGAAGGCAATGGCAAACCACCTTGAGTATATTTGCCTTGTACAGCCTCTCAAATAGTGCCGTTCGGATTCGGCAATAATAATTACACAATTTCAATTACAATAATTACACAAATTATACTAATTATTATTTATAATAATACTAATACTAATAAGTAATCAAACTAGATATTATTTATAATATATAGGGTGAGTCTTAAATGAGTGCAAATATTTTCGGGGGTGGTATATTTCGAGCACAGGAACACGTCTATGAGTTTTTTTCGCAAAAAAAGGGATGTGCATTTTCTTCTAAATTTTCCTGTATATTTTTTCGATAACTTTTTAAAACTGCCTGTTCACCACAAATTTTCCCACGGTCTAATTTCTTAATCTCTGGTTATCATGGTTACGGCACTAAAAGGGATAGAACATTGCCACTTGATAAATGACTTACTATTTCTAATTATTCATCTGAGAAAATGCAACTAACAAGTAAAAATTGCCGAAAAGGGGGAAAAATTCAGAAAAGTGTGAACAAAATACCTTGTATTATAAAGTGCAGAAATACTAGTTGTGTGAAAATCTAATGTAATACTGCACTCCCGCACAGCGGAACTTAAAAATCCAGGGGGTTTCTTCGCTGGGCTAACGACTCTCGTCTTGTATAACGAATGAAAAAGGACGGAAAACGACCTCTGGAGCAACGCGGTGTGATAATTTAAATACCGATCCTGTTTGCGCGAAGGATAATGGTCCTCCCGCTATTGCCAGAACTACGTTATTTGTTTAGCGCAAATGACTGGAAATAAGATCTATGCGGAGCTTGTCTGTTCTCTGCAGAGTAGGCAAATAGTGAATGAGGTATTTAGCGGGAGAATTAATATAATCCGTTAGGTATATTGAGGATGGGTTTCTTCTTAGATGCGGCTTTTTCCTCCTGTTATGTATGTGATTGGAGTAGTTTTTCTAGTATAGAATTTTTAAATATTACAGGGTCGGGCATTAGTGCGTCGGGCATCTGTAGATCCCAAAATAAAATATCTGGGATTTTTTCAGGTTCAAACCTAAAATATTTACTAGGATGTATTTCAGGAAAACTTTTATCTTCTACAGGGTGGCTCAAAAAAGTGTGAGTGGATCGGGTTAATCTTTTTTAAATGGAACACTCTATATATTATTGCATTTTTGGCTGCCTTTCAGATTACTTTACATAATCCTAAGATGAGAGTTAAATATAATTAATTCAAATATATTACTGGCAGTTATTCGAACACCCTAAAATATTATACAGATGCTAAAGTGGTAATAAAAAATAAAAAAATAATCCCTTGAAAACTCTTTTTTTTCTGCTCTGCCACGGATCATTACGTAAGTACATGCGGAGACCTCGGCGCTCGATACCATCATCATACACGACGTCGGAGGACTTGAAAAGAATCCGCAGGGTCTGTAGAAATACTGGAAATCCGTCATTATATCCCCGCCGAGGGCAAAGATCTTCCAGGCGTTCGGTACACGCTTCCGAACAATGGACGTCAAGAGGCTCGTATACGAACCGAGCGTATAAGGGAGTAAAATGGTGTTGGAAAGGGAAGGGCCTACTATGCTTATAAACGACAAGCTGCATTTCTTTTTTTTTCTGTTGTTTTTTTTTTCATTCAAAATTTAAAAAAAACATCCATTTACTTTTAGTGTATTGCAATTTTCAGCAATCGTGTAACTTTTTTATTTATAGAGATTTTCACATACTGTCCGCGAAGAAAATATAGCAGAAATGTTCGGAAAGGTTAAAAAAAACTACAATCAATTATTTCTAATGGATTTCGAGATATCGATTTTTAAATTTCAGAATTCTAATAGCGCGACCACTGTCGAACACCAACTCAATTCCACTAATAATATAAAAGTGCAAGTGTTTCTAACTCGCACTTAGTAAGTAAACAAATAATGTATCACGAGACGTAATTTAATCGTGAAGCTGAACGCATGATGTACACTCTTCCCTAGAATTTTAAGTATTGATATGGTACTGATTGGGTCGATCGCGACGAATCTGCTATATCCCCTTTCACGTCTCTTAGCAGTGTGCAAAGTTTCTCGGTTTATTTCATACGCTTGGCAACGTTTTTACTGTTCTCACTTTGTTCAGTACATTATAAAAACATTGTATTCTTCTTACATACGAAAATCTCGACCCAAGACTAACCTTTGCCAGCCCTTAGTATAAAAAGTTTTTATCGACGTGACCCATGAAACCGTTGAAACACAGGTTTGCATGAACTTTGGTAAATAAAATTATAATTTACATTTCAATTTTCCAAAATTAATATAAACGCAAGTCGCCTTTTTTTTGGTTCTTGACAATATCTTTACTAATATTCAAAGGGTTTGATCGTATTTCCATGCAGATCGGTATGTAAATATTTGGATCTTCGATATTTGCATCTTCGATTCCTACGATGTTCTCTATGGGTATCTCGGAAACTACTGGAGTTAAAGAGTCGGTTAAATAGGGAAACAATTGCAGTTTTATGGGGTCATAAATATGCGCCTTTCAGATTTTTGAAAAAGTTCATAGCTTACTAGATATTTCGAAAAAAAAACAAATTTTGGCTATTTTAAAAGTTGTCCCTAATTCCATTATAATCTATTTTAGACAAAAAGTTTTCAATAAATGTTGTAGGTAATCACATCCGTAATGAGTTTGTGTTCTCCGATTTTTTCTAAAGCCTGCCATTTTTGACATATATGATACAAATATATGTTTTTTTAATGGAAACCATAGTTGGCCATGACTTCATAAAAAACGCTGTTTTTTAAGCTTTTCAGCGATATAAGCTATAATATGCATTTTTCAAAAAATGACTGAGTTATAACCAATTCTTATCTTTCTTGACTAATTTCACTTAGTTAGCCATGGAAACAAGTTCTATAGTCGGTGCTCTCAGAAATGTTAACTGTCACATCCAAACTTTGTAAATTAAAATAAACAAGAATTGTAAATATCAATTTTTCAAATTAAGAAAATCGTATAGGATTATTGGTTCAACTTTTCGTGGCCATAGAGTTTCGAGGATACGTTGACCGGTGAACGTTACTTACGTTGTTTAGAGAACTGTTTTCAAGACATATTAGAAAAGTTAAATTTAGATACTCGCGCATTAATAGAGTGGTTCCAACATGACTTCCATTATGACACCCCCCCACAATAAAAGAAATGTTAAAAATTATATAATTATGTAGAGTCAGGGATAGAAAGAGGTGGACCAATTGCATGGGCCTCCTCGATCACCTGAACTATCCATTTTAGATTTTTTTTATGCAGTATGGTTAACAACAAGGTTTATAAAAGAACTTATGAATTAAAAGAGGCACTCAAAGAGGCGGTACAGGAGAAGTTTAGTTAAGTCGACCGGTCGCGTCGTTCTGTGAGAATAGATTGAAATTCAGTTTTAAAAAGATGCATTTATGTACTCAAAACAATGGCGGATTTTTTGAACATTTTCTAAAATAACTTGAAGTGTATGTAGTGATATTATTTTTATAAGTTTTAGTTTGTGTAATGTAAATTGTAAAGAGCCGTTTAATAATATATTTTGTCTTTTATAATTTATAAATCATAACAAAATAAGAACACCATGGTCACCATGCCAACTAAGTGAATTTAGTCAAGAAAGATAAGAATTGTCTATAACTCAGTAATTTTTTGAAAATAACATATTATAGCTTATATCGCTGAAAAGCTTAAAAAATGGCGCTTTTTATGAAGTCTTGGCCAACTATGGTTTCCATTTAAAAAAACATATGTTTGTGACATATGTCAAAAATAACAGATTTTAGAAAAAATCGGAGAACACAAACTTATTAGGGATGTGATTATCCACAACTTTTATATGAAAACTTTTTGTCTAAAATAGATTATAATGGAATTAGGGACAATTTTTAAAATAGCCAAAATTTGTTTCTTTCGAAATATCTAGTACGCCATGAACTTTTTTCAAAAATCTGTGCATATTTATGACCCGACAAAACTGCAATTCTTTCCCCATTTAACCGACTCTCTATCTCCAGTAGTTTCCGAGATACCCATAGAGAACATCGTAGGAAACTCACCCTGTATAGAGATTGTAAAAAAGGAAGAAATGTACCTAATATGCTTATTTAAACTGTTCCCAGCTTCAAATTGAAGTGAAGGGCTTATAAATATGCATATAAATGACAAGCTGCTAGAAAAAAAAATGATCGTGTTATTTATTATATAAAAAGCGTTTATAAAAACGGAAACTAACAAGATTTTCGAATTTGTAAAACAAATAATTTCAATGAGAGATTAAAATAATTTCCACCTATTCTCATCTAAATCCTTTATAAAATGGTAGGGTTATATCATAACGTATTATATTGATGCTATACCAAAACCCAAAAAATATTTGGGTCAAAAACTAGACCCGTACTCCGAAACAATGGACACTTACCCCATCAGCATCCTCAGGCCGCTATCAAAAGATGCGTACAACTTATCTTAGATAGGAAATATGGGAAACAAGAAATAGCCATCTTATCTGACAGTCAAACAGAATTAAATGCGATCAACTCATTAACCATCGATTCGAAGTTGGCCAAAGGATATCCAGAGAAACTGGACAATTAGGCAAAGAAAATAAAGTCCTACTCTGGGGCCACCAAGAGATAGACGGTAATGAAAAAGCAGATGATATAGCTAGAAAAAAGCAAACACTTTAAATATTGTCATAACTAAGTCAAAATTAGTTATTATTGAACACGACTATTATAATAGATATTCCTCTTCGAAAATCGGTTTCTTAAAAGTATGAAATTCTGTTCACTAAAATCTCAGTCCGGTCTGTATGTTAAATAGTAGGTTCGTTTCAAATTCATAAAAGAATAGAATCTTTCTTGAAGACCTGCTATGTTTCCTGAAATACTAAAATAAGGGGATCATGAACATGCACACACTTACCGAAGGCGATTATTCGTATACAGAGTATATAACTATATACGTATCATCTCTCGAGCGGGAGATGAAATTTAAGAAAGTCAGGAAACGAAGGGGACAAGTGTATAAATTGAATTATTTACGAGTTTTAATAAATCAGCCTTGCACAAGAATAAGGTATCGGTAGGCAGGTAACTTGTTTGATTTATTTCCGTGTTAAGGAGGGTTATAAATTAAAGTTAGATTTTTAGGGTGTGCAAAGGAATATGTTTGAGTTGGGGTAGAGAGTTTTTTAGATATTTATAACGACTTGGCAGTTTAAAATAATTTTCATAATAATAGGCAGATATTTTGAAGTGTTGGTTGGATTGCTATAATCCAGATGAGGTCTTTTTGCAAGGTTCGTATTAGTTAAGTTACCTGAAAGTATTTAAGGAAAGTTTTTGGGGCAGGGTCTATTTCGGACTAGATTGAACAACTTTGTTGTCTGTCCATCCGTCTGTCTGTCTGCCAAGACCTTTTATATCGAGAACGCGTGAAAGTGTCGAGCTGAAATTAAAATCATATACTCAAATCAACAGTCCCTTGAAGATGGGACTCAAATATGGCCGATTTAAATTCCGGTTTATTACTGCCGTTCTAATTTTATTTAAGTGTAAAAATATGATGTATAGGGTAGACGTGGGGTAGACTCAATAATTTGTTGTTTGATTTTACGTTGTGAATAAATGCTGGTAGTTCTTAAAATTGTTGTAAAAATAGATATATAAAAATATTCTAATAAAAAATAGATAAGTTATAATAATTATTTATTAACACAAACATCCGATACGCTACTGAAGCAGGTAAGTCAAATTGACGTATCTAAATTCTTTGACATCTAATCTTTGACAAGTAATAAATAAAAGCCAAAATACAAGAAAAAAATTATAACTAGTTAATTTCAGTGAATTTCCTAAATGATCGGTTTAATACACGTATGTGTGTATATTATATAGTCACTTACTAGCGAAAAGTTATTCCATTATTTCACTCGATTTTTGACCGAGATCTACCGCACGCTATTACACAACCACAACACAACCAACTATTTTACAGTCTTTTTCGATAAATCGCAATAGTGTCACTCTTAATTTAAGTTCAGCCACAATTTCCATCTCGATTTACTACCTTTATACAACTATCAGTAGTAGAATAAATAATAAATAACATAAAATAAGCTCAGTAAAGACTGACAAATCCATAAAATTTCAAATCAAATTCAAATATGTCAAATGAATCGTCAAAAAGAACTGTCAAGGATCCAGACAAAAAAAATATTTTTTTTAGTGCACCCTACTGCATAGTGTAACTATCTGGAACATTATGTATCTAATAAAATACAAAAATCAATGAACGTCCAACATTCATTTAGTGTTATTATTGAAAATGTTATGTTCAGTTCATTAGTAAAATCAGAATCTCCAATTTTATCACGGGAAATAAAACGAAGTCAATTTCACTCCCATCCCCCCGCCAATCGCAAATAAAATTCAACTGCAAAAATAAAACATAATAAAATGTTCCGAGTGGCGACAAGAAGAAAAACTGGATTTTCCGTAGTCGATAAAATATTTAATTCCGTCGAGGAGAGGAATTTGCGCGCGGACTTTCGCGGGCGCCATTTAAGGAAAAATTATTAGATTTTCGAATAAATTGGTCGTCCATTAATTTGACGTAGAGCGAATTTTATAAGAGAAAATCCGATTTGCTCCGGCCTGGAAGGAGAGCACCGTTCCAATCTGGAAGGGGTAAATGCTACGTGGCCTGGGTATTCATAGGAATTCTGTAGATTGTAGATTGTATAGGAAAGGAGAAGTTAATCACCGCGACCTTTGTTGAGTTATAATACATCATACAATCTCAGGACTTTGACAAGAGCCATATCTGAGACGGTTTTACAGAGGTGAGCTCTCCATCTCCTATATAAGTCTTATCAAAGATTATGGCACGAATGGATGTCGCCTCGGTGATGTTCTGATATTTTCCCATTTTCCCCACAGAATCTGCATTCGTCATTGTTTCGCCATTAGTTCATTGAGGTAACAGCGTCCTGTTAAAACATCGTGGTAATTCGAAGATTGTTCTTAAGCTTGTTTCATATAGACGCGAATCGCGAATTGCGAAAAGCGATTCGCCAAAAAGTATTCGCAAAATTTGGACCTATTTCATACAGTCGCGAATTTTTAGGGACATTTCATTTTTGCTCCACTGAAAGTTACCAAAAAAAATCATAACCTGAGATAACTTAATTTGTTTTATACATATTTATTCGTGTTTACGATCTTTATTTTATATTTTATAGCATACAATATGAGTTTAAATTTGTTTAATGATTATGAATATCGATTACGATTGTGGGATTGGAACAGAATAAGACGCAAAATTGCCATTTATTTATTGTTAAAACGTAGAAGAGAACGGGTTTATAGCACAGGTTTATAGGTCATTTATGGGTCATTTGGGACATGTGAAATATTCAAATTTCGTAAGCAACAAGGTGCTTATCGCAATTTAATTCAAGAAATAAGGACAAAAGATGGAAAAAAAATCAGAAATTTTCACAGATTGTCTGTATAGGAGTTTGATAACTTGGTTGAATTTGAAAAATTGTCACCATATACTATATCAAAAACATATTATGCACGAGAACCCATTTCAACTGGAGAAATGCTCAAATGCAGTTACTTTGCTGCAGTGTCGTCAAAATAATCGATAACCGGATCACAACACCATTCTGCGCAAACGCGAACCTTAAAATCGCGCGAATATTCGCAAAAAGTTGAAAACACTTTAACTTTCCCGCCTCCCAAATTTTAAATCTTGCGAATCGCCAAAATCTTAAAATTTCTGACAGCGCCGCCATGATCAGTAAAATTGGACTAATGAGAGCAGTTTCGCAAAATCGCGATTCGCGATTTGCGTCTACGTGAACAAGGCTTTAGTCAAGGTAAATCTTTTGTTATTCTCGGTCGAGAAATTTCTTCGAGTGCCTACATACTTCTCATTACTCAGCCTACTACAGAAAAATGGTAAAGAGAAAATATGTTTCTTTTATCGAGATCTACGAGCCCTGAAAATATTTGCACTTATTTAAGACTCACCCTGTATAGCATGTGTATGTATTTAATAAATTCCATTTATGCTGTGAATAATTTCTAGTTTAAAATTAAATCTAAATGCAATCGTTTACTGTACATTCGTTGCGATGTTTTTGATTCAGTATGACTCATGTATGACTTCTTGAGACACAACTTATGACAACAGTATGACGTTTTGACAGTATAATATATAGTGTGAAAGTAAGGGCCTTGTTACGTGTACTAATAATTTCCAACCATGCCTTGGCGAATATCTTAGCTCACAAATGAGCAGTCAAAACCAATAAACGGTATAGCATAACTCATAGTCTAAACATATTGGCACCAACCATATCAACTCCAGCTGAGTAGCCTCCCGAATCTCAGAGACCTCAGTACCTGCAGGTACCTGCTAATTAACAAAACCTCTTCAGTTATGAATGTATTAAACCTCAAACCTTGGTATGAAGATAGTATTTCTATTATTTGTATTTCTCTTTAATAAACTTCAGAACAGCATAGTTGGATTCTCTGGAATAGTGATCAGGGTTTTCTCTGCCGTGCTCTTTTACTGGTGAATTCCAGGCACTCCTATCATTTCATTTAATAAGTATAGTTCAGTCATTGGGGATCAAAAAAGGGGCCTGCTTGGAAAAAAGTCCGGAAGTTTTGAAACTTTGCAGGTTTATAGGTTTTGGGGTCCCTAACTAAAATCCATAAAATGCACATATCCAGACTTGCCGCCGGCGCCGCTATCTTGCCAAGATGGCGCCCAAAATCGGTATTTTGTGAATATCTCGAAAATTATGCATTTTTCGCGAAAATTTGAGGAGAGCAAAATTAAAGAGAAATTTCTTATAAAAAAGGTTTTGTGCATGCCTAAATGGTTGACTTTAGCGAAAATTCTCATAAAACCTTTTTTATAGGATAGTTCTCGTCAAATTTTCGCGAAAAAAGCATAGTTTTCGAGATATTCACAAAATACCGATTTTGGGCGCCATCTTGGCAAGATGGCGGCGCCGGCGGCAGGTCTGGGAATGTGTATTTTATGGATTTTTGTTAGGGACCTCAAAACCTATAAACCTGCAAAGTTGCAAAACTTCCGGACTTTTTTCCAAGCAAAAATCCCCAATGACTGAACTAGTAGGGCTATTTACAAATTTAGCGTTTGATTTACATAACTCATCCTCCTCAAATTTCCCAAAATATTGCATCTGTCGGGCGCTTCCGAGGTAATCATAATAAAAAATATTTTAAACACAACGTAGATTTCTTTATTTCATTTAAATTGTTTTTATAAATTTGGCAAAAATATTACCTCTTCAACTTTGTTGAACGAACATGAGTTGTTATACAGTACGTCTGTCCGTTCTATGGCTACGGGGTATCCGTGAGAGGAGAAACGATATTCTCTCGATGTTTTTCGTAAAAAATTAGACGACGCGTCCCATCAATAAAACGGACTCGTCAAGTCGGCGTATAAAATATATTGCTGTTTATTTAAATGTTTTTTGTCCGCATTCCTTTCATAGACACAGATCCAGCAGACGAACTGTACTACGTTTGAATAGTTGTATTTACAGTACGTCTGTCCGTGCTGTAGCTACGGGGTATCCGTGAGAGGGGAAACGATATTCTCTCGATGTTTTTCGTAAGAAAATAGACGAAGCGTCCCATCAATAAAAATTCAACAAATTTGCAAGTAGCCAATAAAATGAGAGGGCGGAGCGATTTGCGGTGACGCACTCGTCAAATCGACGTATAAAATTAAGTATAAAATATATTGCTGTTTATTTAAATGTTTTTTGTCCGCATTCCTTTCATAGACACAGATCCAGCCGATGTACTGTATATATTTTAAATAGTTTTTCTTTCTTCTTATACTTCCCGAAACGTTAAGTATTTTTTTGTTCGTCAGGCAAATTTGTTTATTAGTAGATCACTGCTGACAACGTAACTTAACGCAGCAGTGTTTACAAAAAATAACTAACTATCTTATTTTGTAGATTTCCTTACAGTGCGAGTGGCGAAATACTCATAGGATTTTTTTTTTGAAGAGCATCTTATTCTCTTTAATTTACGTTATACTAAATTATTCGCTATATAACGCAACGTTTCGGAAATATAGGCGAAAAGTCCGAAAATTTTACCATCTTTTGGGCCTCCTGCGAGTCGAGCGGCGGTCAAGCAACCGTACAAACCTAGGAAATTTCCCTTTCAGGTCAAATAAACCAATCAAAGCAATATTTAGCTTTCCAACACTTTTTTCCAAGTGACTCCTCTTATTTGATTGCCCTAAGATAGTTGCGCGAAGAAATGATAAATTAACTAAGATTTTAAAGCTGTTTATTGTTCAAGAAATGTACTCTCAACAAAGGTATAAACTTTATTTAATATTTATGATTACTATGGTAAATTTCACTAAAATTCAACTACTTGAGACGGAAATTGATTTAATTTATATTGAGTAGCAGCCTATATTTTATGAATTATTGTGATTTGTTTAAGAAGGAAATGGATGTAATATATTTAAATATATCTCCTAATCGGTTAAAATACAATTTTACGTACTACTTCGGCACTAAAAGGAAAACAAATTCAATTATCAGTGAAATTCCCTTTCAAATATAAGCAGAAACTGATTATATTCCACATTACCCCAGCATTCTCCATCCTCTCTCCAATTCTCCAGCGAGACTTTTTCGTCGATTTAATCTGAAAATTCTCCTTCGGCGAAAGCACGAAAAACACCTCTTTTCAAATCCCATCCGTCTAGCGCACAACCCACCCACCCAACGCGAGTCGGAACCCGCTTCTAGGGTTGTGTAGTTCACGACCGAACTAGTTCAAAACATCGAATTTCCTATGTGAACTAAATTCAAATTCAAGATTCATTCAATTTTTTTATTAGACCCAAATTAATTAAATTACATAAATTATTAATAAAAATGTGGGTGTCTTATTCATTAAAATGCGTGTGTGATTTAAAAATGATACAAAGACACATAGTGGTGCGACTAGGGTTACCAGATGTCCGGATTAATCCGGACATGTTCGGATTTTTACTACATCCGGTTGGGTCCAGGCGGATTTTCCATAAGCGTCCGGATTTTAATGTTCCATTAAAAATTTCGCAATAATGCAAAATAATATATTAGTTTTATTAAATTTAGTGTAATAAAACTTAAAAAATCGTCGATAAATGCAGCAGTGTAAGTTCATTGTTTTACCTCGTAAGTTTTAAGTTTTGAGAGTTATAAATGTATTTTTTGCTCTTATGCTTCATTCTGAACCTCGCAATTGGTGGAATAAATTAGTGGTTTCAATTACACTTTATACTTTTTAGTTTACGATCATTCACAATGTCTAAAAAACACAATTAAAATTAATAAAATATCCTAGCAACAGCTTGTCAGTTGTATCCATAGAGAAAGCCTAATATTTAGCTTATAAAAAAATAAACTTTTGATTTTTAACCACAATTTCTCTTGACGGATGATAATCAAAGACCAAAATGGCATTCCTCGCTAATTTTGAAGTATAATTAATGGAAAAGTTAAAACTTTGCTAAAGTTTTCTACTATTTGAAAATTACTACCACTAATTTTGACGTTCTGAATGCTTACATTGAAATTAGAGGAATAAACTTCTAGGCTAATTAAAACCACTAACTATTAATTTATTCCACTAATTGAGAGAGGTTCTGAACGAAGCTTTATTTTATAAATAAAATAATAATGATAACTACCATCAGTAGGTAAAGTAAAAAATTCTACTTCGCTAAAAAATTATGACGTCCGGATTTTGTCCGGATTTTTGGAAAGGCTTGCCCGGGATGGACAAGTTTTTAGCTGGTAACACTAGGTGCGACCCCAAAAACAAAATAAAATTAAATTAAATTCCAAGACTGCAAATAAAAAAAAATATGTATGCACTATGTTCGCATATTTGAAATGAAACTTCTTCTTATTTCCGTTTGTCTGTCTGTCTGTCTGTCTGTTTGTCTGAGGACTCCATTCGGGTACCTCTATCCAAGTGCCGAGTTTGGTTCCAATCGACCCATAATTAAGAAAAATGATGATGATTTGCATTCCATTTAAAGGCATAGGTTCGAAAAGTCGAGGGCGTTATCCGGGGTACGGGATGAGCAATTATGTCTAAATCGACCCACATTTTTTTCAATATTAAATCGTTAGTTCCACCCTGATGAAGATGTAAACGAAACGCCGCGCGCCGCGTCGTATCCAACTTTGCAGGGTGGGACTGTGTGTACCGTCGCTCACATACCGTCGCAGCCTACCCACCAATTTGGTCACGATCGCACGACATTTACTTTTGACGTTTCTTACGTTAAAACTGTCACAGTGACACGTGTCGTACATGGTCAAGTTGGTCTTGGTCCAATCTATCGACATATCAAATTTCATTTAAATCGGACCATTTTTTGATTTGATTCATTGATGGGGTTTCGTAGTGCAAGAAACGTCGTCAAGATATCATGAAAAGATGGAGCTCTTCGAGCTCAAGTTTCAGCTTCCTAGCTCACATAAGTCCCGAGTTACGATCCTCCAAAGACCCATCTCAAGTTCCTCATTGGCTTACCACTTTTATTTCTCGCCAGCTCGTATGTCAAGACCGCGTCTTGTCAAGGCTTTGAATTTTTACTCCCGTCGCGTTTTACTAAGCGCAAACTTTTTTTTTCAAAATATTTGTGTACGAAGACTATAAATTAAAATATTAAATAGAATGTGGAATGTAGAATGAGTGGGTGTCTATTGTGTCTCCCTTTCTTGAGTTATAACTCAACTCATCCCCATCATACATTGGGATTTTTCTGTTGTAGGGAGACAGGGTGTGTTCCATCCTCCTCTGACAACAGATGTTCTTCCCCAGAAGAGTGGACAAAGTGGACATCTACCTCGTCCGAGGATATATCCTTTCACGATTGGGGTTTGGCCCTCCGTGCGCTTCATAAATATAAAGTAAAACAAAAGCTAAAATATTATTTCAGCAGGGTAAACTCTAGAAGCCCGGACAGCAACCTAATATGGGCATATCAGAAGAACAAGAACCTCACAAATTAGTAAAAGAAATTATAATTTTTGAGAATTTAGTAATTTTTTAATGTTTAGTGATTCAAATTTAAAGTTATTAGAAATATTATTTCACAAATGTGGCGCTATAAAACTGAAAGATTTTTAGGTTTTTGAAAGTTAGCTATTTTGTATTGAGAAATTTTAAAATAATGCACTAGCCTAGGCGAATGAGCATGGTCAACGTAGTGAAATAATGAGAACCAATAGGGAGGCTGTTTTGTAGATAAAATTCGATAATTTAATGTAATTAAATTAAAGTGTCGTCTGTTACTTAGAAATAGAGAAATAAATTAAAATATAGAAATTTTTAAGATGTGGAGTTATGTGATCTCTAAAATTAATGTGAAAAGGAAAAAGTAAACAGGAGTTTTGTAGTATTTGAATTTTTCTAGAGAATCTAGCGTTTATAGAATTATAGATGTACCCTAATAACATAAGTTGGACCAAAAAGATTCGATCGCTTGAACTAAACAGAAAATATCAGTGAAAATTGTGAACAAGAACGAAACAGGTAGGGAATGATTGAAAAATAGGTTTGCGCAAATTTTGTACAAATTGGCTTGAGAGTCTTATTTATTTTAATTATCTGAGAGTCTAAATGACTGTTAAAGGCAACAATAAACTAAATGAACTAAACGAACTTATTTTTTTAGAACTATTCGTTTTAGTGAACGAGATTGAAAGATGTAAATCAGTAAAGTGAACTAAACTTCCCACCTCTAAACCCGCTTCACCCTCCCATACCTCCACCCATCTCAACCTCCAACGTTTTAGCAGTCCCGAACCTATCCCCCCCCCTTTCTGCGCTGCTCCAGCTCTCGGCTCCACAAATCCCATCAGCCTCGCGTTCCGAATTTATTGCAAATCAAAGTCGGCGGCGGCGGCACAGGCAGCCGCCGCTTCAACGGAAGAAAATGGAAGAAAATGCAATAAAAGCGGGCTCAACGTGTGCGACACATGGCAAGGGAGGAGCGGGGGGCTGGGGTGGCTGGCGGAGGTGGAGGAAGTAAGGGGGAAGCGACGGCCGCCGCCTCCAGCGAATCAATCGCGACGCGGCCCCCGGATTCCCGGATTGCGAAAGAGTTTTCTCTCTATGTGTGTACGTGTGCCCGGGACGGAAAGCGGAAAGGGAGAGGGGGGAAGGTCTCGTACATATGGCAATCGACTCGAATGTCTTTATTTTCTTTTTAGAAAATGCGACAGAAACATTTTTATGCATAAATGGAATCTCTATATCTCAGAACAGGTTCTATTCTATTGTGGAAATAATATTTTAGAAAGCAAAAAGAACACTAAAAATAAAAGCAATATCTATTCTTGATTTAAAGAGCCGCTGAGTCCCAGGAATAAAATATAATGATAAGCTCTAACAATTTTTTTGATGTAGAGTCTTACTTATTAAGATCATTTTTAAATTTCTTATTTATAGATTGCCGACCAACTTCCAGCTGTTGTTAAAGTTTTTGATTTGTTTGAGGAATTATTTAATCTAACTGGTCATTGAATTGGAGTTTAATCGAGGTTGAGAGGGGGGAAGGTAATCACCGCGACCTTATAGATCTATTGTATCCTTCCTTCTCGAGTTATAACTCATCATACAGTCTTTGACAAAAATCAGTATCTGGGACGGTTTTACAGACATTTTTTTCTCCATTTCCGTTATCAGTCGTAGCAAAGTGTATGGCACGAATGGTTGTCGTCTCGGCGCACTCAGTGATAAGGTATTCTGGTGTTCCACTATTTTCCCCACGGAATCTGCATTCGCCGTTGTTTCTTAGCTTCAATAAACTGAGATGTTCATTGAGGAGACAGTGTCCTATTGAAAACCCCATGACAATCTGAAAATTGTTCTTACTTAAATCATGGAATATCTTTGATTTTTCTTGATCGTAAGTTCTAATATATCATCGAGTGTCTTGGACTGTTGGAGAATTCCCATTCCAAGTTACTTTAAGTTGGTTTCAAGTTGGGAAGCAGAACGGGTCTGCTCCAGTTAATGAAGTATTTGCTTCTTTTCTAGCTAGATCGTTTGATTTTTCATTATCTTCTATTCCTTGATGGACTGGCAGCGCTCTCCATTATAGTGGACAGCAAACTGCAGGAAAGAGGATTGAGCATTAGATACAGGTACGACGGCGGTCTGTTCAATATAAAAAGACTCAGGGCAAAAACACGTACAAAATTCATCACAGAACTTCAATACGCTGATGACTGCGCTCTAATTGCAAAAACTTTACAGCAATTACAAGAAATGTGAACACATATACCTGAGCATACGAAGCTTTGGGCCTTAAGCTGAACATTGATAAAATTAAAATCATGTGCACTCCCCCTGAAGATCACAACAATGCTATAAAAATCAGAGAAGAACTATTGGAATATGTAGCGGAATTCAATTACCTCGGCTGTTTGATTTCGGAAAAGGCCAATATCGACTCTTAAATTCAGCACAGGATTAGCAGCGCCTCAAGAACATTCTGGAATTTAAAAGACAGGGCCTTCTATAATCAGACTTGAGCACAAAAACGAAACTTGCAGTGTACCGAGCAATGATAATCCCCACCATGTTATATGGAAGTGAAACCTGGGTACCGTACCGCAGACCATATGGACGCATTAAACAAGTTGCAACAGAGACACCTTAGGCATCTCTAAAAAGAATTGTAAACTCAGTCTCTCTTCTAGAAGAATTGTAAACTCAGTTAACAACGACAACCAAAAAGTGAAGAGGCAAAAAAGCAATGAGATTTTTGAATGTCCAGAGTGCGGAAATGAGATAAAATCGCATATCGGGCGTTTCAGTCACAAAAAAGCTCATGAAAGAAAATGCTTGTCAAATACTCGTCAGCGAGTAATGAACGTATGTATGTATATGTACGGACTGGCACCTAGAGTAGGAGGACTATTTTCTTTGCCTAATTTGTTCAGAGTTTCTAGGCATTCTTTGACCAACTTTCTCTTTTGTTCTTTCTATGATAACATTATTATTATTAATTTTTTATACGTTCAGAACAGCATAGTTGGATTTCTCTGCCGTGCTCTTTTCCCTTGTGAATTACAGGCAGAGTACGGCACTCTTCATTTCATTTAATAAAATAAGTAAGTCTATTTACAAATTTAGCGTTTGATTTGCATAACCTATTCTCCTTTTGCTTCTGTCGAGCGCATCCGAAGTAAGTTAGAGTAAAAGTACCTATTTTTAACACAACATGAGTTTCTTTATTCCAACTGTTTATTATCAGTTGGCCAAAATGTTACCTATTCAACAATCCTAAACGACCCTGGGTATGTTATACCACAATATGTCGATTTAGTACGCAAAAATTAAATAGTTCATTAAGATATAAAAATTCGTTTATATAACGTTAAAAATCCTTTATTCCTAAAAATCCTGAACGACCGGCATTATTCGTAAGCCCGGCAACGCGGCACGATACGAATTAGAATTAATTGATGCCGACGGAACTCGGTTACCGGGTCGATGCGGGAAAGTTGGACAAGATCAGGGTTCGCTAATGAAAGTTGCAAGGAGAAAGTTCAGTGATCGCGGGGGCACACCATCCCCCTCCCACTCCCCTCATCTTCATTTCTCCGTCGTCCCTCCGCTAATGGGAGTTTCGTAACTCGGCGGACACTTTTAATGACTTCCGGGCGGCGAACCGGCTTTATTCCCCCGCATCCTCCCGTTCTTCGTTTATTCTACCCTATTTCATTGGCTTAATCAGGGGCGGCTCTGTGAGAAGCCTGAACAACTCTAAACGGCCACCACACGACCGTTACATTATAAGTCCGGTAAATACAGTATGAGTACGGTATCAGTTGGAGAGCAGAATTTCGTAACGAATAATGAAAAATTGCGAAAGAATGACGTGCAATGTTTCATTTCATATTATTTAGCCGCATACGGACTTCAGCGCAAATGTGTTGAGCACGTTTGTTTATTTGTGCGCCGTCGAGTCAAAAAAAATCACTGACAAACGCATGCCATGCGCTCACAGAATATTTCCATATTTTATCCTTCTAAGTTCTATTTTTATCTAAGAACTACTTAGGGCTATTAATATAATAATAGATAAAATGTCTAAATATCTGATTCAATTCAACTTTGGTTATTATAATAATTTATAAAAGACACAAACAGAAACAGAAAAATGTAGAAAGAAAAATCGTAGATGATGGATGACACAAATATGCAGAAGCAGAGAGGCATACTACAGAAACACGGGTTTACTAAACCATATGCAACTAGAACTGAATACATTTGCAATGTTTCTTTATGGGTTCTATTTTCCTTTCCAAATGTTTTGCTATTTGTTACGAAGCATATTCTTTTTTGATTTTTGTACATATATATACAAAATATTGATCGATATATCCTAAGGCAATAATAGAAGCCCTAGCAGAACAAGGTATTGAGAGGCCTTATATAGAAGCCTTAGCCAATATATACGAGGAAAGTTTTAACTTTGCTTTAGCAAGAGCGATGATATATGTACCTATAAAACAACCACAAAGTTCCCAACTGACAAAGGAGTACGACAGGGAGACGCAATATTCCCAAAGCTGTTTACAGTAACACTAGAAAAAATCTTCTATCAACTCGACTGGGCCAACAAAGAATTAAGAATAGATGGAGAATATCTTAACCATTTAAGATTCTCTGATGAAATAGTCCTAATTGCCAAAATACAGCTAGAAATAGAGTAGGTCTCAAAATGAATTTAACAAAAACTAAAGTAATCTACAACGAACTGGAAGACAAAAAATACATTCTAATAAATAATACAACACTAGAAATAATATAAAGAAGAATATTGTAACTAATACACCAGCTCGGGATCTCTACTACCAGAAATCAACATAAGAAATAAGTTGGCATGGAGTACTTATGGAAGAAACTCAATCATACTCAAGTCTAGAATGCCACGTTATCTAAAGAAGAAAATATTCGACCAATGTCTACTACCAGTCATGACCTACGCATGCGTAACCTGGACACTTAAAACGGACATTATAAGGAAACTGCAGGTCGCACACCGCTCAATGGAATTAAATATGCTGGGAATAACCAAGAGAGACCGTAAAAGAATAGAGTGTATACAACAAAAGACCCAGGTAATAGATGTTATCCACAAAATCAAATACCACAAATAGCAATGGGCGGGACACCTGGCAAGAAGGACGAACAGATGTACCACAAAAATTATAGCAAGGTAGCCACGAAAAATTAAGAGACCTAGAGGAAGACCAAACTCGAGATGGGACCATGATATTAGGAAATTAGCAGGTGTATCTTGAGCCCGCATAGCCAACAATAGACAACCAATGAGGCCAACTACAAAGAGAATATCTAAATATGTGAGGGAGGCTACATCATAATTAGAAATGGTTGAATAAGCTGATAATAATGATAATAAACCGCAAAAAATACTGGCGGCATGATATTTGGCGGCATGATATACATATCGAAATATCTGGCGGCATGATATTTCTATATCTGTAAATTCCGGTGGAAAATGAGTTAATTGGACGTTGACGGCCGGCGGTATGATTTAAGGATGATTCACGGTACACCGGACCGTACCCGAGCCGGGCACGTTTCGTGAAGTAGACACCGAGCCACGTCCGGGCCTTCTGTTTATGCTACACGAGTTCTACATTTCGAGTTGATAACGGGGCTCGTATTAGTTCTGAGTATATTATAAAACACAGCCCCATAGACACACGAAGATTTAATACGAACAATGCCAAAGTTCTCGCAAGTGAAATTGGTACCAATTACAGTTGATGAAGAAAGAACAACACCTGCTCAAAGGGCAAGATGAAGGACCTATCTTTTTCATTACATCCTGTCATTGTCCAGTTTTATGCATTCCCTGTCATTAAATACTGCTGTAAGATTCACTACCTACTACAGACATGATAAAAAGTGTACTTTGTTTATACCATAACTGCAGATTGCAGTCGGGGCACCAGGAAAAGTACATTCATGTTTTCCGCAACGTGGCGGGAACGAAGCGGATCCGAGAAAAAAAATATACGCCGACATTTCTGGGACGGGGCACGGACGAGTTCCGGCGAAGCTCGGATCGTGCTCGGCCTGGCATGAATGTATATGTGTAAAGAACACTTGACAATGTTTGGCCGTGTCTTCACCGACGCACGGTTCGGACCCGTTACGGTGTAGCGTGAAGCATCCTTTACCTGGTAGATAAATGCGGTCCAACGGTGCGGCGGCATACTGATGTATTTTAAACATCAAATGCCACCGAAATCATAACGTAATATAATATGAGGTTTCATTTTTTTACTTCAATTGAGATGTCGTTACTGTTGATGTCTTTACTCTTCTCTAACAAAAATCTTATTTGTTGCATATTTGGGCCCTTTAGAAAAAGGTCTAAATCCGCCCCTGCCGACTTTCATCCCTTTTCCGATACCTTCGTCCTTTAACGCTCAAGATAATTGTTTCATAGGAATGGCGGGGAGGGGGTCGAGGGCCACGAGGAGGGAGCAAGGAAGTGCTCGTCGGATAATTGAATTTGTTGGAAATTTGTTCCGAGGAAACTTTTACAATTAGACATTGTTTGTATGTTTCCTTTTTGCGGCTGATATCTCGGTGAACCTGTGGTTTGTTTTTAAGCAAGGATAAGTAGTGTGCACAAAAAAGTTTTCGGTTTGGTAAAATTGAATCCTAATTTTTAAGTGTTGTTTTAAAATCTCCGCCATTCAAATTTGATGGTGGTCATTTTAAAAAAATGTCTATCTTGAAAAGATAACTCAGTAACTCCCAGTTTTGACCCAATACGAAATGCTCCGCTGTTGACTAACTTTGCAGATTTTTAAGTTTCTTTGGAGGTTTCTTTACATTTTTGTTTGTTATTTTTGAGTTATGACTAAAATTTAAAAATATACATGCTATTAAGTTGTCTCATATTTACCCCCACCTTGGTCTCGTTATTACTCCTTGTCTCAAACTTACCCCTGCAAAAAAATAGCTTCTTATATTAACAGGACTTAATTTAAACGAACATGCCTTTCTAGACCATGTAACATATCTACATATCTATCTAGACCGTAACATATCTACGCACGCGACGATAGGAGCCGAACGCTAACTACTTCATACATGTAAGATCACGCTACAGTTTCAAAAATTATTGTTAATTAATTATCGTTTCTAACAAGAAAACTGGCTGAATATAATTTTTCAGTAGTTTTATTTGAATGTCATTTTTCTCACTTGGCCCGAAGTTGAGTTGGTTTTTACAATAATAAAAACTGAAACTATCTATTTCATTGGCCGAAATTTAAGTAAGTATACCAAAAGAGTTAAACGATCTTTCGAAGCAAGAAAAAATATTGCGTTATATAAATATAAAGCGGGGGTCCTACAGCTTCTGCTGCATCCCGAATTTCGACCTCCATATCGTTCGATTTTGCCATTCTTCCTCCTTAATAGCTCTATCTCTCATGTACTCGTATACTCGATCTACCCACGTAGTTGGATGTCTTCCTCTTTTCCTGCTGCTTTGTGGATGATACTCCATTGCCCTTTTTGACCATCTTTCCTCTCCCATTCTTTTTTACGTGCCCATACCATAGTAGCTGTCTCGATTCGATGTTGCCGGTGCTGTTATATGTCCGCCTTGTTCTTCACCTGATCTCATTTCTAATGTGCCCCATCCTTGATATTTACCATGTTCTTCTGAGAAAGTCCATCTCTAATGACTCGGCCATCTTTCTATCTTTTGATGTAAATTGCCAGCATTCGGCACCGTATATTAGAATTTGCTCTACGATTGCTTTGTAAATTCTTAGGTTTGTTTGGATGGATGTTTTACTTGACCTTAGCAGAGAGTTTAAAAAACCGATTACTTTTTTGCCTTTTTGAACTCTGCTATGTATATCTTTCTTTGAGATTCCTTCTTCAGATATCTCTCTCTTCAGTCCTAACCCCCATTAGGGAGTGTAGTGGTAAGCGTAACATCATGGATGATTTTTCTCCATGTGCCTCTGTCTTTTGTCATCTCGATGACATCGTGCATTGCCTTCCTACAGCTAGTCGTGATCTGGTCTATCCATCGAGTCGGAGAGCGGCCACGTGGTCTACGTCCCTCCACCTTGCCTTGAATTATGAGTCTTTCCATATTGTCCGGACTTTTCCCCATTATATGTCCAAAATATTTTTGTTGTTTTAGTCGGATTTTACAGGAAATGATGGAAACGTTTGTACGGCGCGGCGTTCAGTCCATGGGATACGGAGCATACGTCTATAACAATTCATCTCGGTATCATCGATCTTCTTACGTTCCGCCTGCCTGAGAGTCCACGATTCGCAGCCATACGTCAATATTGGGAGTACCAAACAGTTGACTAGCCGATTTTTGATGGCTCTTGAAATCTGGCGGTCTTTCCAGATCTTGGTCAGTCTACCAACAGCTACCTTTGCCATGTTGCACCTACGCTTCACCTCTTCTTCCGATGTGCCTGTATTTGTCAATAGTGATCCCAGGTATACATATGACTTAACGACTTCAAAGCGGTCGATATGACTTATATTTGGATGGTTGTTATGTTGCCTATCAACTATCATGATTTTGGTTTTTGTGTATTTAATTCCAGACCGACCCAATTGCTTCCGTTTTCTACCCTATTTACTAAATTGATTAACTCTTCTTGACTGCTAGCGAGTAGTGCTGTATCATCTGCAAAGCGTTGACTATTTATTTTTTGGCCATTTATTGAAATGCCTCCTTCCCATGTTTCTAGCGACCTTCTCATGATGTATTCTCCGTATATGTTAAATAGTTGAAGAGACAATATACACCCCTGTCTGACTGCTTATTCGAGGAAAAATTCGTTTGAAGCTGAATCCAGTATTCTAACTGATCCTGTAGTGTGCTGATACAACTGGATGATAAGTGAAATAAAGTGTTGCGGTACCCCCAGTTCCTTTAAGATTTTTCACAGTTGATGCCATCTGATTTTCTTTGACTATCTTTAGATATAATACTTCTTAAATATTTGTATTCGCTGCACATTTTAATTTCGTGTATCTTTCGTGTATTATTTTTCGTATTCAGTTCAGGATCTTCAGTTTGTTCTTCTCCGAGGTATTCGGTTTTTCTAAGGTTGATATTGAGTCCTCATCTATTGTATCCTTTAAATATTGCGTTATACTTTTATAACAAAGAAAAATCAACCTCCCAAAATAAAATGCATCTGCCGAGGCATCTGCAACACGCCAAAAAAACTAATCAATTATATTATAATTGTTTTTTAATTATATTGTATTATGACACATTCAATTTATTGCATTTTTAAAGACCGTTTTAATCAAAATTGGCCCTTTTGAGGCTTTTATGTCATGTGCTAAGAAAAAATTATTTCTATTACCAAGAACACCC
Source organism: Sitophilus oryzae (assembly GCF_002938485.1). Taxonomy (NCBI): domain Eukaryota; kingdom Metazoa; phylum Arthropoda; class Insecta; order Coleoptera; family Curculionidae; genus Sitophilus; species Sitophilus oryzae. The sequence continues at coordinate 1,499,694 of NW_022146948.1, read as the reverse complement.
AAGATTTTTGTAATATAAAATTATCATGATTAATATAAACTACGACTACACTTATTCGCTTGATATTTTAATATCAACAATTTCATTAGTACAAACACAAATAGTATCTACTTATATTAAAAAAAATTAAACAATATATCCGATTCTATTTTTTCATAAAATATTTTTTGGAAGATAAACTGTTTATGCATAATGCAAGAACATCGATCAAATCACTAGACTAATAGTTGTTCAAATTATACATTAATATTAAACTATTCCTTTTATATATGAACGATAGCTACCCCGGTCCCTACCGATGATTGATAATTTTGGTTTATTTCCAACTTCAAATATATCAGATTAAAAGTATATTAAATATCTATTAAGGGAGTGTACGACGTTATATTTATCACAATGATACCCTGGGGCGAATAAAAAGGAACGAAATGATACAGCAGCACGAGGACGCGTCGCGTTGCTTCCTTCGAAATATGAATCCGCAATATTTCAATGGAGGTTTGAATCGAAACTGTCGCGTACAGAGGGTGCGATGTGAAATAATCAACGTAACTTGAAGAAATTTTACATAAAGTTACAAATTAACACAATGTAAGTTCATGACTGAAAATATTATAAGTATAAGTAAAAACTATCAGTCCCTTTTTGTATTTAAAGTTCTTAAAAATATGTATATGTTACCGGCAGAGTTTGAAATCCGGACGGCCGGCGTTATCCCCTAGTAGGGTTTAGTAGTAACCTCAACTAACCCTTCTAACTCAAAAAGACGTGCGCGAAGCAATTATAAGAATTAAGAATCCATTTTGGGTGAAGTCTTGCCTATTGCATCAGATTTAGCGCAGACGCTACTGAATCACGTTGACGGACTTTTCTTATTATTAGGTTACTTGTCGTCTTTGACAATGTGCGTCTCCTTGGGGAGGATGCTTAAGTGGCTCAGATGTTTCGAGTTGTACTCCGTTCATTGAGCAGAACAAAAAAGTTGTAGGTACTTCTTGGGAGTCGAAATTCTAAGATACTAAAAAGAGAGTGAAGCTTAGTACTGTAAAGTCAATATTTGTCATTTGAAAATTAGTTTATAAAGAAAGTAGTTTTTCTACTACCTTCTACTGCGAAAAAAATAGTACTTTGGCCAGGAAAGTGACAGCTCAATGAACTCCTTAAATATCAGAACATCGACATATATGAAAATCATATGGTTATCATACTTTGTTATGTTTGTATTGCCAAAAGAGTCATACCAATAAAGCGTTGTCTACATGATCAACAACTCAACAACCCCTTAAACCATATGTTCATGTGAAATGTCTGATGGAAATGTCGTTTTTGTAGATACAACATAACGTCAGGGACAATATTATTAAGATATTAGGCATATTGGTATATTAAAACTGATATATATTCAGCTGGTCGAAAAAGCTATATACATACTTCAAGAGTTAAATGCTTTTTTCTGATGAATGAATCTATCACTGGATTAATCAAAATTATCTGGACGAAAAGCACTATTTTCCTCTCTCCGTATGAAAGTAACTATTAAATTTCCGTTAATTTGTTGCCACGACTAATTAAGTGAGGGCCACTTGGTTACTCGGATTTCAAACCGTAGCGCAGGCGCAGTTGGGAATGAAACCCCTTTGACGTTACAAGTTATAACAGCAAAATTAAATAGTTCACAATTTCAAATAGCACAGCCAAACACTTTAAACAGTAGCACTGGACGCGTGTCTCGAGAAATCATCTGCTGGTGATGCTAACCAATTATAGTTAGCAAGTTCAAATGATCTGCTAATGATGCTAACATGGTTGGCAAAAAGCGCGTTTTTTAGTTGCTAAAGTGAAGTGTTTTCGCGTATTTGGCAGTCCTGATCTATAAAAAAGGTCTATACCTATGTAGCGGATTCCCGAGCTATGTATTGCCATATCCACTTATTACAGTAATTTTATTTAAACCTAAAAAGTTAAATCATTCACTACGTCCTGTATTCCACATTGTTGTCTGATATTTGTGTTTCTAATTCTGTCTCTTCTAGTCTTCCCCATTATGGTTATAGGTTCTTCATTTCAGCGATTCTTAACATGCTTTTGGTTTTGATTTTTTTCCTCTCGGATTTCTGTGCCATATGTCATAACTGGTCTGATGCAGGTCTTATAAATTTTACTTTTGCTGTCTGTTCGCATGAAGAGGTTTGTCCACACTATTTGCCTCAGACATCCTGACATGGCCGTTGCTCTGGATCATGGTAGTGCGACATATTCATTCCTAGGTATCTGCACTGTGATACTTGCTCAATAATTTCGTTTTCTGCTACCAGTTTGCATCTTACCAGCTCTCTAGAGAAAGTTAAGCATTTAGTTTTTTCTGTTGAGATAATCATATTTAATTCTCGACTTACTTGATAGAATTTATGAAGCTGCATATCGTCCTCTGTCGCCGCGATAATAGCTGCATCATCAGCGTAACACACCATGTCAACTCTGATGTGTCCCATTCGATAATCGATATTCATCGAGGTCACCTTTTCTATGATGATGCATTAAGAGATTGAATAAGAAGGGACTAAGGTACTCTCCTTATCTAATGCATGCTGCTGGTGTTGGTATATCTCGTGTTAGATTATTCCCTGCTTTCACTTGAGTTGTGTTATCGATATTTAGCTTTCTGATGATTTTCACAATATTATCAGGCACTTTTTTATCTTTCAATATGTTTATAATGTCAGATATTATAGGCGTACTTTGAATAGATGCTTTAGTCAAGTCGATGAAACAGATATAGGCTGGTGTATTAAACTCCATTTCTTTTTCTTTAGTTTGTTTAATGCTAAATACGGCGTCTGTAGTTGATCGAGTTCGTCTAAAACCTTGTTGTTCGTCCCTATCCGTAATTTGTTCTTCGAGTTTGGTCTAAAAAATAGTAATATGGTTAAATATCCGTTTCGGAGAATTTAATTTCTTTTAGACGTTTGTCCACCCTGTAGAACCTATTCGATTACGCCCCATTCTAAAGCGAGAAAAAAGGAGAGAAGCAATAATAAGAAATCGCTTAGCAGGAGCAGAAGCGAGCGGCGATGTCTACACATACAAAACCGATAAATACAGATGTGCCGTTCAGCACTCGTTCCTAATGGATCCCATAAATATCGTCGAAGCGGCAGTGAATTTGCTCCCCGCCTCCCTGGGGCTCCACCGGGCGCCATTTTGATATTGATTGAGTACCGCATCCTTTTCTTTTTCGGAAAAATATCTCACATCGAGGAAAATTCGGCCGCGTGTCGATACCAACGAGTATTGGGTTGCACAAATGAGGTATGATGATGAAAATAAGTTGAATACGTTTAAATAAAATATATATATTTTTTTTGTTTTTGCGGATAGGAATTTTATTTAACCTTTCGGCGATCGCGCTTTATTTTTTACACGAAAGGTCGCGCGCGGACTCTGAGTCCGCATACTAAATTCGACAGATCTTAAGCGTTGCTAGTGTTTTAAAGACATAAAATAATATGATAATCAAAATAAAAACTATTTAATGACTTGCTTCATTACAAATAGCAAACATAAACATAAAATATATAACATAAAATAACATAAAACACGCAAAATACAAACTAATAAATATTATTGATAAACAAAATAAATAATAATAATGAAAAAATCAATCCTTATAACAGATTACAGAACATTTGTACGTGCTCAAAACATACGAAATGGTGACACTGTACACAAGAGTAACGAGAGTAACGTTTGACAAGAGTATAACAGCACAAGAGCACAAGAGTAACGTTTTTCCGCCATCATTAGATTTCTGTAGTGCCGATCTTCTGGTACCTAATACTGTATTCAGTACTTCAGAATCTGAAATTTATTTTTCTGTATCACAATTTATTTCGGGACCTTGCCTTTCTATAATATCCATTTCTCCTTCTTTCATGTCATCGTCATGTTCAGTAATTAATTCGTCATCTTCATTCAAACAGTCTTGCATGAGCTGTTGCAATCGTTCTTGCTCTGCCTCATATGAGTACATCTAAAAAATAATTATTTTATTTATCTAAAAAATAATAATCTATACTAATATATAAAATCCTTAAGTGACTGACATACTGATTAATCACGATCCTGCTCAAACCACTCAACGTAAGAAGCTCAATTTTAGCATACAAGTTGATTATAGGGTGTAGAGGTTCGATAAGAAGCGATTTTTCGAAATTCCAGTTCCAAGAGGGTGAAACCAGCCCTCAAATATTACAATATTTTTTATTTAAAGAACTGTCAAGTTTCCGAAAAAACGCTTAAACACGTATATTTTGTTTTGTTTTTTTACATATTTTAAGATTTTTTAAAAATGTATACAGGGTGTTTCGAAAAATCTGGTCATTGATTAATCACGATCCTGCTTAAAGCGCTTGACGTAAAAAGCTGATTTGTGGAAAACAGATTGACTTTAGGGTGTAGAGGTTCGATAAAAAGAGATTTTTCGAAATTCCAGTTCCAAGAGGGTGAAACCAGCCCTCAAATATTACAATATTTTTTATTTAAAGAACGGTCAAGTTTCCGAAAAAACGCTTAAACACGTATATTTTGTTTTGTTTTTTTATATATTTTAAGATTTTTTAAAAATGTATACAGGGTGTTTCGAAAAATCTGGTCATTGATTAATCATGATCCTACTTAAAGCGCTTGACGTAAAAAGCTGATTTGTGGAAAACAGATTGACTTTAGGGTGTAGAGGTTCGATAAAAAGAGATTTTTCGAAATTCCAGTTCCAAGAGGGTGAAACAAGCCCTCAAATATTACAATATTTTTTATTTAAAGAACGGTCAAGTTTCCGAAAAAACGCTTAAACACGTATATTTTGTTTTGTTTTTTTACATATTTTGCACACAAAATCTGGTCATTGATTAATCACAATCCTACTTAAAGCGCTTGACGTAAAAAGCTGATTTGTGGAAAACAGATTGACTTTAGGGTGTAGAGGTTCGATAAAAAGAGATTTTTCGAAATTCCAGTTCCAAGAGGGTGAAACAAGCCCTCAAATATTACAATATTTTTTATTTAAAGAACGGTCAAGTTTCCGAAAAAACGCTTAAACACGTATATTTTGTTTTGTTTTTTTACATATTTTAAGATTTTTTAAAAATGTATACAGGGTGTTTCGAAAAATCTGGTCATTGATTAATCACGATCCTACTTAAAGCGCTTGACGTAAAAAGCTGATTTGTGGAAAACAGATTGACTTTAGGGTGTAGAGGTTCGATAAAAAGAGATTTTTCGAAATTCCAGTTCCAAGAGGGTGAAACAAGCCCTCAAATATTACAATATTTTTTATTTAAAGAACGGTCAAGTTTCCGAAAAAACGCTTAAACACGTATATTTTGTATTGTTTTTTTACATATTTTAAGATTTTTTAAAAATGTATACAGGGTATTTCGAAAAATCTGGTCATTGATTAATCACGATCCTGCTTAAAGCGTTTGACGTAAAACGCTGATTTGTGCTTTTTTTTAAAGAAATTGACTTTAGGGTATAGAGGTTCTATAAGAAGGGATTTTTCGAAACTCGAATTCTAAGGGAGTGAAACTATCCCTCAAATAATAAAATATTTTTTATTTAAAAACCGGTGAGTTTTTCGGAAAAACTCTTAAACACGTATATTTTATTTTGTTGTTTTACATATTTTAAGATTTTTTATAAATTTATACAGGGTGTTTCATAAAATATGACCATTAAGAAATCACGGTTCTGCTTAAACTGCTTGACGTTTAAAGCTGATTTTTGGCAAACGGATTGACTGTGGGGTGTAGAGGTTCGATAAGGAGGGGTTTCTCGAATCTCAAATTCCAAGAGGGTGAAAACGCCCCTCAAATATTACAATATTTGTTATTTAAAAAACGGTTTGTCTTTCGGGAAAACGCTTGGACAAGCATAAATTAATTGTTTTTTTTTACATATTTTGAAATTTTTTTAAAAAATCATACAGGGTGTTCCAAAAAGTTATGTAATTTCTTAACCACGATTCTGCTTAAACTGCTTGATGTAAAAAGCTTATTTTTGGCAAACAAATTTTTCGAAAGTCAAATTCCAACGAGAGAAAACTACACCTCAAATATTACCAAGTTATATAATAATATAGCCATATTGTTTTTTCTCATGCAGTCAGACATAAATGTGAGAAAATTTTATCCAGTTTGTATGTTAATGGAAATTCTTGCTTTGCTTTATCGTCACCATTACAAATGATTAATTCGACGCGAACGAAGTCGCTGGTACACGCTAGTTAGTAAAAATGTCAATTATTCACTCTTTTAATCACAATTTACTCATTTTTAATTAAAACAAATCAGTAAAATAACTTACCTTACACGACATTATAAAATTATTTATTTAAAAAGAATATCACACAGGGTCACGCGCGGACTGACACTCCGCATATGAGTATAAAAAGATACTAACTACACTAAAAGATGCGCAAAAATGTACATTTCTCATAAAATAGGCAGAGACAGGAAAATACTAAGCGGGCAGCATCTGATGTTTCCATATTTTCAAAATATCTGGAAAAATGACGCGCGACCTCCGAAGGGTTAATACACATTATTTGAAAACATATCACAACAACCAAAAGAACAGAACATAAATATATTTTTACTCTCACCGGCACGAAAAAGGGGTACCTTAAAATTTTGATGTATTTTAAAGTTTTATATATTGTGTTCAAGTGAAACGCGCGATGTTGATGCTCTTTTCGACAATTTGAACGTTTGGAATACCCTGTGGAATATGTTAAAAAAGCAAGAAATTTGTCCTTTTATCCTCTAGGTGCATCTTTTCTCAATAGTTTATGTTTTTGCGTCAATAGCATTTTTGGAGATATTCGCATTTAAAGCATTTATTAGTCGAATTTATTCGTAATTTTTATTAAAACCATGCTTTTGCTTTGGGTTCCAGTCAACAGACCTATGAAATAGTGTTTAAATGATTTATGTAATGTCGCTGTTCAATAACAGGACTTATTACAACAGTTTCAATAAAAACAGTTTTAATAAAAATCATATTATTTTGTTGACTGTTACTGTAGCAGAGATGGTTTGAAGTCCAGAAGTTGTATCCGCCATAGTTGCTTTAATTAAAGATGATAGAGATTAAAATGATGTCAATAACAAATTTAGGTTTGCACAGTGCAGTCGCTTCCTCCAGACGAGTTCATATGCTAGGTAGTCCAGAAACCTTCGTATGAGAACTTCGAGTCGAGACGATCGACTTATTGTAAGTTTATCGCTAAGAAACCGCTGTTTGTCAGCTTTTCAAATTTCTAATGAATTGCACCTAAAGAACGTACATGTAAAACGGCCCACACATTATACGATTTATCGTACTGCAGGTTGTACAACACAAATTTGATTCGTCCGTTTGAACGACACATCGGACGCGCTGTTGTCCACAAACTTAAACTACAACGGGCCACACTTTAATAAGATTCGTCGTACTACATGTCGTACGACAAGTTGATACAACCGCTGGAACGACAGATCGGATCCGCGTTTATTCACTAACTAAAACTACCATTTGATGTTAATCACCAACAAGTAGTAGCAAAGGTAGTAGTTTTATTTTCCATTCATTTTGAATTCTATTGTAGCATCTGCTTTTATTTCTTTTAATTTTTCCAGTAGGATATTATAACTGGCATTTCTTGTTTGTTTATTTAGGTATTCCTTACTTTTCACATCCCACAAACAAGGTTGATTATGATAAATTTCTGTAAATTCCGCCCAAAACTTCTCGTTGGTATCCATTTTTAAGAGATTGTTTAACCATGTGCAACGAAAAATGTAAACGATCTGTCTGCGACACATAGGGTTTGCACACAAACCATCAAATCTATCGTATATACTACTGCGTTGTACTACAGATTTTCTGCATGCCATACTTCCGTACGATACGACTTTGTCTTACTACAAGTAGTACTACAAAGCCACTAACTATCCAACCATTGATCCAACGGTCGAAACGATTTGATGTTGTACAACTTGTAGTACGAAAAATCGTATAATCTGTGGCCCGTTTAAGTGAACGGACTGTAAGAAGAAGATGCTTCGGGACCACAACTTACTAGGTCTGTTGCCTAGGACCAAAAGCAAAGGCATGATGGTTCTAATATAAAAATAAGGAAAAAATGTTAGTGACTTCTTCAAAAGCGAATATCTCCAACAAAAATAAACCTATTTAGGTGAACCAAAAAACAAACTATCGAGAACGGATGTACCTAGATGACAAATTAATTTTTAAATTCCTTGCTGTTTTAACACATTCCACAGGGTATTTCAAACTTTCGCTAAAATATCAACAGTTTGTTTTCCCTCGTATAATGTACAGATGGGAAATTTGTACAAGAAACCAAGGCAATCAATAAAATTTAAAATGATTTATCGCAATATACAATACTTTGAGAAAATAACTTTATTTTATTAAATGATACTTTTTGTGAAAATTCTCACCGAGTTTAAAAACTTTCTGTTATTTTATTAAAATAACTAGAAAAATATTGCTCGCCGTTGCTTACTACAAACTTTCACGAAGTTGGCGAAGCCGCCTTGAGAATTTCAATCCGCGAATACCGTTTTCAATGAAAATAAAGTTTGGATTTGAAAGTATTTATTAACTAATTTTATTTAAAGTAGTTATAAAAGCGACTTTTTCGTAACAAAACTAAAATCAGAAATGAAGAACTACAACAATAATAAATATTTCTTCCCCCCGCATTTCTTCCCATCAGAAGATTTTCAGATACAGAAAAAATGTTACTTATACGAAATGTGAAAATATTCTGTTTCAAGCAAATTTTTACTCGATGATCAATTTTTTTTATTTTATTTTATTGTGAACTCTATTTTCCTAAATACATCTCTGTGAAACTATGGCGTGTGCCACGACTATACTTTGCCTAGTTATAGACCACGACTATACAGCTACGTCAGTGGTCACAGGACACGAGAACAAGGTCGTATAAAGTGGCAGAAAAAGAACAAAGGATTTGACAAGGAGTAAAGCTACTAGTTTTCTTATACTATGCTACTATGACAACAAATACTTAATCTAGAAAATTGACAAACCAAATTCATAATGCCGATTTAGGAATACCGCGACGCTAATTTTCTTTAGCCGAGCGTCGTCTTTTGAATTTCCTTTCCTGTCGCCAAACAAGGTGGTCGGAAATCTCGGCGCCGAGAACTGAAACGAACGAATCTCGAGGCAATTCATTTTACATATAAAGCGAGTTCGTAATCCCTAGTCGGCACTTTTTTACATAAAATCTATCAAAAAATTCCGCAACCAATAGCGATAGCGACCTCAATCCCTACGCGTTCTACCTATAGAACCGGAGACGGAAAAAATCCTCCCCTCCCCTCTCCCCATCTTTCTCCTTCTCCTTTCCAGCTCGCATACGTCACACGTCCCTTATCCTTTTTCTTCTCTATGCCGCCTCCGCACACACACTCACATACGATACGTGGCGCAATGGAGGGGAGTCGCGGTGTCGGCTGGGGGGATCGGGGGCGACTCGGCGCTGGAAAAACGCCCCGCCTACGAAAAGTAAGAATAAGAAAACGTTTTCTTATTCTGCGAGCTATCGGCGCTATTGCGGGGGGGCTATAGGGTTGAGGGCGGGGGTTAGCATGTACATATAGAGTTAGGGAAGAGAAGCGAACGAGTGCGATCTATTCTAAATCGGTTACAATGTTGATAATTCCGTCGTTCTCCTAAAGAATATTCCAGTAAGCATTCTTTAAACATTTTTAACTTGACGACTATAATTTATTTAAAAAGGAAAAGGATATTATAGTAGATTAGATTTTTTGAGGTGGCTATTGACTTGCTCCACAGCGACCTTTTCGGATCTATTGTAGTCCTCTTCTGATCCTTAACCCTTAAGCAGATGCGTCCACTTTTACGACGTTGGCGGTCGCGTGGGGTGTCTATAACACACAATTTTTACATTAACAACTCTAAAGAATATTTTTAAAAAGTAAGAAGGTAATGAGGGTTGATCATAATAACTGAAACAAATTATTATTTTGTAGAAAAATAAAAAGTAAAAATAACATGAGCAATATCAGTCACCTTCCATGTCCAAATCTCTTATTTTCTGTGTAAGGATTCCTTGCATATATTTTTATATGTCCCATATGCATATTTCTGGAACAGTTTTCTTAATGACACTTTTTTATATCCTTTTGCCTCTGACATATCACACATCTGTTTTTTTTTACCGGTTACTGTGATCGTGTTTCCTAATTTTACGGAATTCCAGATATCCTTTTATATATTATTTTAGGATCAATAAACAATAAACGTTGGAATACCGGAATACCTCATCTCTACCCAAAAATTTGAACTGAACCATATTGATATAGATCAAAGAAAAATATACAAAATAAACCACCCGTGAATAAATGAATACGGTGTCCGAAATCTGGTAAAATGGCAAAATTTATCTCCTTTTTATACTGGCCGTTCTCCGTTTCTCAACATGATTATGTTGCTTTTTTGATTAATGCGTCTTTTGAAACAGCCCCATTGTTCGAATGGTATGCCGAATCGTATGTAATTAAGCCATTTACGACCAAATTTAAAGCGAAATTTACGGTCCTCGGATATGTATATTTATCGATTCCGGAAAAGCATGAATCAGGAAATTTTGGGATGTGCCTCAGAGCAACAAATGGCATACATACATAGGGTTTCCATAGTGGCCTTTGGAAATTCCGGACAAAATTCGGACGTCCCAAAATAGAAACTAGAAAACTATTAAAGAGGAAGTTATGAAGGGAATGCTCTAAGCATGTTTTCCGTAACCGCACACTTACGTTTAGGCATTATTAAATATATTTTTATATTTTAATAATTTTAATTTCGTAAAATTTCGTAAAATTTAATAATGCACCTATATTATATCGATATACCTACATGGTGGTCCGAACTGTATTCAGGAAACTTCGTCAGCATATTCTGTAGATAAAAATAGGTGAAAAAGTTCTTATAAATGTATGTCCTAAAATGCTTAGTTTCGGAGATACAGGGTGTACAAGTTTCATATTTTCTTCGATTTTTTCTAAATAATTTACGAAATAACATCAATATTTGGATGAAAATTGGCGTATGGGAGTTTTTTGACATGAGAAATTTGATTTTGATGTCAATATGACTCCTACTTGGAGAGGGCGCCACCTACATATTTTTTAACTGGTTTGCAGAATAATAACTTTTCCTCCGTTATTATTAATTTTATTAACTGTTTTATTATATTTTTTTCGCAGATAAATTTATGATTAATTTAAAAAATAAAATTTTTCCAAATTGATTATTTTAGTCAAATAAAACTCTCTCTACTCAACCTGTTTATTTTTTGTCAATAATGACCTGTGTAGACTGTTTCCATTTAAAACATCTTGAGATCGGTTGCTCGTAGCGATTTGTACCAAGAGACATTTTTTACGTAAAAAGTCACATAAATGTATATTTTTTCACTCAGTAGTTTTAAACAGGTACGGACAAAAATTTATTACTCTTCAAAACAGTTAAAACATATGTAGATGGCGTCCCCTACATATAGGAGTCCTATTGACATCAAAATAAAATTTTCCATGTCAAAAACCACCAGACACGAATTTTCATCCCAATATTTACGTTACTTCAGAAATTATTTTGAAAAAATCGAAATAAAAATGAAACTTCTACACGCTGTATCTCCGAAACTAAGCATCTTAGGACATACATTTATATATCAACTGTTTTACTTATTTTTAGCGGCATAATATGCTGCCGAAGTTTCCGGAATACAGTTCGGACCATCCTGTATATTAAGCTGTTGCGAGCATCTATAGATATAGAACTAGTCTAGCTTCGTGTAGACGTACTCACCATGCACGAGACTTGTTTCTGGAGTGTGTCGAAGTGATTCAACGTCTGTCGGAACGAGCATCAAAGTGTTCCTCCTTGTTGCTGCAAAGTGTGCATGTACAGGGTGAGCCAACGATAAAGTTCAATATTTTTTTTTAATGTTAAATAGAATAGTTTTAGGGAATGTTAGAAATTAAATGAAAAATGCAATTTTGTCACTGTGACGTCGATAAGAAATAATTTCGAATTATACAGGAGATTTCGAGGAAACAAAGTCGAAATTCTAGAGTTTAACATTTTATGTTAAACGTCTCTTTGAACAAATTTGCATAACTAGAGATATTTATTGCTCTAAGGAATGGACTGATACTAGTATCAGCCTAATTAGTTCTCGAATCCATTCCTAACCTATAAAACATACACATTTGTAAACAACAAAATATCAATTTAACGTGCATTTAACATTAAAAATTAAAATTGATGACCTGCTCACGATAGACAAATATCATAAATTTTAATTAGATAAATGAATATAAATCAAAATTGGTCGGAGAGAGCAACAGGTTATAGAAAACACTGAAATACTGAAACAATTTGATGCTGTTAATAATGTTATTATATTTCCCGCCTCTTCCTCTTAGATCACTATGTAGTTCACTCTCTCGCCGTAAGGTGGAGCCACGCATTTTAAAGCCAAACAAAAAATTGTGTCGATCCAGACCCTTTCCCGGAATATATCACGCCGGGCCGTCTTCAATTCATTATTCTTTCGCGTGTGAGTGGAACCACGTCGCGTGACCGTCTGTCATTTATAAAAAATCGGACGCGAGTGATAACCAGTGGATTCGAACACTAGTGTTACACTACAGATGACACAGTGCCTTACAATGTTACTCATCAATTTATAACTTTTGGACTTATAAATTATGGACCTTCTGATTCGGAACGTGAGTACCTGAAAATATTTTCCTTTTTACACCGTGTAGACTATTACGCTTAACAATGTTGTAAGTGGAAACAATGGATAGTACTACTTAACGGGTTTGGTTGACACAAATTCTAATTTTATACGATGCTAACGAGCTTTGATATTGGCATTTCATGAGCCTATAATTTTATTCTATAACTTTTTGTGTTTTTTGCTAACTAGAATAGTAAAAGTTTTTGTCTATGTGATATGTCAATTATTGTTAAAATCCTAGTTGATTATGACTAAGAATATATAATAAGTATATCGTTATAGGCAATAGTTAATATAGTAGAGAGTTGGTACATTACACCTGTTAGCACATTACATTTGTTAGCACAGTTAATATTGTTAACGCCAACGAGTTTTGACCTGTGTTAACGCTAACAAGTTTTGGCCTCTGTTAACCCCAACGAGTTTTGGCATGTAGTAACGCCAACGTGTTTTAGCCTGTGTCAACGCCAACGAGTTTTGGCCTGTGTTAACGCTAACGAGTTTTGGCATGTGTTAACGCCAACGAGTTTTGGCATGTAGTAACGCAAACGTGTTTTAGCCTGTGTCAACGCCAACTAGTTTTGGCCTATGTTAACGCCAACGAGTTTTGGCCTGTGATGTGGAATGTTTAGGAGGCGATTTAATCACCGCTACCTTATAGATCTATTGTGTGTTCCCCTTTCTTGAGTTATAACGAGTTATAACTCATCATACAGTCTCAGGGCTTTAACAAAAGCCAGTATCTGAGACGGCTCCACAAAGGCCAGCTCTCCATCCTCGACATCAGACGTACCAAAGTTCATGGCACGAATGGTTGTCGTCTCGGCGCACTCAGTGATAAGGTGTTCTGGTGTGGCCTGTGTTAACACCAACAGGTTTTGGCAGGGGTTTACGCTATCCAGAATTTTTAAAATTCTCGTCGTCTGTCAAAATTCTATTATCTAGCTGAACAGAGCTTATTTCACTATATTTCATTATTCAGCTTTATTTCACTATATTTTGAAGATATACAAGTTATATATATATATATATATATATATATATATATATATATATATATATATATATATATATATATATATATATATATATATATATATTTTTTTTTTCTTTCTGCAGGTTAGCATGTGTTAACGCCAACGAGTTTTGGCATTTGTTAACGCCAACAAGTTTTGAGATGTTGCATTTCAACCTATAATTTTATGTTTTAACCGTTTTTTTTTATGCTAACGAGTTTAGTAAAAAATTATGTGTTATATGTATATAAATGTTGTAAACTCCTTTCTCTCTCAAATTTGGTTTAAAATATTATAGGAGGGACTCGACGCCGAAATGCTCTCCTACCTGTGCAAAAACTATTCTCCTCCTAATAATCTGAGTCTCAAACAAGTGCTCCGAACTTAATTTAGAAATTCTAGCAGTTCCCACTGAACAGCACAAGAATTGAGATCAAAGACTAGCAACCGACAAAACCAAATGAGAGCCGCTTTAGTGGCAATAGGAAAATCTTTAACAGCATTTCGTAAAGAAGGGGGGGGGAGCACACACAAGGGATCTGATTGAATGGCTCAGCGATGTAATCCCAAAAGCAATCAGTTTGTTTCAAATATTTTTTGTTAACACCCAAGCCGAACGGATCATTTAGATTAATTTTAAATCTAAAAACCTTCAACAAGTTTATTAAAACAGAACATTTTAAATTAGAGGATCATAAAATGGTCAAAAAACTCTTAACTAAAAATATGTTTCTTGAATCTTTAGACCTCAAGGGTGCATACCACTTGATCCCTATACATCAACGGCATCGTAAATATCTGAGATTTGTGTTTCCTGGGCAACTTTATGAATACACTTGTTTTCCTTTCGGCCTTAATACAGCGCCTTATCTATTTACCAAACTGCTGAAACCCGTATTATATTACTTACGGGAACGAAGTTTTATCGGTGTTATATATTGATGACTTTCTATTAATGGGCCGTACTTATGAAGAATGTCTATTAAATATAACTGTTACAAAGCAAATTTTGCTAGATTTAGGATTTATAATTAATTCGGAGAAGAGCGTTTTTGTTCCATGTATTAATATTAAATACTTAGTTTTTTTTTAATACTGTTGATAGTTGAAAATAGTGTTAAACTTACCATTCGAGAGTTTGCGAAATTGATCGGGATTTTATTGCGGCTGGCCCAGATATCAAATATGATTGGCTTTATACCAAAAATAGCGAAAGAGGAAATTTAGCTCTAAAAAAGTCATATGGGTCTTATAAACATGGAATAAAAATTACTTCTGATATTTTAACTGACCTTATGTGGTGGAAAGATCACCTTTCTAGCAAAAATACTTTTCATAGTTTTACCCGTAAACTAGAAATTTCAGTCATAGTTCCCTCACGGGTTGGGGCGTTTATTGTAATGGGGATAAGTGTCGGGGTTTTTTGGTCTAAAAAAGATAAAAGTAATCATAAA
Source organism: Sitophilus oryzae (assembly GCF_002938485.1). Taxonomy (NCBI): domain Eukaryota; kingdom Metazoa; phylum Arthropoda; class Insecta; order Coleoptera; family Curculionidae; genus Sitophilus; species Sitophilus oryzae. The sequence continues at coordinate 1,484,359 of NW_022146948.1, read as the reverse complement.
TTATTTTTAGCGAGAGTTTTTAGCGACATTTTTTAGGCTAAAATGTTTTGCGAATAATCTTGTTAATTGTGAAATATTATTGCGGATAGACAATACTACGCTATGGCTATCTCATATATATACAGAATGGGTGGCATTCAGTTCCCACATCTTAACAGTCTTGCTAGGGAAATGTGGGAGTGGTGTGAACAGCGCAACTTAGTTATCTTTGCTTCTTATATAAAGTCACAAGAAAATTTTAGTGCTGATAAAGAATCTCGTTGCCTAGATACTGAAACTGGATTTACGATTGCAAATTATGATTCAAAAATATTTGCCGTAATTTCCGAACGCGGAAGTTGACTTATTTGCTTCCAGAATTAATGCAAAGTGTAGCAGATTTGCTTCTTAGTTTAAAGATCCTAGGGCTGAAATTATTGAGCATTTATAGTATCATGAGCAAACTATACTTTTCATGCTTAAAATAATTACTGCCCTGCAAAAAATAATTGCAGATAAAGATGAGGGTATCGTAGTGGTTCCCTGGTGGCCAAGTCAACTCTGGTCCGTTATTTTAGTCTCTACTTATCAAAAAGTCATTAATTTTTGCTCCTAATGCTCAATTAGAACTATCCATTGATAGGACACCCCATGCTCTATATACCAACCTTTCCCTGGAAGCAGGTCTCTTATCCGGCAGGACATGATCGTTAGAAAGGTTCCAGAAGAGGCTATTGAGGTGTTAATATCATCTTTGACATTGAGTCATCGATAAAACAATATGGAAATGGGTTAAAATATGGTGGTATTTTTGCAGTCACAAAAAAAAAAAAAAAAAAAAAAAGCTAAAGCGGTAAACATTTATAGCGGTAAACACTGTACGCTTTTCTCTTGCATTGCTAATATATTAAAAGATTTTTAAGGGTGTTACCAAATTTTACCAAAAACGACCACCTTTACCCAAATACCATGTAACATGGAATCCGACATTAGTTTTAGATTATGTAGGGACTTGTTACCCTAAGGAAAAAATTAGTTTAGAAATGTTGACACGTAAATTATCGAAGGTAATGGCCCTGATAACGGCACACAGAGTACAAACATTTTCATTAATAGAAGTTCGAAACATCCAAATATCGGAAAAAAAAATAGAAATAGAAATAAAAGTTCCAGCCAGAATTAAGACAACAGCTCCTAATAAATACCAACTCTTATTAATTTTGCCCTTTCTTCTAAAAAGAAAAAAAAAACAGCCTTAAACAGAACCGCTGTTTTAAGGCAAACAGACAAACTTTCACGACTTTTCCTCACTTACAAAAAACCCCATAAAGAAGCAACCGCTCAGTCTATCAGTCGGTGGATTCGTTGGGTCTTAAATAAGAGTGGATTTGATACATCTGTTTTTACGGCGCATAGTACCAGACACGCCTCCATATTGGCAGCTATTAACAGGGGTATTAACATCGATACGATACGTAATATAGCAGGGTGGCACGAGTCATCTCAAGTGTTTGCAAAATTTTTTAACAGGCCTCTAATGACCCCTGATAATTTTGCGCAAGCAATAATTGTTATGCAATAAGCAATACAACCTTAAAATTCCTAGATATAGTATTTACAATCGCTAAATATAAATATATATTTTTAAATTTACTATTAAGAACAATTTGTTATTAAGTATAATAAGGGTATAATCATTTAGTGCGTAAAAGTTGGCCTAGAAAAGTATAATCTAGGGAAGTTTTTTTTTTCTTTAAAATTTATATATATATATTTTTTTTTGGTTGTTTGCAGAATAAATAAAGTTTTCTAGTGATAGGTTTTATTTATTCTTACTAAAACTGTTGCTCTACTTTGAACATCTACATAGTGATCTAAGAGGAAGAGGCGGGAAATATAATTATAAGATTAAACGAACTTACCTAAGTGAAGTTTGATCATAATTATATGACCGCCTCTTCCGAATAGATCACTCCCTCCCTCCCGAAACCCGTGATCTATTCTATCGCAACAGTTCCGGCTTTGAAGTAATGAATTGAAGACGGCCCGGCGTGATATATTCCGGGAAAGGGTCTGGATCGACACAATTTTTTGTTTGGCTTTAAAATGCGTGGCTCCACCTTACGGCGAGAGAGTGAACTACATAGTGATCTATTCGGAAGAGGCGATCATATAATTATGATCAAACTTCACTTAGGTAAGTTCGTTTAATCTTATAATTCTTTATTAAACCATATGTAAAGTGATATGCACTTTATCTATATTCAAAGTGATTCATATGATTCATATATCGATGATATATTAGGATTACAAAGAGAACCGGTAATTGTAAACCTTCCTAAAAGTGTCAGGAAGAATAATTATTTAAGAAAATTCCAAAAATAAAAAAGTAAATATTTAGATATCTTCAGAAGATCTAACTGGTATTACAATTTAATATTCCAGCTAAAAAAACTTTTAGAGTTTTCTCGCTACCGTAGTTCAATTACGGTAGCGAGCATAGTTTTATGCACCGGTTTTACTAGTTGGGTTATAATTGGGGCTATTTCGACTATAACGAAATATTTTAAAGGTACATAATTATAATTTAGAAGATGCTCATCAAACATCTAATCACTAGTTGATTAAAAAAATATACCAGTAATATTGCAAATTATATTTTATCATCTTATAGTATACGCCTCTTTAATTTTTTGATTATGTAATGAGCACTTTGTTTACTTACTTGTTTAGTGGAATGGTGGAACTGCTTGAATATGTCGCACCCACATTTCTTTCATGTTGTCAACAATAGGTGGTCGAGTTTTGAAAACACTGTCTTTAGCATAACCCGATAAAAGTCAAGTCTAGATAAATCAAGAGCATTTAAGTATTTTATTAATTGGTGAATGCACACTGCAGTCCCCAATTAATAGGACCATATTATCAATTTTCTCTTATATAGGATAAGTTCCCATTTTCAGCGAATTTCGGAGAATTATTTTTGTTTTAAGTGACACAAAATGATAACTAGTTGTTAAAGTTAAACTAATTTGACATCTAGTATGTTGAAGTAACGTCAGACATATCACAGCCACCTAGATTTTACCAAATAATAAAGATCTACTGTCACTAAATCATAAAAATTAAAATCTAGGAAAATATTTGTTTGAGGGGTAGGTAACCTTACTGGTATTTTAAAGAGACATAAATTCCTCATTGAATATCGGAATAATATACTGGGTTCTATTGAAAATAAAAGAGTAACTTGCTTTTAAATGTGACCCAGGTTCAATATTAATTTTGTCTCACCCTGTCTAACTTTTTGGGTCAAGTTGTAATTTCATTTAGAGTACAATGGTTATTTTAGCTACATAGGTTATACCGGATAAATTCCATTTAGATAGCTTTTATTGAAATTTAAAACTTGCTCTTCATTTAAAAAAAAATGTTAAATATATCAAAAACCTTACATTTTGGGCATATACTTCTCTAACGAAACTCGCTTTTATTTTTTTCCTAAAATCCGAAAATCAATTAATATATAGGGTGTTCCATTACAAAAAAAACAACTTTAATGTGTAACTTTTTTATGGGACACCCTGTACTCACTATAATTTTAAAAAATGCTCTAAACTAACCTACATAATATGCTCCTAAAATTTAATTTAAATACAAACTGTCGTTCTCTTTGGATTTTAACTACATATTAGGTTATACCGAGTAAATTCCAATTTAGATAGCTTTTATTGAAATTTAAAAATTGTTCTTCATTTTTAGAAAATGTTAAATATATCAAAAACCTTACATTTTAGTCATATACTTTCTCTAACGAAACTCACTTTTATTTTTTTCCTAGAATCCGAAAATCAATTAATATATAGGGTGTTCCATTACAAAAAAAACAACTTTGATGTGTAACTTTTTTATGGGACACGACATTTGGAAATTTTTTTTTATGGGACACCCTGTAGAACTCACTATAATTTTAAAAACTTATATGAAAAGAAATTTAGAAATCTGGCTGGAAGCTCTTAGAGAGAGAAATCTAAAAATGTGATTAATGAGATTAAAACAAAAGTTATGATTTTAGGTAAAACAGAAGGCAATATGAACATAGAGATAAATGACATCAATTTGGAACAAGTCGATTCATACAAACATTTGGGAGTAAACATCAGCAACACAGGAGAACAAGAGACGGAAATCATCGAAAGAATTGGCAACACGTCCCGCTTGTATCAAGCCATTAAGAACAGTTTCTTAAATAAAAAAGAAATCTCGAGAGCAGTGAAGATGAGTGTATACAAGACAGTATTCATATCGACGTTGATTTTTGGCTGTGAAAGTTGGGTATTAACTAAAAGATTGAAGAGTAAGATCCAAAGAATGAACATGTTATATCTACGACTACGAAGAGTACCTGGGTTAACAAGGAAAGATAGACTAAGGAACAGCTTTATAAGAGAGGAACTAAAAGTAGATTCGATCCTGAATCAAATTGAGCAATGTCAGCTTAGGTGGAATGGACATTTGATCAGAATGAACAACGACATACCAGAAAAAGGCGTGTGGGAAGCTAAAATGCAGGGAAAGAGACCAAGGGGAAGACCAACTAAAACATGGAATGACACAATAGAGAAGATAGTGCAGGATAGAGGACTAACATTAACAGAAGCCAAAAGTTGAGCAAGAGAAAAAAATAAATTAAAACAATTTGTGTATAGTGTAGCAATTAAGTGAATTTATTTAATTTAGTATATCTTACACCTTCGAGTAGAAAGGTTTTTGATTATATATATATATATATATATATATATATATATAATATATATATATATATATATATATATATATATATATATATATATATATATATATATATATATATATATATATATATATATATATATATATATATATATATATATATATATATATATATATATATATATATATGTATATACAGGGTGGCGCACCTCATTCGCCTGGGTTGATTATACGAAAACGGAAAGATGTAGAGCAAAAATATTTTATGGGTATATGTGGGGAGTCAATGTGCACAATTTAAAATTATTTTGAAATATACAGGGTGTCTCAGAACTAAGATCCATACCAAAGATATATTTTTTCTTATGGAACACTCGGTATTTTATTTCATTTTTGGATCCTTAGGCTCAAAAAAAGGCATTTATTATAAGGGTTAAATATGTTTAAAATTATTGTTTTTTTGAGATATTTAAAGATATTTAAATATGCATGCTACAAGAGAATTGATTATCAGTACCCTGTACATTCCTTTTCAGAATTAATTCTTGCGCTGAGTTTAAAGGTAAAGAAATAAACTTTACTGAAAAATGTTATTGCTTTCTTAAATTTATACAGGGGTACCAAAAATTAGTTATTTATTTTAAGGATTTATTTTACATAAAAACTTTGTTATTTCAAATGCAACACCCTGTATTTTTTTAAATAAATCGAAGCAGATTCAAATGCTCTTTCAAACTATATTAGGGTTTCCTATACCTATCTATCTCAGATTTTGAATAAAAAGAGATTTTTAAATAAAATGGCAATCAAGATGGCTAGTATCGCCATGACAATTTTCTAGTGACAGTTAGTAAGAAGTAATTCTTTGTTTTATTTTACGATAACTTGTAGATATATGACTCTTTTATAAAAGAGCCAATTACGGTTAATTCAGTTTCTTCACTTCCAAAGACAGGTTTCTACCTAATAGGGTTTTTATAAACTACACTACCAATTCTGCGAAATAGGAAATAAGACAAGTAGTTTTTCAAAGGAAATCTTATCAGGAAGATTCCTATTTGGATATCTTTGAGCATTAGCTCATGAGGCCAAGAAATAATCTTCCTCACAAAACAAAATCACTAGTAATTATATCCATTCGTTCCACCAGCAGATATGGCTTTATTTTTCGTCATAAAATAAAGAATACTTACTTATTAAAATATTGTGGGTAAATTTTAGTAAACTGTTTAAATAATAATGTCCATACACTAATGTCGATTTTGAAAATAGTTACTGTCACTAGAAAATTGCCATGGCGATACCAGCCATCTTGATTGCCATTTTATTTAAAAATCGCTTTTTATTCAAAATATGAGATAGATAGGTATAGGAAACCCTAATATAGTTTGAAAGAGCATTTGAATCTGCTTCGATTTATTTAAAAAAATATAGGGTGTTGCATTTGAAATAACAAAGTTTTTATGCAAAATAAATCCGTAAAATAGATCACTAATTTTTGGTACCCCTGTATAAATTTAAGGAAACAATAACATTTTTCAGTAAAGTTTATTTCTTTACCTTTAAACTCAGCACAAGAATTAATTCTAATTGCAGGGTGTTGATAATCAATTCTCTTATAGCATGCATATTTAAATATCTTTAAATATCTCTAAAACCAGTGATTTTATACACATTTAACCCTTATAATAAATGCCTTTTTTGGGCCCAAGAATCCAAAATTGAAATAAAATACCGGGTGTTCCATAAGAAAAAATATAACTTTGGTATGAATCTTAGTTCTGAGACACCCTGTATATTTCAAAATAATTTTAAATTGTGCACATTGCCCTCCCATATATACCCATAAAATATTTTGTTTCTACATCTTTCCGTTTTCGTATAATCAACCGAGGCGAATGAGGTGCGCCACCCTGTATATATATATATATATATATATATATATATATATATATATATATATATATATATATATATATATATATATATATATATATATATATATATATATATATATATATATATATATATTATATATATATATAGTATTTTCAGCGACAATAGAAAACTGAAAAAGCTATCCGAGTGGTGCTCGGCGTTAAAAGAAAAGTAAAGAAGTTGCCGACCGGCGACGCTCACCCCAATAAGATTTTTAATTGAAGGGTCGAAGACCGCGCTTCGGCTCCGCCGGCCTTGACCTTGCCCACCCCAGCCCCTCGGAACGGGGGCGATGGGCAAAATAATTAGACGCCGTAGCACCCCGCGTCGGCTAATTGGGATGGCAGAGTCGTGGCACGGTTGCCGGATATTCCTTTATTCCGAGAAATTATTTTTGCCTTAATTTATGTTCTGCCTATTTTAAAACGTATTGAAACTTGAAAGGATGTTATCACCTTTAGACATATACAGGGTGAGTGTTAAATAAGTGCAAATATTTTCAGAACTGGTAGATCTCGATAAAGCCTAGGAGCTGACGACATATTTAGAGAACATATTTTAGGCCAGCTAGAATAACTAGAAATGTATAGTTTATTAACTGGTGAACCCAGAATCCTGGAGGATGGGGGTATTTCGCTACTGCGCAACCCATAACATTTGCAAAAAAATAAATCCAAAAAACATTCTTTACGCAACTTGAAATTTGTTTATTCTTAAATTTTAGCATCTATTTAACCTACAAATAAGTATGCCAGACTTTTTTTTCGGGTTTAAAGTGTAACCCGACCATTCCAAATATGTTTAATTATTATACCTGGAAAACATAATTTAGGCATTCTAAAATTTTTACAGCGTGTTTATTAGATGATATCAAAAAAAATATGTGTTAATTTCCAAACGAATTCAATGGGATTTAATACTTGCCTGACGCGAATAAAGATTTTAAATGAGCGCGATAAGAAAGTCTTATGAGTATCTATAAGCGCGAGAAAGATAGTTTATTGATGCAGCTGACGTAACAGCATTTTGGAGTCGTAAAATTAAAAAAAAACTAATATTGAATAAATAAAATGAAACATTTTTTAATAAAAATGTATGATTGAAATCCTTTCAATAAGAAGACATTTTAATTTAAGTATTTTGTATCTGAAAGAATAAAAAGACGAATAATTATTTAAAAATTAGTATAATATAAAATATCTTTTTTTCAAACGTCACAAAAGTATAATTATTTATTATTATACTTTTGTGTGACATATTATATTATTATTAATTTTTTAAAACCACTTCTTTAAATTTTAAACCATATTGTTGGCGCACTTTTAAAAATTCTTTGCATTTTTGTAGTCTGCCTTCATCTAAAACAATAACTTTGTCACTAGTAACTTTTTTACAAACTACACAACTTAAATTTTTTTTTATCCATTGTGATTTAGTATAGTTAGTAGCGAAATTAGTAGTTACTAAAATATTTATTTGCAGTAATTATTCTAAACTATTTACACTATGCACATCAATATTTAATTTATAAATACATATTTGTACATGGTAACTTAATTCAAACAAAATAATCTCTGAATTAAAAGCCTGCAAATAATTGAAATGAAACCGAAAAAAAATTGTTTTTATGAAAATTTGAAGTACTCCAAAATAGTGTCACGTCAGCCGCATCGGCTGGCGACGGGTCTCAATAAACTATCTTTCTCGCGCTTATAGATACTCATAAAACTTTCTTGTCGCGCTCATTTAAAATCTTTATTCGCATCAGGCAAGTATTAAAACCCGTTGAATTCGTCTGGCAATTAACACATATTTTTTAATATCATCTAATAAACACGCTGTAAAAATTTTAGAATGCCTAAAGTATGTTTACCAGGTATAATAATTAAACATATTTGGAATGGTCGGGTTATACTTTAAACCCGAAAAAAAATCTGGCATACTTATTTCTAGGTTAAATAGATGCTAAAATTTAAGAATAAACAAATTTCAAGTTGCCTAAAGAATGTTTTTTAGATTCATTTTTTTGCAAATGTTATGGGTTGCGCAGTAGCGAAATACCCCCAACCCCCCAGCCAGACTTAGGATTCTGGGTTCACAAGTCATTAAACTTTATTTTTTTTTGTTATTCTACCTTGCCTAAAATATGTTCTCTAAATATGTCGCCAGCTCTCCGGCTACCAACTGTACTTTTAAACACTGAACTCGATAAGTTCCACAAAACACCATCATCAGAAGATTGAAAACTAAACTAATATCTACAAACTGGGCGTTTATATGGTTGCTCATTTGGCACTGACGCTTGTTCTTTCCTTCTTGAGGAGGATTTTAGTTCCAACAGAGAGTTCAAGCCTGTTGGAGGGACTGGTTCCCTTTTCTTACAAGAGTGTCAGTCAGTTCATTACATTCGATACCCATAAGTCTTGTAGACATGTTGGTATCGAATGTCTCCACATATCCAAGTTGGAGTCACTTAATTTTGATCTGTAAGTCACTTAATTTTGGACTGTTGCTATAAGTTTTTTTTTATATTCTCATGCATGGCGTTAGCTTCGATATAAGGGAATTGGATGGAACTGTATTTATTATCTCCTTGAAAACATTTGTGACAGATAAACCAAACTAAACCAAACCAATCAACAAGAATTTAAAAGATTTGTGTGCTTTCTAAAACATAGGCTCTTGCAAACTTGAGTGTAGTATATTTATTACAGATCACTCCGTATAATTATTTAGAAAACAATTGGAAAATCTGGCAACGCCGTGGGCTGTTTCCCTGTTATAATTGAAGATGAGTCCGGACTCAATCAGTAACGGCAACCCCGAGCAAAATTTTAAGATGAATATCAAAAGAGAAATTAGGTTGTTGAGTAGGTCAAGAACTTCAAAATAAAGTCGATAAGATCAAGGTCATTGCGAGAAAATGATGGAAATTAATTTTGCTTTCGATTTACTTTATTTTTAGAAGTTGTTTTTATATGGTAATGGGATTTTTAGCATCTGCCATTTATTGTATTAGAGATGATGGAATTTAACAAAAATTAGAAAAATGAATCAATTAAAAATTGTTTTTATAATAATTAAATTACTTTAACACTGGTCTGCAAAGAAAGACAAATTCTCGTGCTCCGTTATGAATCCAAATATAGCTCCCGTTTTCTTCTACCATCCTCCATTTTAGGAGGTGGCCCGGCCCCTCTCTATTTTTATCATATTTTTATCATTCTTCCAAAATAATTTTACTTTTATGGAAATTAATTTAATTTGAAGTGGTGAATAGAATCATTAGCTGCAAACAATAATAAAAGATAACAAAGATACTCACCATATAAAGATACCTTTATTTAGTGTTTGCTTGCCCTGTATACCTGTTTCGTCCCAAATACCAGGAGTACTCCTGCCAACATGCTTACATTCTATCTTCTCTAACTTAGCGATGTTCTTCTTCGATGGAACCGGTCCTCGTGTTCATTCGAATTCTAAATTTTCAGAGAAGGATAGTTTAGGTGAACACTTAATATCTCTTCTTCTTACAGTGCCATACTCTATACAGAGCGTCGGCTACCTCTCGCATGTACTTGTGATGTGTGTCATCAGTGTTTCACAAGTACACGGGACCTACAGTTTATCACCGAATCCGAACGGCACTATTTGAGAGGTTGTACAAGGCAAATATACTAAAGGTAGTTTTGCCATTGCCTTCCTTGAGGTGGCAGCTCGCTGGTCGCTCTATTTAGATAAATCAATATTTTTATTTAAATAAATAAAGCGACCGTACTGGCTGAGGATCGAACCCAGTACCATCCCATCTCTCGCACACACTAACTGCTTGCGCTACGGCCGGCCACTAATATGTCTATTGTACCCCAGAATAATGTCATAGTCGAGGGGTGTCTCACTTGGGTAAAAAATGTACATGTACTGCCAAAATATATATTTATTGGCAACTGCCAAGCGACTGCCAATGACTACGAAGAAGATTGCCATATAATTATAGTCGACTGCCGTAAGGCTGATGCCAATATGACTACTAGCAACTGCCAAGAAAATGTACATGTAATTCTAACAGCAGTGGTGTAACTATCGATGTGCCGTGTGTGCGCATTTCCATATCTATCACATGCTATCGCGAATCAAGCAGAATCGGGCGATCCCGAACTATTTTTATCCTATATCCGTATATACATGTCTTCTTAACTACTTAACTAGCACACGCTATCGCGAAAGTAACTTATTACTTTACTCTTGTTTTTGGACAATTTTGTAGCTGTGTTTTCTTTTTTTTTGCAAAATAAAAATAACTGCAACTTTGCTGTATTGTCACTGGATTTCTGTACTATCGAATAAAAATAGAACTAAGCTAGTTGTAGCATCAAAAAGAGCATGAAAAATTATACTGGCCAAAGTAGTTAACTCAAAATCACAAAAACTATTGTGAAAACCTATTCATAAGGGCAACAAAACACATGAAAATGGGATTCCCTGTAGGTACAAGGTATTCCATTCGTAAAATAATATCTTATTATCGCACCCTGCATACGAAGGGCATAAAAAAAATTGCTATAGCACTTAAATTCAATTTGTTCTTGCTTCAAATAATATCGCGATTACCTGTGCTGGTTATGACGGCAATTCCCAATACTTCTTTCTTAACATGTTCATGTTCCTATTTACATTGTTCATTTTAATTTAGTTAGTTTTCTTGTTGTTTTTACAAAACTGACCATCAACATAAATGCTGAATACTTAAGGTAAAGCGGGTGTCTAGTGGAAGGAAATATATATTTCAGAAATCTGCCTAAGGCTTAGCCCGATCCTGTCGTGTTAAGCCACACCCAAAATCCCAAACACACGTACTTTGATTAAGGCTTGATTAACAGTTTGCAGAGCTTCAGCATTTGCCATGAAATAGCAAGCAATTTGTTACAAAACCATATAAATTATATATAACTGTAATCATAAAACTTCAATCTATTTCTATATTGTAACGGAATTTTAAATTATGTCTTTATTTTCGAGAAAATTTAGTCCAAACATAAGGAATATTCTGTTGATGTTTTACAATCAAAATCTTAAAAATAAAGAAGTTGCTTAGAAATGTGCTACAATACGGATAGAGTATAATTCTTTATCTTTAATTTCCTTCTTCATGTGTGTAAAATTACCTAGCCAGTTTTACATAAAAAGTTAAATTCCGAACGCTTATTTTGCTACTTTTTCGGACTAGTGAAATGGACACTAAGTACCTAAGACATGCAGAGGAGATTGTCACTATAACAACATATATGCGGGAGGACTAAAACAATGTTGTATTGCTACAGTTATATTACTACAACAAATAGGATTAAAAATGAATATAGAGAGATAAAAAGTAATGTACAGAGTGTCCTATTTTCGTGTGTTTTACAGGGCTTCTCGTTTATAAGTAGAGATACTAAGATAGGGTTTTCATAATATATTTTTTATTTGTTTATTAATATCTCTAAAACTATCGAAATATATTTATTCATATCTTAGGATTACTCACACTTTTTGAGCCACATAGAAGTTAAAAAATTTTCTGAAATACACCCTAGAACATATTTTAGGTTTGCACTTAAACAAAATTCTCAAGTTTTTTATTCTAGAAGCTACAGATGCTCGACGCACACGCACAACTGCCGGACCCTGTATAGTTACTAGATATAAAAATATTACTTCAAAAAAAAGTTTAAGAGGTAGCAAAATAATAATAATTCCTCTACCTGAATATTTGTTAACTTCTTCATCGATGGAGATATCATGCAAATTGTTGGCTAAAAAGTTATTATAATTTCGCAAGTTTAGAGGGGCATGTCGTGTGCGTTTATATAAAAGCACGAATATACGCGATACCTCCTTTAAACTTTTAATTTTGAAGTTGCCGTCGTTTACTCCTCCTGTATCCCTCTTTTCCCCATGTTCCTGTACCTGTCTTGAATTACTTAACGTACGAGTTTCTGGCATTTAATTTTTCGTGAAATACGGAGAATACAAAGAAAAATATTTTACTCATATTTTTTTTTATTTTATCATGACTAGCTATTTTGCAGTATAATTGAAATCAAACATATTAAAAATTATATTTTAAGAAATTAATCAATCTTCAAGACAAAGGACGGATGGCCGTAGCTCCAGCGTTTGTGTCGATCTGCGGAGCGGAAGGTACTGGGTTCGATCCCCAGCCAGTACGGTCGCTTTATTTATTTAAATAAAAATATTTATTTATCTAAATAGAGCAACCAACGAGCCGCCACCTCAAGGAAGGCAATGGCAAACCACCTTGAGTATATTTGCCTTGTACAGCCTCTCAAATAGTGCCGTTCAGATTCGGTAATAAACTGTAGGTCCCGTGTACTTGTGAAACACTGATGACACACATCACAAGTACATGCGAGAGGCAGCCGGCACTCTATATAGAGTATGGCACTGTAAGAAGAAGAAAACAAAGGAAGTCAAGATGAATGAAAGGAACTAATTTGGTTATTCCACTTTACACACATTTTCAATATTTTTTTTACATTTTCTAGAAACCTTAACTGTCCAGTACTAATATGATATTTGTAACATTAGTTGCAACACGTTACCTACGTTATCTATATCACACAAACCTCGTACCTGAGTGTTTTATAGTTTCAATAACTGCATTATTAAACACTAAAATACTTAAATATTATGAGAAAGCTACAACTTTAATATTATTTCAATGCGATCAACATCAGAAAACTTCTAATTTCTGGCGTATCGAGCGCTGCGGTCGGAATTTTTAAAATCAACTGAAATGCACCCAGCTTTCACAGAAAAAAATAACATGAGTACTGCAAGTTTTTATTAAAAAAAGTTATATTATCAGAATAGTGCATACGAGGGTGTCTCACTTAAATGGTAAAAAATGTACATAGCGAGTTAATTTATTAGGAACGGAACTTTGGATATTTATTAATGTAATGCCAAATATAAAACCGGTGCTATTTAATTTACATCAGAAAAAAGCGAATTTTTTAATGGATCGGACCAGTTTATTTGAAATCAAACATTTAGATTTTAATGAAATGGACATTTTAATTAAAACGAAAGCAATTATATTAAATATTAAATTTACTGACCGTACATATAAAACAATTAATTAATTTTATGCTCGATTTTATGTATAAAAAGATTTGATTTTAAATTCAAAAAATGTTTCAAATATATATAAAACTTTTTTACGTAAAAAGCGGCAAAAATATACGTATATTTTTTCACTAAGTAGTTTTAAAGTAAACATTTAAAATATGTACCGGGTATCCCACTAAGAATAGCTCTCGGCTGTATCTCGGAAAGTATTAGCCGTAGAGCCTACGGAAAAAAATATTTATAACTAAAGGGGCTATGAGAAATTGCCGGAAATTATTTTCAAGTTTGTAAAACGGCCGCTAGAGGGCGCAACTGCTATGGAAAATAAGAAAATAGAATTTTTACAGAATTTTGCCTAGATAATAGGTACTGTAAATAATAGCTTCATAATCTTAAGTAAATTTTGGATTTTTTTCATTAGAATCATTTTCCCCTATCTGCTAAAATAAAGTGGTGGGGGAAGATTAGATCTATCTTTATTTAAATGTTAATAACTCCGGATCGGATGATCAGAATCCAACAAACGAGGGCTCGTTCAAAAGAGCGTTTCTTACTCTATATTATACCATAAAAACAATAATAATAAGGTTTTGAATGTAGACGCTAGGGGGCGCTTTCTTACAATTTAGCAAACATAGCGCATTTTTTCAAAAAAATTAAATACGATAGTATATTTAATTTTACCTGATAGTAAGGAGTAGTAATAGCTTAAAATGTCAGCGAAAACCGCATCTTGATATCTTCTTTTAAACCGAAGATATTAGCAAAATTATAATAAATACCAAAAAATAAGCCCTTAATTACCTTATTTTTACAACGCGGTATCAATACCCTCTTGATTATGCCCATTCTAACAAAAAAATAAAATAGAAACAGTTAGTTTATTTTAAAATCGACGAAATACCAGAATACCATAATACCAGATGTATTAATGTCTAATAATTAAGATATTAATAACAGTGAACAAGGAACGATGATTCAGTGAAGTCATGGTAGGCTTTGGAAAAAAGTTGCTTTGACGTAATAGTATAAACGTCAAATTGTTATTAGATCAACATTTTGATGGTCTTAGCAGCGTTTTTTATCTTTAATTGCTTTTTCAAAATGCCTTTATTATTTGAAGTAGTTGAAGTTGTTGGGGCATTTTGAAAAAGCAATTAAAAGATAAAAAACGCTGCTAAGACTATGAAAATGTTCATCTAATAACAATTTGACGTTTATACTATTACGTCAAAGCAACTTTTTTCCAAAGCCTACCATGACTTCACTGAATCATCGTTCCTTGTTCACTGTTATTAATATCTTAATTATTAGACATTAATACATCTGGTATTATGGTATTCTGGTATTTCGTCGATTTTAAAATAAACTAACTGTTTCTATCTTATTTTTTTGTTAGAATGGGCATAATCAAGAGGGCTACTGATACCGCGTTGTAAAAATAAGGTAATTAAGGGCTTATTTTTTTGGTAAAAAATAAGCCCTTAATAAATAAACGTCTTAATAAACTAGCGATGGGAACTATCGAATTAATTAGACTATCGAATGGTTACTGAATGAATGATTTCAACTATCGAATGGTTTTATTCGAATAAAATCATTCATTCATTTGTATACTAAAACATATGTGACAACCTCGCCGTGCAACTAAATGGTTATCGTTGAGCCACGACTATCGAATGCTTTTGATAAATGAAATTTAGTATTCGTTTGATTTTTGTGTGCGTCAGTGCATTATTAGTTCTTCCAAATTTTTATAACTTCACCTTATAAATACTGTGCTATTTTTGCGTTTATTAAAATATTTAAAATACTAAAATAGTAGTTTTTTTTAATTGACGATTGTGTGCGTGTGCAGGTGTCCGTAGCGTAGTGTGATTTTCCGTAGCCCGATCTTTCAATTATTTTATTTTATATGGTATATATGGTCTAATTTTTAATGGGAAATTTTGAGAAGTAGCAATTTTTAAGAGATGAACTTAAAATTAATTTTAAAAATACATATTTGTATTTTAGATATTTTAATAATATGAATTAGTTGAACTTAATAATCATATTTAAGTAATGTGGTTAAGGTTTCGATAACCATTTATTATCGAACTCAAACTATGGGGTGAGAAAATTAAATTAAAAGTTTTATACGTGCCAATTTAAAAAAAAAGTTAACGATGTTTGTATTTTGTTTATGCTAATTCTCTTACATGTAGTTTTTTGCGAAGAAATATTTCATTTATTTTTTAAAGTAAATGCCAGTAAAAGTAAATATTATTTTTATATAGTAATATAAAGTACCTAATATAAATAATTTTGATTTCTAATTTTGATTTCTAATTTCTAATTTTTTATTTATATTTTCCTTCCATTACACTGCATGCTTTAGAAAATTAATAAATGTTTATATTTCATGATTTTAAAGTTTGTTGTTAATATAACAAATTAGTTCTGTAATTATTATTATTTAATGCCAAAAAATTTAAAGACTATATTATTTTTAAATAGGATCTAATATAAATAATTTTGACATCTAATTTGTTGTTTGTATTTTGCTACTACGTAAAAAAAAATGTTTACATTAAATTATTTTAAATTTTGTTGTTAATAGGTATAACAAATTATTACTGTTATTATTATTTTTATTAAACCAGTCTTTGCTTAAAAACATTAAAAATAATTTTCCTACATCCAAAATAACAAGTATTATTGCAGTGTAACAACAGAATATTAATAAAAAAAATGCAATATATATAGACATACTATCCCTAACTAACTAAAGACAAACAATAATATTCTTTGCTAATATCAACTAATACCAATATATTGCAACAGCGCCCTTCATAATGTATTTTCTGTGTAAATACTAGCACCTCAATAAAAAAAATGTGTCCTTATCTTTATGACGCAAAAAAACAAAGATGCCGGCTTCTTTCGTAGCATTGCCACCGACCGCTGTCGGGTTTCTCGGACGCGTCGTCGGGCGACAACTAAAAAATCCAGTTAATATTTTATTATAATCGATCCTGACGAATAAATGAATTTCATAAATGAATGAATTTTCTAAATGAATGGTTTTTGCTGCCGAATTACTAGAATACAATATTTCAAGGCAGATGAGGCATCTATTCGATAATTTTTATTCGAATAGTTTTCAACGAATGTTTTTTTACTAGCTATCGAATTATTCGAATGAATTGCAACTATCGAACGTTTCGATAGTATTCATTCGATAGTTCCCACTACTAGTATAAACGATAATAATAAGCTTCTGAATGTAGACGCTAGGGGGCGCGGACTTACAATTTCACAAACATTGCGCGTTTTTTCAAAAAGATTAAATGCGATAGTATATGTAATTTTAGCTGATGGTAATGAGTAATAAAAGCTTAAAAAGTCAGCGAAAATCGCATCTTGATATCCTCTTTCAAACCAAAGAAATTAGCAAAATTATAATAAATACGAAAAAATAAGCCCTTAATTACATTATTTTTTTAACACGGTTACAGTAGCCCTCTTGATTATGACCATTCTAATAAAAATTTGTCATTAATATCTTAATTATTAGATATTAATACCCCTACTATTATTAAATATTAATACACCTACTATTATGGTATTCTGGTATATTCTCGATTTTAGAATAAACTAATTGTTTCTATCTTGTTTTTTATTAGAATGGTCATAATCAAGAGGGCTACTGAAACCGTGTTATAAAAATAAGGTCATTAAAGGCTTATTTTTTCGTATTCATTATAATTTTGCTAATATCTTTGGTTTGAAAGAGGATATCAATACGCGGTTTCCGCTGACTTTTTAAGCTTTTATTACTCTTTACCATCAGCTAAAATTGCACATATTATCGTATTTAATTTTTTTGAAAAAACGCGCAATGTTTGTTAAATTGTAAGTCCGCGCCCCCTAGCGTCTGCATTCAAAAGCTTATTATTATTGTTTATATGGTATAATATAGAGTAAGAAATTCTCTTTTAAACTAGCATTCGCTTGTTGGATTCCGTTTATCCGAAAAACAACCTTATCGAATTTTTCTTATATAAACATATTGTAAAATATCCGATCTTGAAAATAAAAAAAAAGTTTCAATATCTAAAGTGGTTCTTGAGTTAGGGCCTGTTATGTGTTAAAAAGTTGAGTTTTTAAATTATCGCGATTACTGACGTTTTCTCGTTATAAAAAAATGACACCCTAACGATATCCTTATAATTCCATTTCAGATGCTCAGAAACATATCTAACGATTTTATCTAGTTATCTCTTGAAAAAAAAGTATTTTAAAAAGCGGTCTGCGAACGTGATTTTACTTTACTGGATAGGGAAAGGCGTACCGGCAACGCCGCAACAGCACACCGTCGCATTTCTCTCACTCCGACTTAATAAGATCCCTATGCGATTTACTTCCACACATGTAAATGCCGACCCAAAAGTAATAGTTGCCAGCACGGTATAATGTTTCCTGTAAAATCACTTCAATTCTGTTAACCTATAACTGTAATCAATTTTTTTTGTTAATTTACTCAACATGTAGCTCATAAAATGCACAAATATATAAATATAACGGTTAAAAATAACAAATTAATCAGTTTTGGTTATCTTTTATAACAAATTTGTTCTATTTTCTTCTAAAAAATTAAAAAAAAATTATTGAACAATTAAATCTTTAATAATAATAATAGGTTAACAGAATTGAAGTGATTTTACAGTAAAAATTATATAAATATAGAGTATGATATATATTATTGGAAAATATTTGAATTTTTCGATTGGCGTTATTTTTGATCGCTGATATCTTTGAGATGGTTGATCTGAGGAACTTTAACTTTCAGACGTTTTTTGTAGAACGTAAAATTTCCTATAAATCTTCTCACGTGGATGTTGCGAAAACTATTACAATTCACAACACATTCCGAAATTATTACAATTCAAAAATATAAAAAAATTGTGTTTTTTAAATGATAAAACAACAAATAAATTGAGGCAAGCCTTAATATTAATATTAAGGGTTCTACAAAGCGCCAAAATTTTTGTTTTTAAATGTACTTAGAATTTTTCAACACTAAGATTTTTTTTTTATTTTGAAACACCCTAATATCCATGCTTATTTATTTCTTTTCCCAATTTTCTCAATTATTTTTCTGGTATTTCAACAACTTTAATCACAATAAAATTTAGTAGTCGAAAAAATACTAGACGCCAAAAATGGCTTTCAAGTATTTTCGTAACCAGGAATTTTCCATCAACGAGTAATTTTAGATACGAACAAGGAGCACTTGTATATGCATATATACGTTTCCCACTTTTTCCTTTTCTTTACACTTAACCCTCTCTTCTCGCTCTTGCCATCCCTTCGCCTCCCCATCATCCAGGTGTAATCGCGATCGCGAGGCAACGCCCGTTTCTTGCCGAATCGATCGCAGCGCCTCCCGTGGTCGCGCACGCGCACCACCCTCAGTCGATATGGGGTGTTCGGTTCGCACACACGTACGGCCGAGGGAAAGGGTAAAGGACGCGGAAAAAATTTAGAGTGGCGAGCAATAAATATATGTTCATGAAAGGAGAAAAGAACTGTTTATCTCGTTTCTTAGGCTTCATGGTGCTTTGGAATATTTTCTACTGGAATATATATCGCGTTTTTATATTTTATTGGTTGTTACTATTGCAATCCAGAACACCTTATCACTGAGTGCGCCGAGACGACGACCATTCGTGGCATGAACTTTGGTACGGCTGATGTCGAGGATGGAGAGCTGGCCCCTGTGGAGCCGTCTAAGATACTGGCTTTTGTTAAAGCCCTGAGACTGTATGATGAGTTATAACTCGTTATAACTCAAAAAATGGGAACACACAATAGATTTGTAATGTAACTCCCCTCCTAAACATTCTACTATTGAAATACCGTTTTTCTCCGACAGATCTCCAAAATAGCGACCATAATTAACCGCAAATAGCATTTTAGACACAAAATCTCTGCTGAGAAACATTTCGAAACAGCTTTTTGTTTGGAAACATTTTACCAAAATATGGTTTCGCTACATAAGCTATGACAATAAAAATCTTAGTGTCACACATTTTTCGAAACTTTTAAGAAACAGATGTAACTCACATTTACAAATTTTGTACCCGTTTTGTGCCTGAAAAGTTTCCATAATTTAATTGATATTCTGTCATATATCAGAGTTTCGCTAACCATGTTAGCATCATCTGCTGATGATGCTAACATGGTTAGCTAAACGCGCGTCCAGTGTAAAAGTAAAAGTGTTTTGGTGTTTTAGGTGATTGGTTTTATTTTGCTGTGTAACACCAAAGGTTCCAACCCTCAACTGTAATGGAATACATGTTTTTATCAATCGTTAATACTGCCTTGAAAATAAACATAATAAAAGATATAACACACTCGTACATTACTATTCAGAATATATCATTAGAAGTTAGATATAAAAGAAATAAAAATAAATAAGAATACGGAAGTGTAATCTCTTAACAAATTCTAAACGGTGAAAATCCAAAGTCCGTATTTTAAGATAAGGAAATCAACAAAACAGAAATAATAAATTAAAGCAATATGATTACGACAACAACTCCAAGATTATTAATATTAAAATTGATGGGAAGCATCACGTATATTCGTACTTACATAAACAGTCTCATGCAGACTTGCTAAATTAAAATAACTTTTGAGCAAAGAGCAAACTGTTTGACTTTCTCGTTTAGTCGGAGAACTTTGCATACGTTTAGATGTGTGCTTATATTAAAAAGCAATAGCAATTTTTTTTATCTTTTATAGCGTTCCTAGTATATTTCTCTTCTTCTCAGTTAAAGTATGTTATAAATTAGATTAGATGAAGTTAAGGATACTATACGTTGTTGATAGGACAAATGCAGAAAAATATTTATACCATAGATAGCTTGATGACGTTTTAGTAAAACTTTAGTGTCTAAATTAGTTATATTTTGATAATGATGGTATTATTATTAATGTATAACCTGAATTTCTTATTTTGCCATTCATTGCTTTTTATAACCAAAATAAATTGCAATATAAAAGTTATTATTATTGACAAAATTATACAGGGTGAGTCATAAATAAGTTCAAATATGTTCAGATCTCGATAAATGAAACATAATTTTTCGATACTGCTTTTCAAGTAACTGAGATATTTTACTTTTTTTTTTAAGTCACTCTTGGCTTAAGTCAAAGGTCAAAAAAACTAAATCAGAATAGAATAGATGGCTTCTATCAAAACAAGTCATATAGATCAATCAAAAATAATCCAAACTATATAGTAACTAAATTATAGTCACGCCTAAACTCAAGACAGAAATTTAAATTTCAACCTATATACACCCTGTATATTTCTGGTACTTCATACCAAAGACTATATATGTACTCACGAGAATCCTTACTCGAGCAGTACGAACTAAATACATAATATAGTGAATGTTAAAAATGTGGCCAACATATTAACATATCACCAATCTATACAAATATATACTATATGGTGTGTGTGAGTGCAAAACTCGACAACTATATGTCCTAAAATACAAACTACTAAAAATATTTTTACTACTAAAAATTAAAAAAAGAATTGATTTTTCCCTTAAATTTTAACAACCACTGGATCTTTTCTATTTTTTTTCTTGTAAATTTAATCTTATTATGTTCTTTAACTAAAAATTTAAAAAATTATCAAAATTTCCAAATTTTCATTTTTTTCGCGAAAAAAACCTCGTCGGTCGAAATAACTGCCACTAAAAATATTTGCACCTATTTAAGACTCACCCTGTATATCATAGCATATGCATAATATATAAGTCATCAGGTTAATCCAAATCACAACATATTATAAGTATAACAAATTATAGTATACCATTTAATTTTTTTTGAGAAAAACACCATTATTTACAGAATTTTGAAACAACGCCATCTAGTCATCAGCAACAAAGACATTAGGATATAGTTTATGGCTCTAAGAATATATCTAAAAAGCTGTTTTTTGTTTATTAAAATCGGTTAATTTAAAACAGGGATATTAACATTTTGATGTAAATATTTTCCAGCACTTTATTTTTGACGACAAACAAAAATAATTTTAAGCAAAAAAGTACCTTATTGGCTGAATAGTGATATTTTCAAGATACCTCAATTAGAAAAAAGTTAGGAAAAAATTGGAATTTTCGATTTTGTGTTGTAGTTAGGTTAGGTTACGTTTATGTTACGTCCCCTAATAGTCAACTTTCGAACTTGAAACTGTTATTTTTCTTGGCTCATATACCCATAAATGATTTTTGTCGTAAAACTCCATTATTAATATTACCCCAGTTACAAGTTACAACGAATGTCCTGTATAGTGAGTATTTGACCTAAATTACTGCAGGATTTATTTGATCTTTTTCTCACTAAGTAGTTAAATTTTCAACTTTCTAAATTTATTTATTTTGTAGTTTTAACTTTTCAGTGATATTTATACTGTACTTGTATCAGCTTAAAAACCAATCATTTTTTCTGCAAATTCTTTAAAACATTAATAGTTCAAATTTTGTATACAGATTCAATTATAATTTTTTTCTACTTCTCCATTGCCTACCGTCTTCCATCTCGGGGAACAAGAAAAATAACTAAATAAAAAGAGAACTTGATACTTTCTTTCTGACCGGTTACACATCACCAATGGACTCTTTATACACTGTGGACACATGGACAAAAAGTTTAATTAAGATTACAATTCACACTCGAGTCAATATACCTATTATCTTCTATATCTAGTAGTGATGGGAAAAACCCCTTAATTTCAATAATCGAGTACTCGAGTTTCAAGCGATTGCAATTATCGAGCGATCGCTCGAGCGAAATATCGCTCGTATTTAAAAATACGGTTTTTCGCCCGTCGCTTGTTGTAAGTACTCATTAAAGCCAAGCGCCAAACAGTAAGTTTCACGCGCATATTCTTTCAGTGATGAATGGCACTAATGGCAGGTAGATGGGCAAGTAGCAAGCGACGAGTAATTCACTTGATTTAATAACGTCGTATAAATTTGCTACCTGCAATGTATGTAGAAAATTCGCTGGGCTTTTTATCGAGTATGTCACATTAAAATCGGATTTCAATTTATTTCATTCTAGGATCGCTTGCGTTCGTCTCTCGTAACTCGTCACTTGAATCGCTCGTTCATACTCAAATTTTTGCTCGAGTTATCACATCACTAATATCTAGTCATCAAAAACAAAAAGTGCAAGCTTATGTTATTAAAGTAGAGAAGAATTTTAGAGTTAATCTTTCTCAATGTATCTTTCGTCTTCTATATGCTCAATCCTTAAATATCAGCAGTGCAAGCTGGTGATATATTATTACAAATAGTAATATACCACCAGTAGTATATTGAAGACTATATGGGTGAGGAGCAAATCACCTTGACCTTATACATCTCTTGTGCCCCCTTTCTCAAGTTATAACTCGCTATACAGGCTCAGGGCTTTGAAAAAAAGCCAGTATCTAGAACGGTTTTACAGAGTTCTCCCTCTCTGATATCAGTCGTACCAAAGTTTAGCTTTACTCAGTGATGTGGTGTTCTCTGGGTGTTCTGCTGTTGCCTTATTTTCCCACAGAATCTGCATTCGCCGTTGTTTCTTAGCTTAAATTTACTGAGGTATGCAGGAGACAGTATCCTGTTAAAAATCCCGTTACAATTCAAAGATTGCTCTTACTTAAATCAAAGAAAATCTTTGATTTTTCTCGGTTGTAAGCTCTGAAAAATTTCTTTACGTGTCTTAGACCGTTAGAGGATTCCCATTCCAGGTTACGGATGGATTCTTTCAGGTTTATGAGTTCTGCTTTAAGCTGGCTTCCAATTGAAAAGCAAAATGATTCTGGTCCAGTTTGTGGAGTGTTCGCTCGTTAGATCGTTTGTTTTTGATTACCTTCCATTTATAGGTAGTATGGTACCCAGAGTAGGAAGACTTTATTTTTTTTTTAATTTGTTGAGCTTCTCTAGGCAAACTTCGAAATGATGGTTACTGAGTTGATTTTTTGCTTTTAATAATGCTTGACTATCCGATAAGATGCCTATTTCCTGTTTCCTATTGTGATCTAAGATAAGTTGCACGGATCTTTAGATAGCGTAGATATCTACCTGAAGGATGCTGGCTAGGTGCCGTCCATGGGGGGGAGTATTTGTTCGGAGTATTTATTTTTCGGCCAAAATACTCCAATTCTTGTTCCTGCTTTGCTTTCGAAAGCATCAATATACATATAACACATTATGGTATGGTCTTTTACCTGCTGAGCTAACCTTTCTCTCTTCCAATTCCTTTTATAGTACTGTTTCCGTCAATGACTATTCTAATCATTGTCGCATTGGTATATCTACGGATGACAATGTGTAAAGATAAAACCAACTTACTAAAAACCAGGTGCGTCATAGGTGAAAGAGACCGTCATTATATCTATCTCACTCCGGTTCCGGTATATATAATCCGGTTGGAGTGAGATAGAACTTTCCGGTTGTTAATTGCTGCTGTTGGGCAGGTTCACATGACTCCTATGGTGCAGGTGTATTCGAGTCTCTGTATTTTGCACAGATTTTTTCTGAGCTGTGCGTTGTTCTAATTCTGTATACTAAGCAACTGCTCTGTAAGTAATCATGGTTCTTACTTATTAACAGCCTAACAGATTTTAATATTTATACGGATTAAACTTTTGTTTATTCCAATTTTTATTCATTTTCTTATACCGGTCTTAGCAAAGTGTCAGATCGTTTAAAAACAAATTCGCTAAAATGATTATTTCAGTCTACTGCAAACGCCACAAGACAAAAACAGGAAACGTTCATATCTTATATACAGATGCAATTATCATTTTTTCTTTCATTTGTAGCTTCTCGGCCTTCCGACGATTCGGGCGAGCAACGAGAGAAGCGAAATAAAAAAGAACTTGATACTTTTTTTCTGCCCGGGTACACATCACTAATGGACTCTTTATACGCCGTATGGTAATAAACGAAAGAGAACGAGAGGACCGCCTTCAGTGTAGCCGTTCCCTGGAAATGATGTATTCTTTTACGACTAGCCGAGTACGAGCGATATAATTTTCCCTATCGAGCAAATGGAATTTTAAATTTCGGCCGCTGTGTAGGTATATGCGCGCGGATCCGTTCCTATGGAAAGTTATATAGAAAGGGTTAATGAGAAATTTAAATATGCAAGCGTTTTTGAAATGCGTACGAGGGTACGCCACACCGCCGGGCTTATGGGAATTTCGAAGAAAGGGTATGGAAACTATTTTGATAAGTCAAGAGGGTGCTGTGAGAAATAATTCGGGTGACTAAAAAACAGTTCAGAAGTGAAACATTACTATAACGGGTGCGTCTGAAAATTGGCTCATCCCTATAACTTTTTTATTTTTTTTTAGATAAAACAACGACATTTGGTATGTTAATATATGACACAAATTAGGATTGATTGACGTATTCGATTGTTTTTGGTTACTCCCTGTTTCACCGGAAATGACAACAACTTATTAAATGGCGCCATCGGTATATTTTTACTTTATTCGATAGAAAATGACACTCACTACTCTCACTACACTCTCACTACACTCACTACACTCACTCTAATAGAATGACATAATCATATGTCAATCTAATGCTTTTCGTGTCTTGTCCTGGTCGGTTTAAAGATGCACAATTCGTATTTTTAATCATATCTCGATTTTTTCAAATAGAACGATAGTGACTCGTTAGCATATTTGGAACCAATTTTGATTCTTTCCTACTAGGTCTGATGATGTTCGTATGAGCGAAACACGTGTAAACAATTTAACTTTGTCATATTAAATGTTGAGACCGAGACTGAGAGTCTTATTGCTTTGGCTTTTGTATTTATATATACCAGGACTCTTTGGGATTAATGGACGCCTTTTTGAAATTACTCGAAACACACGAAATAACATGAAAATGCAACAGCAATTTGCAAATATTTATCGTTTTTCAGAACGCTAGTTATATGACATAATTTCATACAAATAATAACCTATAATTTGGTAAGAGCTTGGCAAGTCTCAAAAATCTTAAGTCGAGTTCATACGCATCTGCAGCGTCCATGCGTTGTTTATCGTTGTCATCGACTTTTTTTAACTATACGTCATGTTCCTATAGCTAAAATAAATCGTTTTTAAGCTATTTAAGATTCAGTTTGAAAACGTATATTTTTTTGATTTTCTCTAGCTTCCTCTGACGTTAAGTGTCAGACAATTTATTTCCATCTGTCAGAAAACGAATTATATGAACTTTCTATATTATAAATAAATACTGCCTGCTTAACAGTTTAAAAAGGGTATCATTTATAAAAATATATCTCGTATTTTCGCTCTTTAGTGATACCTAATAGTTGATATATTAATAATATTCCGTATGATCGAAAAAATAGGGCAAAGTTGGCTTGGAAATGATGATCGATAACATACAGCTCTTTGAACAAAGTGTCATAATATGACATGGCCAGATCTATTGTTTTACATCACTTGACGTTTAAAGTCATAGGCTACTGGTTAATCAAGAAAAATATATGCTTTAAAACTAAATCTTAAATAACTTACAAACAATTTATTTTAAGTATAAGAACATGTCAAAAAATAACGAATTGACAAGCCGTTTCACTAGTGAAATAAAAAAAGTGGGTTTCCATTTGAAAAAAAAATATTTATGATAATGTTTTAATCGCTCAATTCCATCACAGCAGCGGCCATTCTATATGAAAATCGAACAATTTAATTTTTGAAATAGACAGCCACATGTCTTCTCTTTATGGCACAGTGGCTGTGGTAATCACTATATTTGACGTTTAGGTTATACACATATTTTTGACAGGCAGTATTTTTTGTCCCAAAATTTTAATATTTTTTTTCAAAAACGGTTAACGGTTAATGTTAGGTATAGAGTGTTTAATATCAAAATTCATAAAATTTTACAGTGAATTTAAGTATGTAATAAAAAATGGGGGTACCCATTTATAATAACAAAGTTGCTGTCAACTTCCGCCGGTACTTCCCGAAGTGCCGCCATATTGAAAATATTTTTAATCAATAGATCTCGTTATGAAACGATGATATTCAAAAAAAATCTCCAATCTAGATATTGTAGTTCTCTAAAAACTTCTAATGCACGCTCAGCCTGGGACACCCTGTATAAACCCCTCCATAGTTAACTTAAAAAATATCATAAATTTTTAGTAAAATAAATGGATGGATCTTCTTTTTTCTGTCATCGTCTGACAAAATCTTCCGTGAGTATAATGTAATAAATATTAAGAAGAATATAATATACAAAATTGGTATTGGATATTACATAGTATACTCGTATATCTGTAAAAGCATGAAACAATAGCTTGAAAACAAATACGCTTTATAATATCTAGAATTTGTATCAGAAATATGAAATATCCAAGAGAATAAGTCCGCAGTGTACGGTTGAGTTTTATTAAAACTATGCTTCAGTTATTTCGTATTTGTGCGACTTGGCGAGTACGAGAAATATGATAAATTTTTACGTGCCATAGCTGAAATGAAATCTACATTTCCACGATCTTTTATTAGCTTTACAATTTCTTGGAAGCGGGCATTCCCCAAGAGGTTTACTAATAAAAATTTCCACCGTTAGTTCCAAAAAATGGAGATACAGTAACTTCCTACCTGACGAACAAAAATTTAATAGTAGAGATATTAAATTTGAGTAATATTAAATTTCTGAATATTTCTCGGATTGTTTTTTTTTTCACTTATTTTGCTTTAGCACGTTATAGTTTGAACATTGCAAAAATATTATCTATGTTTTAACGAAATATAAATTTTGTGACACTCTGAACTCGATGATGATTGGAGAAGAATAAATCTAAAAATATATATTTTTTTAATAAATATGTATTAAAAAAAAGATAATATAATTTATTCTGTTGCTCTTAACGACGTTTTTTACGTAAAAAAGGTATCTTGGTAAAAATCTCTACTATAATAATGGTTCTCGAGATATTTGGAATCGAAATTATCAATACATCTCATCATTGACATAAATTAGACATGTTGACTCTAAATAGTTATTAGACTGAAATAAATTTGAAATATTTTTGTGCCAAAAGT
Source organism: Sitophilus oryzae (assembly GCF_002938485.1). Classification (NCBI taxonomy): domain Eukaryota; kingdom Metazoa; phylum Arthropoda; class Insecta; order Coleoptera; family Curculionidae; genus Sitophilus; species Sitophilus oryzae. The sequence continues at coordinate 1,456,425 of NW_022146948.1, read as the reverse complement.
TCAACAGAAACTGTTTTTTCATAATTTTTTCGAAGAATTTATGATTAATTTAAAAAAATAAAAAAATTCCAAATTAATCATTTCAGTCAAATAACTATATACTCAACATAATGTTTATTTTTTGTCAATAATTAGTCAGTTTAATGCCGATTAAAAGTTGTCTCTTGATATTTTATCGATTTCGGCCTCCTTGATGACATAAACGCATTTTTATTAATTTGCCTTTATCCAAGTCTAATAGCAACCTTTGAAAAAAAAATTAATACCATTAACTTGCAAAAGTTTTAAATAAGTACTCATTGATTCCCCATCAAAAAATATAAAAAAAAGTGCCTATAAACATAGGTATGGAAATGCATAGTTTTAGAGTTACAGGATGTTAAAACTTTTTAAAATTATTTTTTTTTTGTAATTATCTTAAATACCATAATTTTTTTATTTGAAATTGCAGTAGGTTGAACTAATAGTAACAATAACTAATAGTAATAAGATTTAATAATAAATTAACTAAAATATATAAATTATTAATATACATAATTTATTTTAACTTTTATTAATTGTGATTAATACAATTGCGTTTATCTCATCAAGGAGGCCGAATTCGACAAAATATCAGGTGATAACTTTTAATTGGCATTAAACGACCAATGCAATTTTGATATCAAAAGATAAAAAGTCAGTGGCGCACATAATTTCTTTTTGAAAAATATTTCATTGACAACCCATATGCACGTCCCTGATAAATTTATCGACACTTTTTTAGCATTAAATTATGTCGTACTGCCCTCTTTTACCCTCAAAATTTCATTCGAATCACTAAAAGTACTTGGAAAAAAATTATAATAAATCGAAAGATTATTAAAACTTTAACACCCTATAGCTACGAATCGGACCTATGTGGATATGAAAAATAAATCTTATTTTTCCGTGGGGAATCTCCCCACGAGAGATGGCACATTTTTTTGAAACACCTTGTATGTGCTAGATATTTAGCTTAATTAGTTGTAGCAAATATAAATGAAAAATGTTTTGAATTTAACACCGTACCTCATATACCAGCAATAATTTTATTCATAAAGCCAAAAAATTGGCAAAATATAATATATCCCGCTTGATCCTTAATTTAAGGAAAGAAATTTCTTATGCGGATATTAAAATTCGCATTGTTTCAGAACTCAATCTCGCGAATACCGTAAAAATGTAAGCATCAACGGCGGGTGGCATTTCGTAAGTACATAATATTTCAGATCATATATACTCCCTCAAATTTCGTTCTTTTTTGGTATTAATTTAATAATATACCGATTTAATTATAATTTCGAGGACCAAAAAAATGTCAATAAAGAATTATTTTTCTGTTATTTGAAGATTTATACATTATACGAAAGATAAAATTACGAACTTTGGAATGTAATTTTTGGTATTATACGATATCTAAAAGGTTTTTTTATTGCAAGCAAGTATGTCTTTTAGCTTATTATATTCATAAAAAACAATCTTTTTGTTCATAAAAAACAAATATTTTTCTTTTGACTTTTTAATAATGATTTAATGTTCAATAATAATAGCGGCGAAGCTTCCACTGATGCGGGTGATGCGTCGTATCCCTTCAAAATATCGTAATACGTATTTATTTAAAAAAAGTCAGTGTGATCTCATATAATAAATTAAAATTCTCAGCAAATTTATTCAATTACTTAATGTGTGTATTGGTCGAGCTTTATACAGTGTGTTTCAAAAAACATATGCCATCTCTCCTTGGGAGATTCTTCACGTAAAAATAAGATTTATTTTTCATATCAACATAGGTCCGATTCTGCTTTATTTCGTAGCTACAGGGTGTTAAAGTCTTAAAAAAATTTCGATTAATTATATTATAATAAATCGTAATTAAAATTATTAAAAAATTAATTAATTAAATTGTTATAACTTTCTATTTTATAATATTTAAAGTACTTTTAGTGATTCGAATAAAATATTGAGGGCAAAAGTTACTATAAGTGCTACATATTTTAATATTAAAAAAGTCTCGATAAATTTATCAGGTACGTGTATATGGGTTATCACAAAAAATTATGTGCGCCACTGACTTTTTTCTTTTAAAATCAATATTGTGTAGACCATTTAATGCCAATTAAAAGTTATCTCTTGATATTTTGTCGAATTCGGCCTCCTTGATGACATAAACGCAATTTTATTAATCACAATTAATAAAATTAAAATAAAAATAAAATTAATAAATTATACATTTATTATTAAATATTATTACTATTCGTTATTGTTACTATTAGTCCAACCTGCAGCAATTTAAAATAAAAAAATAATGGTATTTAGGATAATTACAAAAAACCTAACCTAATCTAACCAAACTAATTTTAAAAAGTTTTAACATCCTGTAACTCTAAAACTATGCATTTCCATATCCATGTTTACAGGAACTTTCTTTCATATTTTTTGATAAGAAATCAATGAGTACTTATTTAAAACTTTCGCAAGTTAATGATATTACAAATTTTAAAGGTTGTTATTAGACTTGGATCAAGACAAATTAATTCGCTAAAGACTATTTCGCTAACAAAAGAAAAAAGTCAGTGGCGTACATGCTCTTTTTAGAAAAAATATTCCAGTGATAACCCATATGCACGTCCCTGGTAAACATATGTCAACACTTGTTTGGCTTTAAAATAAGTCGCATTTATAGTAACTTTTACCCTCAAAATTTCATTCGAAACGCTAAAAGTACTTGGAAGAAAATTATAATAAATCGAATAAATATTAACACTTTAACACTAATCCAGTAAAATTGTCATTTGAAAAAAAATTACGGGCAAGCTGATTTTTTCAGAGTTTGTCAGCGACTGTCTTTTGAGTGTAAAATAAACAAAATCGGAAATTTTCCCCTTGCGGTTTATGAGCAATAGGGGTGTTTTTTTTAAACTGTACTACAACAAAATAATTAGGCGCAAATTGTACATAAGAACATTCTCTATAAGTTCGCCTAATGAATTTTTTTATAAGTTTATTATTTCCGGACGTTTTACAGTAAATTGACCCGTATGAAAGTTGTTCATAATAAATGGACAAGCAACTTTTCCTCATGATTTTTTTTTGTAGCTTCATTATTTTTGGAGATAGCGTCCAATCCATGAACAAATTGGGGTAGTTTTAATTAAATTATTTATTTAATTATTTATTAACACAATTAAATTGATTCATAATAGGTTTCTGAGAAAGAGTTAGAAGAGCTATAGAAGAATTATTATAATACAAAGCGGGCGCCAAATTGGTGTGATTAAAATTTCAATATTCTTATTCAAATAAATATAATATCACTGCGGAGGGCAAAATTTGTATCAAAAAGTATGACAATTTGAAACTGTAGTAATGTCAATCGGGATGGTATATTATTTTTATCAGCAACAGGAGGAAATAAGCATTTAGAACATCAAAATTGGGAGTAATAATTTTAATTTAGTGGAAAAGCTTCATTCAGAACGTCAAAATTAGTGGAATACATTTGTAGTTTCAATTAAGCTTCATTCAGAACCTCGAAATTATAGTGGAGTAAATTAGTGGTTTCAATTACACCTTATACTTTTTAGTTTAGGATCATTCACAATGTCTAAAAAACACAATTAAAATTAATAGAATATCCTAGCAACAGCTTACGGTAGTGAGTTGTATCCATAGAGAGAGCCTAATATTTAGCTTATAAAACAATCAACTTTTGATTTCTAATCACAATTTATTTTGACGAATGATAATTTTGAAATATAATTAATGGATAAGTTAAAAGTCTGTTAACTTTTTCTAGTAAATGAAAATGACTACCACTAATTTTGACGTTGTGAATGCTTACATTGATAGTAGAGGAACAAATTTCTACGCTAATTAAAACCACTAATTTATTCCACTAATTGGGAGGTACTGAATGAAGCTTTAGCGTAGAAGTTTTTTCCTCTAATTTCATTGTAAGCATTTAGAGCGTCAAAATTAAAGGTAGTCATTTTCAATTAGTTGAAACTAATTCAATCAATTAGTTTGCCACTAATTCTACTTACTCTACAATTCTCTTACTCTAAAATTAGTTTGCCACTAAAGCTAATTATTAGGCTTTTTCTATAGATAGAACTGGTTAGAGCAAGCTGTTGCTAGGATATTAGATTAATTTTAATAGTTTTTTAAGTAAAAAGTATAATTATTGAAACCAGTAACTTTTATTTAATTTTCAATTATAAAAAAATTACTTTGTTATTTTCGATTTATTTGAAATACAACAAATATGTTTCTTTTATCATGATCTAACAGCCCAGTGATAATAAATGCACTTATTTAAGAATCACTCGGTAAAAATAAAATTATTTTTTTGTTGTCATACCGCAGATTATTTTGTACATCCATATATGTTAAGTCCAATCGATAAGGAAGGAATTGTTACTTACGTGGCTCTGCACCTGCTTACGATTTGACAAGGCGTCTTGTCGACCAAGAGATTGATTTTAATAAGAACATGAAGCAAAAGGGGGGAAATAAGCCGATATATCTGCAAGAGATGGTTCCCTTTACACCCCTCGCCATTCCCCGCTAAAACCATGGGAATGTCAAAAATAATTGGTTCGCCGATGTAAGGATTTAATGTTTATTTGGCGGGGAAATGTGTTTTATATGGATTTTCTTCAATAACGTTACGAAATAGTATTTTTGTGTTACTTTTTTCGGATAAAATGGTTGTAGAAACCATGATAATTGAAAAAGGAGTCATCATATCAACCACAAAATATACAGGGTGGCGCCTCTCATACGATTTTGAGGCTCTAAGGATATGACTTGAACTAGTTTAAATGAAATTAAAACTTGTCCCAAAAAGTTAAACAGGGTGAGACAAAATTAATATTGAACATTGTCATTAAAAGCAAGTTCTTTTAAACTCTTTTATTTCAAATGGAACACCCAACACCCAGTATATTATTCCGATATTCAATGGAGAATTTATGTCTCTTCAAAATACTATTGAGGTTGTCGACAACATAAAAGAAATGATTGTGGCTGCTCTCCGAAGTAGAACTCCACATATGTCTCTTGAAAAGATCTTTTGAAAGGAGAATCATTTTATGCAGTAAACAAAAAAGGAAGCATGTTGAGCATTTGATTTCATCTAGCTAATTTTTGTCACATAATTGTACGATTGTACGTTTATATTTAGTTTTAATTTTGAAATAATTAAAATATGTTTTTGAACTGTATCATATCAAAAATAAAATATCTAGGAAGATCTTTGTCTAAGGGGTAGGCAACCTTAAGACTATTTTTATAAGATATAGGAATTCTCCATTGAATGTCGGAATAATATTCTGTGAGTGTTCCATTTAAAATAACGGAGTAGCTTTTAAAAGTGTGACTAATTTTCAATATCAGTTTTGTCTCACCCTATATAACTGTTCGGGTCAAATTTGAATTTGGTTTAACATACAACGGATATTTTAACTCGATAGCGGGTTATACAGGGTAAATTATAAGTTAGGTAGCTGTAACTAAAACATCATCATTTCCCTTCATTTGCGTAAAATTTGAAATATGTCAAAAACCTTAAATTTTAGGCATATGCTTTAATGAAACTCATTTATATATTATAAACATTTATATTTATAAACATTTATTTTTTTCTAGAATCCAAAAATCAACTAATTCACTGCAAAACAAAACAACTTTGATGGGTAACTTTTATTGTTGACACCCTATAGAACTCTTTATATTTTTATGAAATGGCTTTCAATTAACCTAGCTACGCCTCCAAAATTTCATTTAGGTTCTCCGTGCAGTCTCCACGTCGAATGAGAGTACACCCTGTACAGTATTTTTATATAGATACCCGACATTTCATAGGGTGATTTTTTAAGTATTTCTAAGCTAATAAAAAGTTAAACATGTGCCCTTTGAGTGCCAAAGAGAGAATGTTTTAAAAAAAATATTTTTTTTTATATCTTCAATTGGAGTCAATCCAAATAATTTCATGAAATTTGATACACTTCTTTTTACCATTAACGGTCATTTTTCGATGAAAATGCTCCTTAATAATAGTATCGTTTAACTTTGTCAATCAAATAGAAATTAAACTCTATTTACGTGGCTACTATTGTGCATAAATAACTATTATTATTCAGTTAGTATCTAATCAATAAATCAGAGTTGCACAATACCACGTAGCTGTAATACAAGATGAATGTAAAAGTTTCCTTACTTGGGGGGCTGTACGAAGAAAAATAAATTTATGATAATAAAATATTCCATTCAAATACCTACAACAGATCAAGTAATACTAAAACAAGTACACAATTTGCCTTAGGCACTGCTTAAGCAATTATACCATCTAAAATCGTATATCTTCAACAATTATTTAAGGTATGGAACACCGGTAGCCATATTAAGCTCCTACCGTATGAATAAACAAGGCCCATTAGTTAGATTTCTTCTTATCAATTTTCTCGAACCGACACAGGGGTTTTCATTCAAACCAATAAAAACAAGAACGCTAATCATTTGGACAATGATTTTTATGGCACAGTTTATGCTGCCACCTTAACAAATCTAAGTTATCCATCATTCATTGTAAAAATGTCGGAGAAATCAAATTCTGGAGAGTTGATAACTATGAGATTAAATTAGAGTATCTATGTAACTTAGTAACTAAAAAAACTTATGATTTAATCAGCTGTTTATAATGGCAATGTGGCAAAATGTTCGTCCTCTGTTAAAAATAAAATGTTTTGGTGTATTGTGGTGAATTAAAGATTTATTTTGCTCAGGGTGATTCAAAGTCAAACTTTGTATCATAAATGAATGCAGTTGTAGAATTGTAGAATGTTTAGGAGGGAAGTTGTCACCGCGACCTTACAGATCTATTGTGTGTTTCACTTTCTTGAGTTCTTCTTCTTCAAGTGTTATGATTCTAGTATACGTTGACGACTGCCATGTTAACAATATCTCTGTATCGCTCTCGATCTTTGCGCCAGCGCGAAGTAATTCATCCAAGCGCCTCAAGCCTGTCCATTACCGCAAGCTCCTCAACCACAAAAGCCTCTTGCGCCCAATCCACTGATGGATTTTCTGTTAAGCGGGTCGGCCGGAGAAAGTAATATCGGTGCTTTGGTTTTGGAAGCATCAAGTATACCAATCTTATGGTATGGTCTTTTGATATGCTAAGCAAACGTTTCTTCCTTCCATTCTTTTTATTACTCAATACTACAGTGAGGTGGTTCTCAAAGTTGTAAATTCTTGGTATGTCATCCACTGGGAGTTGGAGAATTAGAATTTTACTTTCTGAGGGTTTTCAAAGACTCTGACCTGAAAATTCTCCCAGTACTGTTTCCGCAAATGATCCTTCTAATCATTGTCGCATTGGCATAACTACCGACGACAATATGCAAGTGGTTTGAGATCTAGAATGATTTTCATTGCTGCTGTTGGACATGTTCTCATACACACCATTGATGCAGATGCATGCCAGTCTGTGTACTTTGCACAGGTTCTTCAGTTGCTCCTTCAGTTGCTCTAGTTTTGTGCACAAGAACAACTGCTCCATAGGTAATCATGTGTCTTACTATCATGGGTATACATCCAGCGTAAAATATTAGGGGCGCAGCCCCATCCCTATTTTCCGCCAGACTTCTATATCATGAGAGCCTTTGTGGATTTGCTGATATGAATGCAGTTACTAACTTTATTTTTATAAGTAATTTCTATAAAAAAAACTCTTATTTTTATTAAGAAATTTTAAAAGATTATTATTTTAATGTATCATTAAATTAAATCATACTTATTAAAGAAATTCGCATTAAATTTAAAGATTTAAGAATTTAAGCCCGAAGAAGTTTCTGAGGGCTTATGATCAAGAAAAATCACAGATCTTCCTGGGTCTGAGTAAGAACAATCTTCGGATTGTCACGGGGTTTTTAACAGGACACTGTCTCCTCCTATGAACACCTCAGTAGATTGAAACTAAAGCATCAGTATACGAATGCAGATTCTGTGGGGAAGATGGTGAAACACACCAGTACACCTCATCACTGAGTGCGCCGAGACGACAATGATTCATTTCTCATGAATTTTGGTATGACTGATACTGGGAGATGGAGAATTCAGAATTTTCTTTTTTGAGGGGTGTTCCAAGACTCTGACCTGAAAATTCTCCCATACTGTTTCCGCTAATGAACCTTCTAATTTTGGTACGACTGATATTGGAGATGGAGAACTACCCTCTATAAAACCGTCCCAGATACTGGCTTTTGTCAAAGCCCTGGGACTGTATGATGAGTTATGATTCAAGAAAGGGGGACACAATGGATCTGTAAGGTCGAAGTGATTAACCCCCCTCCCACTCATTCTAAAAAATTCTAAAAAAAAAATTCTAATGGGTCTTACTATCATGGTATACATCCAGCGTAAAATATTAGGGGCGCAGCCCCATCTATTTTCCCCCAGACTTCTACATATCATGAGAGCCTTTGTGGATTTGCTGATATGAATGCAGTTACTAACTTTATTTTTATAAGTAATTTCTATAAAAAAACTCTTATTTTTATTAAGAAATTTTAAAAGATTATTATTTTAATGTATTATTAAATTATATCATACTTATTAAAGAAATTCGCATTAAATTTAAAGATTTAAGAAACATAAATTAATTATGCCGTTATGTTTATTAAATATATACCAAGAAGCTGAACAAATTAGAGAGAGTAAATAAAGTACTACTACTCTGGGTGCCTGCCAATCAACGGATAAAAAGTAATAAAAAAACAAACAATCTGTTCTGCTTCACAAATGGAATTCAACGTAAAGCAGAACTAAAGAACCTGGAAGACTCCATCCGTAAGCTAAAATGGAAATCCTCCAAGGTCTAAGACACTCGAAGAAATATCCCAGGATTTACGACCAAGAAAAAATAAAGATTTTCCTTGATTTGAGTAAGAACAATCTTCGCATTGTCACGGTTTTTTTTTAACAGGACAGGTTTTTAACAATATCCTCAATGAACACCTCTGTTGATTAAAGCTAAGAAACAACGGCGAATGCAGATTCTGTGAGTAAAATGGGGAAACACCAGAACACCTCGTCACTGAGTGCGCCGAGAGGACAAACATTCGTGCCATCAACTTTGGTACGACGTACGACTGATATCGGAAATGGAGAACAAACCTCTATAAGACCGTTTCAGATATTAGCTTTTGTCAAAACCCTGAGACTGTATGATGAGTTACGACTCATGAAAGCGGGACACTATAAGGTCGCTGTCATTAACTTCTCACCTCCCATACAATCTACAATCCCCAAAGATGCTGTTCGTCGATGCGATGTGTCGATACAGTTCGTTAGTTTGCTTAGGAATTCGTCCATTGTGCTCGTGATATTTACTTTGATGATAGTAAAAGGAAAAGAGTAGTTGCACTCTCCCAAATATTTTCTGCCAGTTTTTACAATCTGTCGAATATCGGCAGATTGCGCATATATCGGCAGAAATGCTATAACGTACCATAACCGTGAATCGCTCTATACAGGGTGTGTCTTAAATAAGTGCAAATATTTTTAGGGGTAGTATATTTTGGCCCCAGAAATATGAGGATTTTTCTGCGCAATTTTTTTTAAATCTGGAATTTTTTTAGTTTTTAGTTAAAAAAACATAATTTCTTGATAATATGGTAACTAGGGTTCAGAATCGGAAATTCCCGGTTCCTTCGCTACCTTTGGGACTCGGTAACAATAATTAAAAAAAAATTATTTTATTACGTTAGAAAGTAGTGATGCTATTTCTCATTGTTCTTGCTTTTTTTTTCTCTTTTGAAATGTCTGTAATGTTTATTAGCAATTATTGAAGTTTAAATATTTTATTTTATTATTTAGTACAATGTGTTGTTCAATGTATTAATTATCCAATGAAAATCATCTAACCTATATATTACTACAAAACAAACACATTAATGTTAAAAATAAACTTGTTTTAAATTTAAAAAAAAGTTGTAGAAAATCTTTGAAATAGATAATAATATAAAAATATGTCATTATATATTTTTTCCGCATTTCTTCTCATCAGAAGATTTTTAGACACAGAAGAATTGTTACTTACAAGCAAATTTTTACTTGGTGATCAATTTTTTTTATTTTATTTTATTGTGAACTCATATTTTCCTAAATACATCTCTGTGAAGCTATGGCGAGTCCCACGACTATACTTTGCCTAGTTATAGACCACTACTATACAGCTACGTCAGTGGTCACGGGACGCGAGAACAAGGTCATATAAAGTTGCAGAAAAAGAACTAAGGATTTGACGAAGCAACATTCCGCCGAACTGCCGCACAACCCATCGCATCGACGCATGGGCGTACCATATGTCGACGCATAAAATTCGCAATAAGAATTCTTTATAAACTTATTAACTTCTCTGATCGATACGATAAACATAATATGATTATAAAACTTATCGTCAAATTATCACCTAAACCTTTTTTATAGGTCACGTATTAAGGTTTATTATGGCTTTTAAATGGGGCATTTGTTCTGAAACCTAAATATCCGGAATTGTGGACACGGCAAGCTTAGTCACACCACGAAGATTTTTATCTAAATTACGAGTAATAAAACCTAAAAAATGAAAGTTCATTCGAGAGAGCTTTAATGGCTGGAATTAAACAGTGTTTAATGAGGTTAGTCCAGACTATAAAAAAATGCTGCTGGTTGGGGTTTGACGATTACTTTAAACGTTTTAAGAGTTAAAACAAACAGGAAACCAAGTGATTTATGGTTTTTAAATTGTTTTAAATAATATCTAAACTAGTTTTTACACATACATAAATATATATTTGTATAAAAATGTATTAAAATTTATTTATTGATATTGAATTTTATTCTCTAATATGTTGAAACCCGTTCACCATTTCGAAATAAACGAAGAGCACCTTTTTACATAAAAAAGTCCTAGTTAGCTACTTCGGACACATAATGCGCGGCAACAAATACTACGTTCCTCGTTTGATCATTCATGGAAAAGTCGAAAGATCGTCATGGTGGATAGATTGAAAGAAACTGCCATGGCTGCGAAACATACGAAACTGGACCAGTCTGGGGGTGGAGAGGCTTGGTTTGGTTGCAGTGTGTGCAATTATGAAACATATATAAGATTTTTAAATTCATTTTTGCCAACCATGGACATATTCGGTGTCGGGCTGACTAACTGCAATTTAAATTTGCCACTGGGGATTCAGGTGGTAGCTCTGCTATAAAATATGTTAGGTTGCCACATATGATGGCCTCGCTGATTCCCGGATTTGTCCGTTCTCGATTTCTGATTTTGGGGATTTTTAAAATACCTATGAAATATATCGTGACAACTACAACAATGTCGAACACCTGGAAAATGCTTTAATAATGCAAGCTTTTAGATAATTGCAAATCCATCCTGTCATAATAAATCCCGTTATAAAGAAAGAAAAATATATTCAGAGATTCAGGGTATCAGTTCAAAAGTAAAATATATCAATCCCAAATAAAGTTTTAATGTGTGATTTTTATGTTATTTATCACGGCCTAATAATAAAAAAATGATATATTTTAAATATTGAAGTAAAAAGTGAAAATAAATATAGAATGATATATATTTTTTAGAAGCTCATAGCAAGACGAATCATATGATTTATAAACATAGAGGGTGTTCCCTTTGAAAAAAAAACTTTAGTTCATATTTTCAACAATATTTTTTCCGTAGAAAAACAGACTACGCCACTGTATTCTACGTAAAAAGTTCTACAAGAATCTGTTTTCACCTTCTCAATATCATCCACAATAACGGAGATACGGGGGCTGTCCCAAATTGCAAAATTTTCAAAAAGACCATTACTCGCTGACGAGCATTCGACACGCATCAAAAGATGGTCACGCAAGGCGTTTTCTTTCATGAGCTTTTCTGTGACTGAAAAGCCCGATACGTGATGTTATTTGCCTACCTCACTCCGGACATTCAAAAATCTCATTGCTTGTTGCCTCTTTACTTTTTGGTTATCGCTGTTAACTGAGTTTACAATTCTTCTCCATTGAGTTCTATTGTGAACTGCTTCATCCCAATGATTCTGCATGTTAATCCCCTTTAAGTTTTCGTGGAAAATGTCCTTGTACCTTTTGAGTTTTTGCAAAAAAAAATCCTTTATGGGTATTTCGCCACTGCACTGCAACAATCTACAAAATAAAATAATTATTTTTTATAAACACTTCTGCGTTAAACCTAAACGGACGCTGCATGTCACAAGTTATGTTTACAGTAATACAAATTTGCCTAACAAAGAGAAAAAATGTTTCGGAAAGTTATCTCTTTCCGTCGTCGGAAGCAAAAAAATATACAAAGAATAAAGAAAAAAACTATTTAAAATATTTAAATTCAACTATTCAAGAACCCTTCCTTGAGAATCCGCCACATAGGTATAGACATTTTTTACCTTTTGAGTTGTCCACCCGGCCTCCTCTTACCGTCTACAAGCTCACCGTAAAGCAGAGATTTTGGTATGCGGTTTTCTTACATTCTGCATACGTGACCAGTCCATCTTAAGCGGGATTTTGTAACCATGACTCCAATACTCTTGCAATTAGCTTTTTCTAAGACCGATACGTTTGAGACATGAAGGTTAGAGCGCTATGAAAATTTTGTCTACGGCATCTTCCGTTTCACAAAAAAGTGGGAGAGGTTTGTGAAAATCGCACCCTTCTAACTTCACTAATAACGGAGATACCCTATGATTTCAACTAAAATGGGACATCCTGTACATAATTGGACAAACTCACTGCTGGACCTGACGGAATACCTTCATTCTTAATAAGGGATTATGCACGGTACTTGCTGAGCCGTTGACCTTTATTTTTAATATTGCCATTAAGACTGCCACATTTCCAGAGTGCTGGAAAACTTCTAAAATATGTCCGATCTTTTAGTCAGGAAACACTAACAATATTGAGGATTATCGCCCTATTGCTATAATATCGAACTTTGCAAAAATTTTTGAAATATGCATTTTTGAAAAATTGTTCTATCAGGTCAAACGCTTAATTCTGGATGAACAACATGGATTCTTTCCAAATAGATCCACAGTAACAAATCTTGTTTGCTTTTTGCAATATACATATAAAGCTATCGAAGCAGGCTCTCAAGTTGATGCAATCTATATGGATTTTTCAAAAGCTTTCGATAGGATGGAGCACCAAATACTCTTAACAAAACTTTCTCAGTTCAGATGGATTTAGCAGCAGTTTGAAATGTCTGTTACAATCATACCTATCTGGGCGTACACAGTACATAGATTATCATTTTGGTCTTCAATCCTATCGTTTCTCACCATCTAGTGGAGCCCCACAGGATAGCAATTTGGCACCGTTATTGTTTTCGTTATATATAAATGATATTATAAAGGAAATATCTTGTCCAGCTCTATTGTTTGCAGATGACTTAAAGATATTTCATACTGTCAATAGTGTTGAGGATTGTTTTTTAATCCAACAGTCTTTGGATAGAATATCTTCTTGGAGCGAACGAAATAATTTACCTTTAAACATCAAAAAATGTAATAAGCTCACTCTCACCCTAAAAAGCAATGTAACAGGTCACATATACCATATAGACCATACCCCTCTTGAATCTTGTGAAGTTGTAAGGGATCTTGGTGTGTACATTGATAATCGTTTAAATTTCCAGTCTCATATTAATGAAGTATGTAAATCAGCAACCAAAACTTTAGGATGTATCTGTCGTACTTCTAAAAACTTTCAAAATATATCTTGCCTCACTACTCTGTATAACTCCCTGGTACGATCGCGTTTAGATTACGCATCATTAGTTCCAAGAGGGTGAAACCACCCCTCAAATATTACAATATTTTTTATTTAAAAATCGGTCAAGTTTCCGAAAAAACGCTTAAACACGTATATTTTATTTTGTTTTTTACATATTTTAAGATTTTTTAAAAATGTATACAGGGTGTTTCGAAATATCTGGTCATTAATTAATCGACCTGCTTAAAGCGCTTGACGTAAAAAGCTGATTTTTGGAAAACAGATTACTCTAGGGTGTAGAGGTTCGATAAGAAGGGATTTTTCGAAACTCGAATTCTAAGGAAGTGAAACCACCCTTCAAATATTAGAGTATTTTTTATTTAGAAACCGGTGATTTTTTCGGAAAAAACTCTTAAACACGTATATTTTGTTTTGTTGTTTTACATATTTTAAAATTTTTTAAAAATTTATACAGGGTGTTTTATAAAATATGACCATTGAGTAATCACGATTCTGCTTAAACTGCTTGACGTTTAAAGCTGATTTTTGGCAAACGGATTAACGCTGCAGGGTGTAGAGTGTAAAATTGGGTGTGAGTTCACGTGGGGAGGGTTTCATAGAATCCTCTCCAAATTACAAGAGGGGTGAAAACGCCCCTCAAATATTACAATATTTGTAATTTAAAAACAGTTAGTTCTTCGGAAAACGCTTGGATATAATTTAAACTGTTTTTTACATACTTTAATTTTTTTTAAAAATCATACACGGTGTTCCAAAGTTGGGTAATTTCTTAACCACGATTCTGCTTAAACTGCTTGACGTAAAAAGCTTATTTTTGGCAAACGGATTTTTCGAAAGTCAAATTCCAACGAGATGAAACTACCCCTCAAATATTACCAAGTTATATAATAATATCGCCATATTGTTTTTTCTCATGCTGACATACATAAATGTGAGAATTTTTTATCCAGTTTGCATGTTAATGGAAATTCTTGCTTTGCTTTATCACAACCATTACAAATGATTAATTCGACGCGAACGAAGTCGCTGGTACACGCTAATATATCTATAATTAATTTATTTTTGTTTCCTAAAATATTTTGATTAAAAGAAAATATGTAAAAGTGGGCTTAATCACGTGACTAAAAGTTTATTTGGTATTATCTCTTCAACGAAATAGTCATGGAGATCGCCAACGCCTAAAGACAGTCACGGCAAGAAGAAGATATGATTCATAAACACAACAATGAATGAGAAGTAAGAGTGACTAAAGCGGCCCTCACACGATCAATAATATTGTCAATATTTTGGATTATTGACAATATTATTGAGCGTTTGAGCGTACATATTAAAGTACTTTCAATATATTGATGGATTTTCGGGACCCTGAAAATACTCGATAATATTAAAGGCGGAGCTAGTCGTATTGACAATATATTGATCGTTATGTCGCATGATTGACAAGAATAGACTAATTTATTGGTAACCATGGCGGAAGACGGAACGTCGCCGTCGTTGTTTTCACCAGTTTTGGATCGCAATCATCAGCCTCCTGTTTCTTAACGTACTCTAGAAGATTTAGTTGGCCAAACCTTTTTCTTTTTGATATCTATTTTTTTATCCAGCGCCTTTTAATAAATTTTTTCCTCGATTTTTTCTCACTTACATATATGCCAAAATGATGGCAATACACGCTTTTATTATCTTTTATTTTTTGATATAGGGTATAAAATTCACACTTAATATTTGCACAAAACTTAATATTGATATATGTATTGACCGTGTCAGGCCACCTTTCAAATATTGATAAAATATTGACAATAAAAAATATTGGCAATATTATTGATCGTGTGAGGGCCGCTTAACTAACTAACAGCTACTGAAATCGAGAAGTAGTGACTTAGGTCGAGTCATATTGACCTGTGCTCGGTAGTTAAGAGTTTAAATAAAAAAAATCGTTTCTACGTCTTATTGTCTCCTCTTTTAACATGGGATAGAATATCTTAGAATAAATATTTTCTGAAAGTCAAACGTCAGGGTTTAGGGTTCAAATATAATATAAAACTTTTATCTCAATACCTATAACGGATAGAAAAAATACCAACCATAAGATATTTCGCTATGCAAATACCCATCTTGTATGGAAATTCAGAAATCTTAAATCAAAGCTTCGTCGGTCTGATGTCGTCGTGCATTCGACGCTTTTGATGGCGACATGGGAAACTCGACTGAAAAAGATTTTGCACAAAAGAACGCATTACGCTCTGGGTGTCATTTGCATATTGTACACAGAGGCCGGAACGGCACTGCGGGTAAGTAGAGACGAAGAAAAAAAGGGTTGCTTTTAAGCGCCGCCGGAGCCCTTTTGTGCCAACTCGAGATGTTTAAATTGGAAGAAACGGAGCGAAATTTGGCCCATGTATAATCTCGTTTGGCTTCGTTGAAGATGTACGAAGTATTTTATATTTTTCGTTTTTCTGTTCGTTATTTGAATATTTCTGTAAAATATTTTGTGCAGAGAAAAATATCAACAAGAAAAAGTTGGTAATAAACCTTATAAATACTAGAAACAAAGCTTTACAAAATTCACAAATATTCCAAAAAAATTTTTTATTAAAAATCATTCAAGATTTTCACCCTAATATTTTTAGAAAATAATATACAGTCTCTTACATAGCCGTGTGTACACAAGCAGTGTCATAGATTTATTTATCGGATGGCATACATGGAGTTATTCTCAAAAGTATAAACACAAACAAACATTAACCAACCAATCGGACAATACGTGTATATATAAAAATGTGTATAGATAAAAAAGAAATGTATAAAAAAATGATAATGTACAAATAAAAAGTATAAAAAGTATACCGGTATATTTGCGTCTCAAAAGTGGCTCACCCCTATAACTTTCTTATTTTTTCACATAAAATAACGAGACTTGGTACGTTAGCACAAACCAGGATTGATTGACGTATTCAATTGTTTTTGGTCACTTCATGTTTCACCGAAAATGACTATAACTTTTGATTTTTAAATGACTACCTCGGTATTTTTTTACTTTATTCTTTAGAAAATGACATTCTAAATAGAATGACATATCATATGTCAACTTTTCACATTCTCGCTTAATAAAAAATTGTATTTTAAATTTCAATCTAGAGTGCCATGGCTATGTTAAAAACACTAATTCTTAATCAAGGAGCCTTTAAAAAATTGGATCGTTTAATGTTTTTAGTGTCTTGTCCTGGCTAGTTAGAAAATGCTCAAATCGTATTTTTAATCATATCTCAATTTTTTCAAATGGAACGAGGATGGCTCATTAGCATATTTGGAAAAAAGCATTTTTTACGAATAATTTGATACCACACACTTGGTATTTCGAGTCAAATTTTCGTTACGAACCGCAAGTTACAATTTCAAATAGACCATATGCAAAAATGTATATCAAATGGAACGAGGATGGCTCATTAGCATATTTGGAAAAAAGCATTTTTTACGAATAATTTGATACCACACACTTGGTATTTCGAGTCAAATTTTCGTTACGAACCGCAAGTTACAATTTCAAATAAACCATATGCAAAAATGTATAGTAATCTACATCTATACTAATATATAAAATCCTTAAGTGACTGACATACTGATTAATCACGATCCTGCTCAAACCACTCAACGTAAGAAGCTCAATTTTGGCATACATGTTGATTCTAGGGTGTAGAGGTTCGATAAGAAGGGATTTTTCGAAATTCCAGTTCCAAGAGGGTGAAACCACCCCTCAAATATTACAATATTTCTTATTTAAAAAACGGTCAAGTTTCCGAAAAAACGCTTAAAAACGTATATTTTCTTTTGTTTTTTTACATATTTTAAGATTTTTTAAAAATGTATACAGGGTGTTTCGAAACATCTGGTCATTGATTAATCACGATCCTGCTTAAAGCGCTTGAAAGAAAGCTGATTTTTGAAAAACAAATTGACTTTAGGGTGTAGAGGTTCGATAAGAAGGGATTTTTCGAAACTCGAATTCTAAGGGGGTAAAACTAATCCCTGAAATATTAAAATATTTTTTATTTAATACCCGGTGAGTTTTTCGGAAAAACTCTTAAACACGTATATTTTATTTTGTTGTTTTACATATTTTAAGATTTTTTATAAATTTATACAGGGTGTTTCATAAAATATAACTATTGAGTAATCACGATTCTGCTTAAACTGCTTGACGTTTAAAGCTGATTTTTGACAAATGGATTGACTGTGGGGTATAGAGGTTCGATAAGGAGGGGTTTATGGAATCTCAAATTCCAAGAGGGTGAAAACGCCCCTCAAATATTACAATATTTGTTATTTAAAAAACGGTTAGTCTTTCGGGAAAATGCTTGGACAAGCATAATTTATTTGGTTTTTTACATATTTTGAAATTTTAAAAAAAAAATACAGGGTGTTCCAAAAAGTTGGGTAATTGATTAACCACGATTCTGCTTAAACTGCTTGACGTAAAAAGCTTATTTTTGGCAAACGGATTTTTCGAAAGTCAATTTCCAACGATATGAAACTACCCCTCAAATATTACCAAGTAATATAATAATATCGCCATATTGTTTTTTCTCATGCTGACATAAATGTGAGAAAATTTTATCCAGTTTGTATGTTAATGGAAATTCTTGCTTTGCTTTATCAACACCATTACAAATGATTAATTCGACGCGAACGAAGTCGCTGGTACATGCTAGTAATATATAAAATGCTAATGTTTAACTGTGTCATCTCTACTGAAGTAACGACTTGCTCTAGAAAGTTGCTTTTTTTACTAAAAGATAGCTAATTGGCTCTTCTAAAAACTGTCGTCGTCGGATTTTTTGTTTTTCATTTAATTAAAAAAAAAATAAAAAGTTTTTTTTTTCCTGATGTAGTGGCGGATGCGCCAGGCTTCAACTAGTATCTCTAATATGGAAATTTGGCTAACGGAAAAAATGTGTCTGGCACTTATTTTATTTTTAGACTATGACTCTTTACACTATGACTTTAGATATATAGAAACGTTGAATTTTCTTTGTTTTAGTAATTATGATTAAAATTACTTTTTGCTAAAATAAATTGCATTAGTCTTTAAGCTATATACAGTTGAGACTTAAAGTGAGCCTTAAATAAGTGCAAATATTTACAGGGCTGTTATAGATCTCGATAAAATGAAACATATCTTCTCTTTACTATCAGTTTTTCAAATAAGTCCAAAATAACCTAATTATTTAATTTTGAAAATTAAAAAAAAAATATTGTATAAATTTTGAAAACCACTGGACCTTTCTGGGTTTTCTTTCTTATAAATTTAATCTACTACCTATGTTGCCATATTATCAAGCTATCATGTTTTTTAACTTATCATTCTTCAAAAAATTTCAAATCTAAAAAAAAAATCGCGAAAAAACCTCATAGTCATGTTTCTGGGATCGAATTGTATTACCCCTAAAATATTTGCACTTATTTAAGACTCACCTTACATAATGAGACACGTGTCTTACAAGGAGAGAAACAAGAACTACATAAAAGGAAACATTTTTCGTAAACTCTGCTTTCTGCGGAACGGTACAGAAATGATAACCGCATAGGGACATCGTGTCGAGACATAAACCAGTCACTTGCTTACAAATACAATGAAATGAAAAAATAAGCCGTGAAATTTATGAGTAGGCAACAATACAAAGCGCGTTTTCAGTGGAAGCAAGCCAGTCACAAAGATATTTAAATCAAGACCATGACATGCTTTAACTGCAACTCCTATTTGCAAATACACATAGACTATTTAAAAGACAATTGGACATAACTTCTGGTTGCCCGGTCCAGCTCAGATCGAAGAGCTATGATAATTATTGAATACAATAACTCAATTAATGATAATGTAATAAAAACGTTGAAATTTTGTCTTTGTTACAGTAAAGAATTTATTTATGGTATTTCAATATTGATGCTATTGTTTTTCTCATGTAATTTTTCCATCATATAAATTAGTGGTTTCCATTAGATATACATTATACTTAAAATTTACGATCATTTCCAATAATAAAAATACCATTGAGTTTGTTTTTAGTACTTTACGTTTACGTTATCCTAACAATGTAAGTAGTAAATTGTAAGTAAGTTGTATCCATAGAGCAACATAATTAGTTTATAAAAGAATAAATTTTGATTTCCCTTGACGGATGATAATCAAAAGCCAAAATGACATTACTCGCAAATTTTAAAGTATAATTAGTGTAAAAAGTTAAAAATTTAACATTTTCTACTAATTCAGAACGTCAAAATTACTACTACTAATTTTGACGTTCTGAATGTTTATATTGAAGTTACAGGAAATTACGCTAATTAAAATCACTAATTTAATCACTAATTTAATCACTAATTTAATCACTAATTTAATAACTAATTTAATCACTAATTTCGAGGTTCTGAATGAAGCTTAAATAAATTAATTAGACTCAATTAAAAAGTAAATAGCTATTTATGTAACAAGCTGCGAAATTAATGTGTTTTAAGTACGGGACGCATGGAGAATGCCTCGAGTATTTAAAATACTCTTTTCGCAACGAATTTCATACAAGATTTTTTATGAACGCGGATAATTTGAGATGTTTATGCTATTATTATTATTTATTTTTAAACATTTTTTAAAATGTTCTGGTAATCGATTTCTAAGGCTTTGATTATGCAGTGACAAAGTCAGGTTCAAATGTCGCTGTATTTCCTACAAAGTTTTGTAAAAAAATGAGTGATAATGACGAGTCTTTGGATAATCAACAAGCTGCTGAAACTGCGCTATCCACGTTAGTGCCCGAGAAGTCGAAAAACTTATACGAGACCACCTACAACAACTTTGAAACCTGGGTCAAAGAAAAACATGTTGAGAATTTCACAGAAAAGGTATTGCTAGCCTATTTCCTGAAGTTATCCACTACCTTAAAGACGTCAACTCTGTGGAGTAAATTTTCGATGCTCCGCATCATGATTTACCTGAACGTTTGAATATCTACGTTTTTAGATATTAGCAAATTCACAAACCTTATTGCATTTTTAAAAACAAAAGCTTCTTGATATCAGGCAAAGAAATCAAAAGTATTTACAAAACTGGAAATAGGAGGCTTTATGAAAGAAGCCGATGACAAAGAATTCCTGTTAGCTAAAGTTGTCTTAATCGTTGGAGTATTTGGAGCATGTAGGAGGGAAGAAATCACGTTTTTGACCGTAGATGCCATTAAAGATTGTCAGTCATTTATTAGTGTGAAGATTCCAAATACAAAAACTCATTTTCCAAGAGTGTTTACGATTACTGAGGGACCAATAGATGGTATCAATTTCTTGCATGTATTTCGTAAGTACGCAAAACTTCGACCACTCAATGTGACACATCAGCGATTTTTCTTGACATATCGAAAAAATCAATGCTGTACCCTGCCAGATGGAATCAATACAATTGGAGGTATGCCAAAAAAGATAGCGGAATTTCTTGGACACTCCAACGCCATTGAATACACTGGTCATTGTTTCCGGCGCAGCTCTGCAACAATGCTGGCAGATTCAGAAGCGGACATAACAGTTTTAAAGCGACATGGAGGTTGGCGATCAAGCTCGGTTGCTGAAGGTTACATTGAAAATTCAATTGAACAGAAAACCGAAATAGCAAAAAGAATCATGGGACAGAAAGATACGCCAAATAAGAAATTAAATACAGTTCACGTTGAAGCAGAAGCTACCAGCATTGCCAATACAAGAAATTTACTTATTCCGACTCCTACAACTTTTTCTCTTATATATCTATTTCTCTTAGAGACGAAAAGTTGGATGCTTCTTGTATTCACTTTAATAATTTAAATAATTATTGTACCTTTAAGATTTATAATAAATAAATATTTTCATTGTTTCTAACGTTTCATTTTTTAGTTTTAGGCACCAGTGCCTAAATAAGTGTCACTTTTCGATACTAGTGCCTAAAAGAATGTCATTTCGAACCTCAAATAAATATCAAAAACTGTCAATTTCGAAACGAAAACAAAAATATATTTTTAAATTTTTCGACAAATGATAGCTATTTATGCACTAAGGATATGAGTAAAACAATAATAGCCCATTCAATATGGAGGTTGAGGGGGAAATAAATGATAATTAAAATTAACAAAATATCTATTGTAAATAAATTTCGTCAGTTTCAAAAGTTAAAATAAAGCAATCTTCGAAAATGAGATTATCAAAAATTATTAAAAATAAACTTGTATTAATTTGCGATTACAGGAACAAATTTATTAGTAAATAAACTTTTTCACTAAATAAACTAACAATAATAATTATCTAATTATCTGTTAATGGTCAATTAATTAGATAAAAATACGAATCTATGGAATAAATTAATTATCTGATGTTTACGTTTACGTTGTTTGTAATTTCTTAATTAATCAAAATAACGATAGCCATACATTGCTTGACATCACATCTCAGATGTGAATGTTATTTAATTATCTCCATTTGATTAAATTATAGTATAATTAAGACGTCAGATAGAATGAGTCTTAATTAAATTTCCCCTATGCAGCTAATGATTTTTTTTTCAAAATAACTTTGAAAAATAGAATGTACCGTTAATAGCACGATTTTATTAAGATGATGTGAGAGCATTTATTTACAACTCCATGTTGAAATTTTTAAAAAGATTTTCTGAAATATTTATATAAGAGGGTCAAAATGCTAATCTTACTCAGATTGGAATTTTCTTCCTCCTATTTAATATTTCAGAAAATCTGCTAAGAAAAGCACTATTAATTGTAAATAATAATCTTAATGCCTAGAGAAGCTGAATAAATTAGGTAAAGAAAATTAAGTTCTCCTACTCTAGGTGCCAACCAGAGATAGAAGGTAATAAAAAGCAAACGATCTAGCTAGAAAATGAGCGAACACTCCACTAACTGGACTAGAATCTTTCTGCTTCTCAAGTGAAAACCAACTCAAGAACCTGGATGACTCTGTCCTTAAGGTAGAATGTAGAATATTTAGGAGGGGAGTTAATCACCGCAACCTCACAGATCTATTGTGTATTCCTCTTTCTTGAGGTATAACGAGTTATAACGCATCATACAGTCTCAGGGCTTTAACAAAAGCCAGTATCTGGGACGGCTCCACAGAGGCCAGCTCTCCATCTTTGACATCAGCCGTACCAAAATTTATGGCACGGACGGTCGTCGTCAAGCGCACTCAGTGATAAGGTGTTCTGGTGTTTCCCCATTTTCCCCACAGAATTTACATTCGCCGTTGTTTCTCAGCTTCAGCCTACTGAGGTGTTCATTGAAGAGGTGTCCTGTTAGAAACCCCGTGAAAATCCGAAGATTGTTTTTACATAAATCAAGGAAAACCTTTAGTTTTTCTCGGTCATAAATTCTGAAGAACTTTTTCGAGTGTCTTAGACCGTTGGAGAACACCCATTCCAGGTTACGGATTAAGTCTTCAAGATTCTTCAGTTCCGCTCTCAGTTGGTTCCCGCTTAGAAAACAGAACGGTTCTGGTCCAGTTAGTGGAGTGTTCGCTCCTTTTCTAGCTAGATCATTGACTTTTATCCCTTGGTAAGCAGGCACCCGTAGGAGGACTTTATTTTCGCCTAATTTATTGAACTTCTGTAGGCATGCTTTGGCCAACTTCGAATTGATGGTTACTGAGTTGATCGCGTTTAGTTCTGCTTTAATATCGGACAAGATAACAATTTCCTATTTTCGATAGTTCCTGTCTAAGATAAATTGTATACACATCTTTCGATAGCGTAAATTTCTGCCCGAAGGATGCTGAGGTAGGTGCCCATTGGTTCGGAGTATTTAGTTTTCGGCCCAAATACTCCTATCCCTGTCCCTGCTTTGGTTTTGGAAGCCTCATTATAACACGTTATGGTATATGGTGGTTTGGTCCTTAACTTTTGAACCTCCCGACTTGCGACCGAGAAAAATTAAAGATTTTCGTTGATTTTATTACGAACTAGAATGATGGGATATGAGATAACTCGCGAAAATTCGCTCGAGTACTCGATTATCGAAAAAACCGACATCGCACGATTATGAACGAGCGATGCAAGTGACGAGTTACGAGCGACGAATGCAAGCGATCCTAGAACGAAATAAACTGAAATCCGATTTTAATGTGACATACTCGATACAAAGCCCAATGAATTTTCGACATACATTGCAGGTAGCAAATTTATACGACGTTATCCGTTACGTATCTGAGTGACAAAATTTTACGACCTACATCGACAATGCTTTAAACAAAACTAGATCAAGCATCAAGCGACGGTCAAGCGAATCGCTAATTGTCGAATTGTTATTTGCCGCTTCCCATTTATCATCGAAAGAATATGTGCTCTGCGCACGCAACTTACCGCTTTGCGTTACGAGTTGCGAATACAAGCGACGGGCGAAAACCCGTACTTTTAAATACGAGCGAAATTTCGCTCGAGATCACTCGATTATTGAAATCGCTTGAAACTGGAGTACTCGATTATTGAAATTAATCGGTTTTTCCCATCAGTATTAAGAACAACCTTTGGATTATCACAATTATTATTATTAAAACATTTTTTTAACAAGATACTGTTTCCTCAATGAACACCTTAGTAGATTTAAGCTATAAGAAACAACCGCAAATGCAGGTTCTGTGGAGAAAACGGAGAAACACATATCACTGAGTGCGCAGAGATGACAACCATTCGTTCCAAAAACTTTGGTGTCACTCATATCGGAGACAGAGAACTAGCCTCTATAAAACCGTCTCAAATACCGGTCTACATAATTAGTTTATGTATTATTTAGTATTATATAAAATTGCTTATTTTGTACTGTTATTTGCCTAAAATATTTTACACGAATTGTGCCTTACATTTGCTTGACATTTTTGTTTCAAAAATAAAATGCGAAACTCCCGAAATAAGAATCGAGTAAAAAAATAGTAGGTAAGATATGTTTAATTCCGTAAACTTTGCAATAAGCTTCTATTAGACATTTCGTATCGTATAAAACCAGTCAGCAAAAAAAACTTTATAAGCGGCACCACTTTACATATAAGGCGAGAAGCAATACAATTTTGCATTTTTGCGGACCAACTGACCGCCATACAAATATACCGGTATGGTAAGCAAATTTTAAGCTTATCTCTCTTCTGCCACCTTTGTTACAATTTGTGGCTACGTGTATTTGCAAACAGATTGTGCCTCTTGAATTTACGAATTTGTTTGCTCGTTGGGTGAATTGCTACCGTTGTGTAGCGTAAAGGGTTTACTCGAGCCAGGGTTGGGTCTATAGTAAATAAAGTATTTGTTATAGCTTTTTATAAAATGATGGAACTACGAAGCAAAATATGTCATTATTATTAGATAATGACATATTATTATTTATATTAATAATAATGACATATTATTATTCGAGGTAAAAATATGTACAGGGTGTCCCATTTTAGTTTGGTTTGGAACCTGTGCCAATTTTTTGCCAAACGGAAGATGCTGTAAACAAAATTTTCATAGCCCTTTTCATTTCTCAGCTACCGGGTCTTATCGAAAATTTTGCAATTTGGGACAGCCCCCGTATCTCCGTCATTATGGATAATATCGAGAAGGTGAAAACTTATTCTTGTAGAACTTTTTATGTAGAATAGAGTGGTGTAGTCTGTTTTTATACGAAAAAAATATTATTGGAAATATGAACTATAGTTATGTTTTGTTAAAAGGAACACCCTGTATATAAATCATGATCTTACTCAGACATCTCAAGCTTCATCCGCGAGTCATCAAGCTTCATCCGCGTGAATAACAGCCACCTCGTCTATAATTTGATTATTATACATGAGTTTATGAAATAATAATAATATTCATTATTCACTAGTGAATAATGGTTTCATTATTCACCGCTTCCACGGATATCTCGATTCTCGATACAAACTGCAAACAATAGATGATCTCGATCCAAACCGGCTTGGAATGCGATTGTACGCATGTTTTGTTTCCATAGTACTTACTCGTTATACTCGTTCATTATTTTTTTGGCATTAAAAATAAAAACTTACATTAATATTATCTAAATTTGGATGATTTATGACACTCGCCTGCGGCTCGTGTCATAAACTTCATCCGCGTGAATAACAGCCACCATAATATGCTCGTTGAATAATATACTATTCGTCTTTTCAAATTAATAATTTGTCGGCGTTTATCTCACCAAGAAGACCGAAATCGACAAAATATCAAAAGACAGCAAAAGCTTTCTTTACTTAATGTCGATTAAAAAATCGGCATTAAACGATCTACACGATTGTGCTAACAAGGTAAAAAAAAAGTCAGTAACGTTTAGATTGCAATACTAGTTTTATTTTTTTTTTAATTTTTGCTTTTTTTGCGAAAATGTTATTCCTTTCAACGAACATTAATATTCTATATCCATTTTAAAACCGAAGATACGAACAAAGCATACTGCATACTGTATACGGTAAGTTGAGTTAAAATAAACACCCTCATATTATGCACAAATATCTCATCTCGATTTTTAATAATTCAAAAATTAAAAAATTATTAAATAAAATTAACACAACTCAAAAATAATAAAGTCAAATAAGTCGATAAGGAAATTATGCTAAATCTTAGGATTACATGCCGAGAATTTGAAAGGACCTACCTTAGCGGAAATCAGAGGAATTTTAAATCTGAAAAAATCCCTTCCGTAAGCTCTACCTGAAAACGTATGACATCAATATTTGCATGTGGATTCGTGAGAATTTCAATTTGAAAAGGCTCGTTAGCGAGCATTCAAATTTAGCTTGTTTGATTAAGGTAAAACGGATTTGCAACGAACTTAGTCGTGTCATAAGGAATAGTTATTAGACAGCGGATTATATGCATTTTTGCTCATGGAAATGCATATACCGGGTGGTGCATCGTCGTTGGAAACATAGAAAATCGCATGCTAATTTTGAACTGTCCAAATATTGGCTCCTCTATTAAATTTACAGCTAAATCGTAAATAGGTTCTTTAAGGGTCTGCCTATTCTGAATACACATACTAAATTTGAACAACTTTAGACAAGCCGATCTTAAATAATTTAAAAAAAATTGCATCTATTTTTAAGTTAAAACTGAAAGGTAACAATGCAAAACCAGACAAATGCCAGCGTACCTTATGTTGTCATCCTATTATTTTGCAAAAACCTAGTAATGTAAACAGGACACCAAATTATAGTTGACAATGATAAAATCATAGGTTCACAACTTAGGTATGTTGACAGTTGACTGGTTTTGTATTGTTACCTGTTCAGGTTTAATTTACAAATATTTAGATGCAATTTTTCCTAAATTACTTAAAATTGGCTAGTCCAAATTTCCAATGACGATGCACCACCCGGTATAGTCTGTTCAAAAACGACAGAATCCTTGCAAGTGATAGATGTGTCTGCCGCTTTAATTTCAATGTAGTTTATTTTATTTTACAAAGAAATAAATTAGTACAATAATTATTGGGAATACAAAGCGAGAAATATTTAAATATTTTAGTGACAAAAGGTTACTTCCAAATCGATGGGTGTGTCATTTTTGGAATTACATATAGATTTCTTGCCAGTCGGTAGCAGTCGTCGGCATCAGTCTTAAGACCATAATAATGATATGGCAGACATAGGCAGTCTTCTTCGCAATCATTGGCAGTCGGTTGGCAGTACATGTACATTTTTTACCTATGGTAATCGCAAAACAATTTCCTATGCACGTGATCAACTTTGAGTGACAAGCGATGGCGACAGCGCTGCCAGATCGTGATGGATTTATGAGATGAATCTTAATTTAAAAGTGACAAATTATATATTTATCATATATCATTTTTTAAAGGTTTTTACGGTTTATTTTTAATTTAATAACTAATATTTTAATAATTAATTGATTTATTTGTTTTATAGCCTATTTTACTTACTACATATTGGCAAAACCTAGTCCATTATGAAGATTATTCTAAGCGTTATTGGGCTATTTATTTATTTATTGATGTACATCTTACAACGCCATAAGTGGTAATAACAAGTAAGAGGGTGCTATTAATGCACAAACTAATAATCATAGAATTTAATTAAAACTAACGTAGAAATAACTTTAAAAGTGGCGTACCCAACAAGCAAAATTTATTGCTGGAACATTGCCAGAACTTCGCAAAGCAAGGTGTAACATTGCTTTTTTCATTGTAGGGAGGGTTATGCAAGGTGGCAGGGTAGGTTAATCTTCCGCCAAATTACATTGCAGTGCAAGGTTGAAAACCACAATATTATTGAAACGTTGCTAATGTAACGTTCAGGAAAGTACTAATTTAAGATGTATTAGTAATATTGTTAATTTTACGTCAATACAATATTGGTAAAATTATATTGTACCTATGTTTCAAAACTTATTATCCATTAAACTTTCTATTTTGTTATAACTTATTAACTGACTTATATTGCTAAGATAATATAGCAAAAAAATAGATAATGTTTGCAATAAAAAACCATTTCATTAGCAACATTAGCAACATTAGCAATTTTGTGCAATTTTATGTTAACAATAATACATCAGTAATAGGTTATAATCAACAGAAATATTAATGGGTATTAATTGCAGACTTTCAGATAGGTATAATATACCTACTTTTACTAATATTGTATTGACGAAAAACATAAACAATATTGATAAAAATGTGCATATCTCTATATCCATTGACTTAGAAAAATTAAAAATGCTCGGTAAATATATCCCTACCAAGAAAGACGAATTTGTCAAACAAATTGAAAAAAAACAAATAAAACTAGAAATTTACTAATCTTTTCGGCTGCTCATTAAATAAGGAATTACTCAACTCTGACCTCTTGAATCGAATTTCTAAAAAAAATCTTAAAGTTGAAGGTCTGAAATAATATAAAATATATATATAGGTACAGTATAAACATTATTATATATTTCTTATTCAAAAATACAAAAGGAAAGTATAACATTAAATATATGTACAAGGAAAAGCTTAACTTATATTTTAATTGATTTTTTGGATCTTTCATATTTTGTCGTCGCATGTTGAATTGTCTTATTCATGGTTTCAAATTCCTCTTCGGTAAAGTTTTGAAATCTATATCCAATCATTTCTAAAGTAGTAAAAATAAAAACATCAGTTGTAATAAATAAAACCATGAGAAACTTACCTCTTGTGACAGTAATCTTTGAGGCCCCTTTACGTCCTTATTTTAAACATTTCAAATGATTATATCATTAAAAAAATATTATTTAGAATATATAATACTGAATATTATTTGTGATCTATTTTATCATTAGATTGATATACTCGTATCCTGGTTTTATCCATGTTTTATCTACTTCAATTTTTAGTTGGCTAAAAGCTAACCTAAAACATAAAATTTAACTTAAAAACAAACTAAACAAAATTTGTTATACTTATTCACATAAATAATAAAATTATACTTACATTTACATTCATTAAAATCTCATTCGAAAAGCATAAAACGTGATACCAAAAACGTAAAAAAAACAAGTGCATTAACCTAACCTAACTTATACGTATGATCGAAAAAAAAAGCGTCAGCGATGGCTATGAAAAGAAAATCGCTGTCATTTTATATGTAAAATTATATGGAGAATGTCATCGATACTCATTTCCAAGCCAACTAGACGCCGTTTTATTCGATCTTATGGTATATTTGTTATATTATTAATTATTATTAACTTCGCGGATCTTTCATTTGATTCTTTGTTGCAATGTTGCAGAAAAAAAGTTTTAATCATCATTCAAAAACAATGTTTCTGTAGCAAGGTTTCATCAATCACGACACAACGTTTAGAAATCAACATTACAAAGCAAACTGTTTGGGGATTGATTGCAATGTTGCAAATGTAATGTGAGGTTTTTTGCTTGGTGGGGTAATGTGCTTATCAATCAAACTTACTTCTCTGACTGCAGTCAAGGGTAAAAAAAGACCTTTATTGTCACGTTTTCGTTCAAAATAGTTAATCAGGGAAGCTACAAGCCCTTTGCTTCGACTGTATAAATGTTTCGGCTTATTTTCAACAGACAATTTCAAGAAATGCAATACAAAAACTCGAAAATTTAGTTCTTCAAAGAGAAAAATATAATATTTTAATAGAACGTCAACGGTTTCTTGTAGACGTATCTGTTTTAAAAAAGTAAAGTGTTCTCGAATAGTTGAATTTAAATATTTTAAAAACTTTTTTCTTTATTCTTTGTATTTTTTTGCTTCCGACGACGGAAAGAGATAACTTTCCGAAACGTTAAGCATTTTTTTTTCTTTGTTAGGCAAATTTGTATTACTGTAAACATAACTTCTGACAAGCAGCCTCCGTTTAGGTTTAACGCAGAAGTGTTTACAAAAAATAATTATTTTATTTTGTAGATTTTCTTGCAGTGCAGTGGCGAAATACCCATAAAGGATTTTTTTGAAAAGAATAATTTATTTTGTTTTTAACTAAAAATATTTTTTGCTCAAATTGCTGTACAACTGTACCTAATTTTAGATGAAAAATATCTTGAATTTGATTATTATAATATGTCTATTAATTTTTTGGTGAAAACATCTCTATAGCTTGTCAATATTTAATGGATGATAAAAAGTTGGATAATATGGCACTTAGGACTGGCAATAGGGAGTGATTTACAAATTAAAATGATTAAAGCCTATGATACAGTAAAAATAAAAGCACTGTATAAAAATGCAACAATGTCAAAAATGTATAATTTTTTCTGTCCTTAATAGAAAGTAAAATTATATATTTGAAAAACAGTGTTTACTTTTAGCGTTAAAAAGGAATTATTTTAAAAAATAACACCTGTTTTGTCTAATGTTGATGTTGATGTTGTTTTGTCTAGTGATTTTATGTATAGTGAAATAATTGTCTAATGTTTTTTAAAACGTCTCATAAATGGCTGATTTTCTTCTTTTTACTACCCAGTTAAATTACTTTTAATTCTGATATGGGGTTTCTTAATATTTTAATACAACAAAAGTAAACATTAATTTAAATATAACAAAAAATATTTATAGTAAAAAAACGTGGAAAATAAATAGCTCTTATGATTTTTTGGAAAAGAATGCTGTTTGCTTAAAATTAAATTAAATTTAATTATATATATATTTATATAATTTTTAATAATTTTAATTATTAATAATTAATTGTTAATAATAATTTGTTAATTTAATAAACATATATTATATTTATGAAAATTTATATGCAGTCTTAATTGTATTATACAGTTTCAAAATTATCTTCCTTGTACCCTTTAAATTATAATTGGATTAGAACGAAATCCTAAAAGTTAAAATATATTTTAATTCAAAATTGATGTGGTGGTGCCATCTCTGAGACCAAGAACGAAGTAGGTAACTATAGCGTCAGGGTTGTCTATGAGCAAATATTTGTACTGTTATATGATGCTTTTTTATTGCTGAATGGGAATACTTAGATATGTATTTATTATATTATTGTAGATTTTTCCTCTAATTTTTTGATTCTGAAAAAACTTGGTGAGCTAATTTTTTTTAAAGCGGGAAATATTTCAAATTTTTAGTGACAAAAGGTTACTTCAAAATCGAGGGGTCTCACTGGAATTAGATGTAGATTTCTTGCCAGTCGCTAGCAGTCGTCGGCATCGGTCTTAAGACCATAATAATTATAATGGCAGACATAGGCAGTCTTCTTCACAATCATTGGCAGTCGGTTGGCAGTACATGTACATTTTTTATCCAAGTCCCCGAGGGGCAAACCGCTGGTGGTATTTATTGTACAAGCACTTGGTAATACTGGTATTTTTTTGGTACTTCTGATACTAATTACTAATTTGGTATTTTTGGTACTAATTTGGTATTATTTGATAATAAACTGGTATTATTTGGTAAAAACTGGTTTTATTTGGTATTAAACTGGTATTAAACAGGTATTTTGTGGGACATCTGGCAACGGTGGATGTGGATTAGACGCACGTGGCGACGGTCGGGAAGCTGATTGCATCATTTCTAGCCCATTTGCATTGAAAATGAGCCGCCTTCGCGCTTTTTACACGATCAAAAATTTTTGGTGTTGATCTATTTTATATAAAATATTTTAAAGTTTTTATATTTAGTGTCCAAGGTAAGTACCTACTTAACAATAAAATATACCTCGTAATATACATACTTAAGAATAATTACTTGTGTTTCGAGGTTAGGTTGCTGGCCCATTTGAAAAATAGGTTATTTTTACCCGATATTAATTGCCAAACTTGCAATTTTTCAATGCACAAAAATGGTTTTTACGCAAAAACGGTACATAGCGTCATACGAAAAAATGTCAAGAATTTAAAGAACTCGCATAATGGAAACATAATATGGATCTCTTTAGAATTTCTTATTTCTCTTGTGCATATAATTATATTTTTGAGCTTATAAGTAACAAAGAGCGCAAATAACAAAAAAAATCAATTACTTTTTATGTCTAGTTTTTATTTTGTAAATTTTTGAAGTATCGATGTTAATGGAACCGTTAAAATGACTTTTTAAACGTGTCATGACAGTAGCTTTATTCGAGTTCCCAAAAAGTACGGTTCTAGAACGATTCAAAACACTGGCACAATATGATTTTTTACATCTTTTGACATGAATGATTGTCCTAATTAGACTGTGCGATTGTTTTAAACCGTTCTAGAACCGTACTTTTTTGGAACTCGAATTAAGCTTATATGTTTTTCTGACCTAATTATCGTAGTTTGACATAAATAGGCCCTAAAGCTCCAAATATCTTAAATTCTTTAGATACTAAAAAGAATAATACTAATTTGGTATTTTTGGTTCTAATTTGGTATTTTTTTGGAAATAATTTGGTATTTTTGGTACTTTTATCCCAAAATTGGTATTTATTGTACACCATTTTTGGCACCTCGTGAGTCCACCTTTAAATATGAAAAAAATTGTATAAAACTGAAAAAATCTAATCGAGTCATTTCAAAAAAATAATTTAATATTACACAGGAATTAACAAAAACAAAATGAAGTATACATAGAGCATACCACTTTTTTTGTAGAGTATACCACTATTTTTTCTGGCCTTGATAGAAAGTAAAAATATATATTGCAAAAACGCTTAAAGTTAAACCTTTTCGCACTCCGGCCTTTCAAAAATCTCATTACTGTGTGGCCTCGTTACTTTTTTGTTAACGTTGTTAACTGAGTTTACAATTCTCCAGTGCGCTCTATTGTGCGCTGCTGCTTCTCACTGATACTACATGCAATTCTACATACCTAATTTAAAATTCCGTTACAATACGAAAATAGATTGAAGTTTTGTGATTACAGTGATATATAATTTGTATGGCTTTGTAACAAATTGCTCGCTATTTTATGGAAAATGCTGAAGCTCCGCAAACCTTAATTAAATCCTAATCAAAACTCGTTTGTTTGGAATTTTGGTTGTGGCTTAACACGACAGGACCGGACTAAACCTTAGGCAGATTTCTGAAATATAATATATATTTCCTTCGGCCACACACGCGCTTTACCCGACCCCTGAGACCCCGAAAGTACAGCGTAATAGACTCTTAAATAACGTACCGCTTTATAAAGTCCCTTATCGAATGGTATTAATGGTAATAATAAAATTTAGTTTAATCTTAACTTTCTTCCTGTTCGGTAAATGGATGATATTAATCCACTTATTTAAACATCAGTTACACTGGCGCTATTAAATCTGACCCTCTTCGGTGTTCTTCAACATCAATCAGTCAATATAAAATAAACGAAAGTGTTTTCAAACCGGAATTTACAAGATTTTAAAAATTCATAATTAACAAGTAGGTAGATATTGCAGCTCATTTATTCAAGTTAGCAGAAACGTGCGTTAATTCGATATATCTGAAGTTAAGTACCGCATGTGAAAACTTCGCATTCTTTGTAGTGCTATTAAGTTTCCTTCACCTGCAATCGTGAGCTACACACAGACCGTGCCGGCGTTGATTGATCTTTAATATGGAAATAATCGGCTATACGGACGGATACCGAGTAACCGCTTTTAAGTGCAGTTTTAAAGGTTTCTTACTTCGGTTTTCGGTTACAGGATATGCTTATCTGCTGACCACTAATACAGAGTGTGCTAAAAAAGTTTGCAACAAATGATTTTTTTATTACTGAGTAAACAAAGAATTTGACCAGTCGTTATTTTTTCGTTGACTCATATTTTTTTTACTAATTTTGCGAATATGGCCTGTGTTAATACAAAACAAACACCACATACAAAAAAAATATTACTTTTATTATATTTATCAATATAACTTATGTTCCTACAAATAACACAAGTTAGCACAGAATATTGCTTAAGAATAAATGAAACAAAACATTTTATTAACAATATTATCAATAATTTACACTTACTAAAATGTATATCTTAAAAGTTGATTAATTAATCTTATTTTTTAAACCAGTACCTTTTGACCTTATCTCTCTACTGTACTAAGATCTATAATTTATTTTTCGTGTGATGTTTTTATTTTATAGCTACAATACTCGAGATTTTAGTAATATATACGAGATGGTATCCAAACTTTATTGGTAGTGGAGTGCTTTAAGCAGGGCTTTAAGTCCTTATGGGATACAAACCTCGGAATTCATTAACTGTGAACGAATTTTTATAAAACTTTTTGCATTGTATTGTAGCATTTTAGTATTTTATCTATAATAGTATATTAAGCAACGAGTTTCGAAAACGACGTTTTGTACACGAGTTCGACAGTTTGTTGGCTCGAGCCGCAGGCAAGAGCCACAAGTCGAACGAGTGTACAAAGAAGTTTTCGAACGAGTTTTTTACGCTATTTTTTCTACGACTACAAATTAGCAGCAGACTCACTCAATGTTTGCCAGTTTTGTGAAATAATTTGCGATGTAATGATGACACTTTTCTGGCGGCTGCGTTGCGTTTGGCGTTTCAGCTAAACATTGGAGGTTAAAAATGTTAAAATTGGCACATGTCGTGTGCAAAATGACACATGTCGTGCGCTAAATCCTTAGCACACAACAGTTTGCAAAACGCCAATTTCAGATCGAATTTTCCGTGTGTCAAACTGCATTTCTAGGCTAGTTGTAGAAAAAAACACAATACAGAAGGTTTTTCATTAATACATTATTTACAGTAATTGAATTCCGAGGTAAAAGTCTCTTGGCACTCCACTATGGTGGCTAATAAAACTTTCTTACTGCACTTAATTTTTCCTCGATCATTCCTCCACTTAACTTTAAAAAACACAAAGCACACGTAATAAATATTTATCATTTATATTTATTATTTTCTAGAACGCTAGATATTTAGTTTCAAAAATATTAAACCGGGTTCACATTTATCTGCGTCCGTGCGTCGTTCAACGGTCCGTCGCTACAATCATATTGACATATGATCTGTCATTTTTAAAATAAACTAAAAAGACTGGGTAAAAACAAGAAATGACGCATGACGAATTTACATATTATAAACCCAACCATGGTTAGCTTAAGAAAATATAAGAAACTTTTTTTAGGGAAATAAATAGATTGGTATATAGAATGGTAAAAGAGTGGGAGGGGGGTTAATCACCGCGTTTTTTAAGATCTATTATGTCCCCCTTTCTTTAGTTATAACTCATTATACAGTCTATAATTCATAATATATAATAATAATAGCTCCCGTATATAGCGTTTAACGCCTTGGGAGTAGCAAGGTACAGCTTGCCATACTAGAGCCGTTCGGTATACAAGGAAGGTAATGTGGCTAGCACTACGCTTCGACCGCCTATTATTACCTCAGGATTGTGAATCCCAAGTACTCATTTAAGGCTGAGTCGACCTAGGTACCCAAACTATTTTTATTTTAATAAAAATAGTCGGCTGTTGCAATGCCGGGTGTGGGATTCGAACACACTACCTTGAGATTGGTAGACGAGAGCCTGTACCTCTACGCCACCGGGCACCTTTAACTCATAATAAATAGGGATTTTCCTGTTGTAGGGAGGTCGGAGTATTTTCCATCCTCTTCTGGACAACAGATGTTCTTCCTCCGGTGAGTGGAAATCTATCTACTGCTCTTCACAGTCGAGAAACTTGCCTCCGGATGAGGTAGCTGTGAGGTGGAGTTTGGATTAGGTTAGTTTGGATCGGTCTCCATTTTCTCCATTTTTTTAACTTTACCTCTCCTTAAACCTGATACCGGTGTTGACCAGAATCCTATTGTTGACCAGAATTCCTATTGTGAAGACCTCACCATGGCCCTTCTCCCTCGAGTTGATGACTCGCCAACTCAATATCCTTACATTGGAGTTCTGGCAAAGCTGGTGATACGTCCCTACTTGCCTCCCGGTGTTTGGACGGCTTTCCATTCCTGTCTTTTTTCCTCCTTATCGGAATTACCCTCCAGCTTCACTGCAAGGGTTAGTCAGGACCTACTGGTCCACTTCTGCTGATTATTTGGAAATGTAGAAATACCTGATGTGCTACTCAGCTGCTAGGAGTCCGCATGTAGAGATAAGGGAGACGAGAATACAATCAAGTGCCCCAAAGTTGAGATCAACAGAAGCTATTCTTCTGTCTAGCCACGCATCCCTTTAACCTGGTCCTGCTACCGTAGGATTTAGGTTTTGGTGAGGTTGTCTCCTCTTGGTCCGGGCGATTAAGCCAAGACCCCCTACACCCTCTGCCCGTTATACATGACAGTAGGGTCCTTGGTATGACGGACAATTTCCTAGCCACGACAACACAGCCAGGGACAAGACAGTGAGATGTCCTTAGACTCCAAACGCCAAAGTGCCAGAGCGGATATTCTCCCTAGAAAATTACTAGGAGCTTCCCCATCAACGACAAAGTCTCGCGTCTCCTAAAGGAAGATAGATTGGTATGAATTTGAACTGCTTTTTCTGTCATCATCTGTCAAAATGTTCCCTGAATCGTAAAACACAGTATAACAGAAACAACTACAATATCGTTAGTACATTTGTTGTAATAGCGTAATTTTAACAATAATAAATAATATCGTAATAATATAAAATTAGGTGTATCTACAAGCACTAACTAGAAATATATTTTAATAACCTAAACACTCATTTCCCGAAATAATCAAATATAAAAATTGAATAACTGGAACATTATTCTGGGGCAAAGAAAATTAATTCAATTTTTGAGCCTGTCACAGTGATTTGAGCATGCATCAAGAAGCACGAAATTATACAACCCAAAGGGCAAGGAAAAAGAATGGATTAACACGAAGAGGTACTTTATAATAGAGAAAGATGAAAAAGATTAACACAGATCAGAATTTCACGCGCTGATAAGGCCATTTCTGTTATTCGGTCGAAATATGTTAATTAGACCGCTTGATGTAAAACGACTTATTTTTATTAATGGCATATTAAGAACCCCTTTTATGGTATTGTTTCGTTTTTGTTCCTTTAAAGGTTTTTAAGGCTTATTTATTTCCATTTGTTCCTTATCAAGGCGAATCTTGATAAATGCCTTTCTATGCTGACAAAAAGAAATTTAATGCCCCAAATAATTTAATGAATCGTTATAATTCCCTAACGAGAACCGTTTAGAAAATTCTTTTTGTAAGTATAATAAGTGAATAAATTTTTAAATCAAAATGTCCTATATGACCTGTTTAAGAACTATTTCATTTTTTGTGAGGCTCAAGATAGGTTCCTTCTACTATTCAGAGTTACGTTAATATGGGTATCAGGACACGAGGCTCACAAGAGTAACGAAAAGGCAGATGAAATGACCAAGGTAGGCTCATTAACAGTGGCGGATACAGAGGGGGGGCCATGGGGCCCGGGCCCCCCCCTAAAATCTGTAAATTGGGTTAAATATTACCCTTTTGGGTTAAACATGACGCACTAAAAAGTATATTCTAAATCACTTTTTTATTTGGGCCCCCCCTAAAATAAATTCCTGTATCCGCCCCTGCTCATTAATGCCATTTATAGGCCCAGAACCCTTCGGCGGCGTTACAAAAGCAGTCACGAGAATAGCTACGGAACGATGGCGATGGGTAGCCAATAAATCTCTAGAATAGTGGAGAAACTCACCAAGGTAGAGACAGGCGAAAAAGTAAAAAGTTCACAGTAGAACATGTCCAGAATGTAAATTCTTGTGCTTATCAGGTCTATCAGACCAGATAAGCAAAGAGAGAAAGACAGTCACAGCTGTAGTTGGTCTGAATACACATCTTAAGCTAATGTGATTAACAGGCGAAGCCATGTGCAGATTCTTTCAATCCGAAGAAGAAACTACAGAACACATTTAATGTAGATGCGACAGCCTGTCAAATGTGCGGATTTTCGGTAATGGGCAATAATAGGTCATTGCCAGTCCAAGTTGCTAGACTTGTTAAAAGGATAAGACTGGAGAAAGTAACATAAGGATGAGAAGAGGACCACAATAGAGCTGGAAAGGTCGCAGTGGATCAGGCCAATAGCTACCTCGAAGAATTAACTATTTAGAAATATAAAAAAGAGTAGTATTGTATACGGACCAATAGTCAATAAATTAAAATAAATAATTAAATAAAAATGTCTTTATTCGTTAAACATACATTAATAATGATAATGATTACAAATAACAGTGGTAGCTTAAAGCTACTCGATCTAACCACAAGTTATTACAAGGTTATTACTAACAACAAATTATAATAGATATTTCTTTATCTTCTTGAAAATTTAAAGATTTTACTTTGTTAGTTGGTATATCCACATATTTTTTAATGCAAAAAATTACAATTTTTAAAAATATACAGAGTGGTCCGAACTGTATTCCGGAAACTTCGACAGCATATTCTGCAGATAAAAATAAGTAGAAAAGTAGGTATAAATGTATGTCCTAAAATGCTTAGTTTTGGAGATACAGGGTGTAGAAGTTACAATTTTATTTCGATTTTTTCCAAATAATTTCTGAAGTAACGTAAATATTTGGATGAAAATTGGTGTCTGGGGTTTTTTTGACACGACAAATTTGATTTTCATGTCAATATGACTCCTATTTGTGGAGGGCGCCACCTACATATTTTTAACTGTTTTGAAGAGCAATAACTTTTCGTCCGTACCTGTATGAAACAACTGAGTAAAAAAATATGCATTTACAACGTTTTTTACGTAAAAAATGTCTCTTAGTAAAAATCGCTTCGAGTAATGGTTCTCGAGATATTTGAAATCGAAATTATCAAAACCTGTCATCTTTGTCATAAATTAAGCATGTTGACTAAATAGTTATTAGGCTGAAATCATAAATTTGAAATGTTTTTGTGCTAAAAGTTCTTTATCATCATTTTTTCTCAGAAAAATTTAAGATTAATTAAAAAAAATAAAAAGTTCCCAAATTTATCATTTCAGTCAAATATCTGTACTCAACATGCCTATTTTTTGTCAATAATGACATGTATTGACTATTTCCATTCTAAATATCTTGAGAACGGTTGTTCGTAGCGACTTTTACCAGGAGACATTTTTTACGTAAAAAATCACAGAAATGTCTATTTTTTCACTCAGTAGTTTTATACAGGTACGGACGAAAAGTTATTACTCTCCAAAACAGTTAAAACACGTGTAGATGATGGCACCCTGTACAAATAGGAGTCATCCTATTTTGACATCAAAATCAAATTTCTCGTGTCAAAAAACTCCCAGACACCAATTTTCATCCAAATGTTGAGGTTACTTCAGAAATTATTTGGAAAAAATCGAAATAAAAATGAAACTTTTACACCCTGTATCTGCGAAACTAATCATTTTAGGACATACATTTATACGAACTTTTTTACTTATTTTTATCTGCAGAATAAGCTGCCGAAGTTTCCGGAATACAGTTCGGACCACCCTGTATATTATACAGGATGTCCCAGAAATAAGTGCAAGTATTTTAAGGGGTGGTAGATCTCGATAAAAGAAATATATTTTCTCTTTAGCGTTTTTCAAATAAGTCCAAAATAACAGAGTTATTTTACTTTGAAAATTTCCAAAAAGAAATATTTTTTGCTCAAATTTTGAAAACCACTGAATCTTTTCTGGATTTTCTTTCTTGTAAATTTAATCTACTACCTATGTTGCCATATCAAGAAATTATATTTTTTAACTAAAAACTAAAAAAAAAATCTAAAAAATTTTTCAAAAAATTCCGAATTTTCCAAAAAAAAATTTTGCGAATAAAAAAAAGTAATGTTGATTCAATCATCGGTTGTCCGAATTGTAATCGGGAAAGTTCGGCATCATATTTTGCAGATAAAAATAAGTAAAAAAGTTCGCATTAATTAATGTCCTAAATGCTTATATACAGGGTGTGTGTGGAAGTTTCATTTTTATTTAGGTTTTTTCGAAATAGTTTTCTGAACTACATGTAACGTTAAAATAAAATTTAATCATGAAGTGCAACATTAATAATATCTACTTAAGTGCGTCATGAACTACTAAAGCTCTGAATAGTCCTTTTAGTCCAAGCATTTACAATGGTTTGTTTACTACCTTGACATCTGAGAACCGACCAAAAATCTAAAGAACATATCTAAAAAATCTATATTTAAGTTAATTTAAGATAGTTAAGTAACCATTCTTGTTATTACTAAAATAACAATCATTGTCATGTATTCATAAAGATAGTTGTGATTAGTAGTGGGAACTATCGAATGAATACTATCGAAACAT
This sequence comes from Sitophilus oryzae, assembly GCF_002938485.1. Taxonomy (NCBI): domain Eukaryota; kingdom Metazoa; phylum Arthropoda; class Insecta; order Coleoptera; family Curculionidae; genus Sitophilus; species Sitophilus oryzae. The sequence goes on along the minus strand of NW_022146948.1, from coordinate 1,415,902 downwards.
TCGATAGTTGCAATTCATTCGAATAATTCGATAGTTAGTAAGAAAACATTCGTTGAAAACTATTCGAATAAAAATTATCGAATAGATCCGTCATTTGCCTTGAAATATTGTATTCTAGTAATTCGGCAGCAAAAACCATTCATTTATAAAATTCGTTCATTTATGAAATTTATTTATTCGTCAGGATCGATTATAATAAAATATTAACTGAATTTTAGTTGTCGCCCGGCGACGTAGGTTTCTTTCCGAGAAACCCGACAGCGGTCGGTGGCAATGCTATGAAAGAAGCCGGCATCTTTGATTTTTTGCGGAGTCAGATATAGATAAGGACACATTATTTTTTTATTGAGGTGCTAGTATTTACACAGAAAATACATTATGAAGGGCGCTGTTGCCATATTTTGGTATTAGTTGATATTAGCAAAGAATATTATTGTTTGGCTTTAGTTAGTTAGGGATAGTATGTCTATATATTCTGCATTTTTTTATTAATATTCTGTTGTTACACTGCAATAATACTTGTTATTTTGGATGTAAGAAAATGATTTTTAATGTTTTTTAAGCAAAGACTGGTTTAATAAATAATAATAACAATAATAATTTGTTATACCTATTAACAACAAAATTTAAAATGATTTAATATAAATATTTTTTTAAGTAGTAGCAAAATATAAGTAAGATATAAGTAACAACAAATTAGATGTCAAAATTATTTATATTAGATCCTATTTAAAAATAATATAGTCTCTAAATTTTTTGGCAACGTTGGTTTATTAAATAATAATAATTACAGAACTAATTTGTTATATTAACAACAAATTTTAAAATCATGAAATATAAACATTTATTAATTTTCTAAGCATGCAGTGTAATGGAACGAAAATATAAATAAAAATTAGAAATCAAAATTATTTATATTAGGTGCTTTATATTACTATTTAAAAATTATATTTACTTTTACTGGCATTTACTTTAAAAAATAAATGAAATATTTCTTCGCAAAAAACTACATGTAAGAGAATTAGCATAAACAAAATACAAACATCGTTAACTTTTTTTAAATTGGCACGTGTAAAACTTTCATTTTAATTTTCTCACCCCATAGTTTGAGTTCGATAACCCCATTTACTTAACCACATTACTTAAATATGATTATTAAGTTCAACTAATTCATATTATTAAAAGATCTAAAATACAAATATGTATTTTTAAAATTAATTGTAAGTTCATCTCATCTCTCTTAAAAATTGCTACTCAAAATTTCCCATTAAAAAATAGACCATATACTATAAAAAAAAAAATAATATATATATATATATGCTATATATATATATATATATATATATATATATATATATATATATATATATATATATATATATATATATATATATATATATATATATATATATATATATATATATATATATATATATATATATATATTATATTATAAAATTAAATAATTGAAAGATCAGACTACGGAAAACCACACAAATTTTCGGAAAAATTTTGACCACCTGCACATGCACACAATCGTCAATAAATAAAATTAAAAAATAACTACTATTTTAGTATTTTAACTATTTTAATAAACGCAAAAATAGCACAGTATTTTTACGGCGAAGTTATAATAATTTGGAAGAACTAATAATGCACTGACGCAATACAAAAATCAAACGAATACTAAATTTCATTTATCAAAAGCATTCGATAGTCCTGGGCTCAACGATAACCATTTAGTCGCACGGCGAGGTTGTCACATATGCTTTAGTATACAAATGAATTAATGATTTTATTCGAATAAAACCATTCGATAGTTGAAATCATTCATTCATTAACCATTCGATAGTCTAATTCATTCGATAGTTCCCATCGCTAGTTGTGATACACCTTCATTTAGATTTAGATTGTAGGTAAATAAAATATGTAAATATGTAACTATATATTGTAAAAAAGTCTAAATAAAAGATAATTAAATTTATTTATTTATTATAACTACTTTTTTTTCACTCCACAGTTAACGTCTCCTTTTTGCTGCCAGGGCTAAGCTGGACGGGGCTTACTTTGTTTACGCGGAATCCGAACCGCGGTCCTCGGCCATATCGATATCATGGTCAATTTTGGACAACAGTACGATACAGAGTTTTCGAACCAGTCCCCCGTCCATCCACTAGTATCGCCTTACGTCGCTTAACTTCGGTGTTCTAACGGGAACCGGTGTTTTGACATAGCTAGACCGTTGCCTATTATAACTACTGTTTATTTACGAAAGAACTAAAAATCTAAACATGTTATTGGACTAAACAGGTTATTGGACGAACTTTACGAGGCTACTTGCTAAATAAAATAATTATTACCCGTTTAGGAAAAAGTATTTTAACCGAATTACTCGTTTTTATCTCAAGACATTCAATAGAGAACGAGGACCAAAGAAATGCAGGTGTAACATAACAGACGCCATTAAAAAGTTGTAGGTTTATCTTAATTATGTGACAGCAGGTGATTCTGTACGAGTAGTGTTTCAAACCCTAGAATATACACGGACGAGTTGTTAGCCCGCTCATACGCATTGGTGTATATTATAGTTGTATTTATTTCTACAACATTGTCCATCATTAGTAACAGAGATATAAAGGGGTTATGTTCTCTAGCGTCGGCGTTCATTTATTTAAAATAGACAGTAGAAGTAGAATTTATCGTAGAAAGTAGAAATTATCATAGAATAACTTACAAAAATGTAAAATGTGTGCAAGGGGGGTTAATCACCACGACCTTAAAAGTCTATTACGCCGTACTGTTCAGGTCGCTCTCAGGGGTCGGGTAAAGCGGGTGTGTGGCTGAAGGAAATATATATTATATTTCAGCATACAACATACAACTCATCAAATATGGGGATCTTCCTGTTGTAGAGGGGACAGAGTATTTCCCATCCTCATGTGACAACAGCTCTTCATCCTCCGAATGACATCTACCTTCTACGAGGGTATACACATACACCCTTCCACGGTTGAGGTTTAGCTCACGTGCCTTTCACAGTCGAGGAGATTGTTACCGGCTGAGGTACCCTTGAGGTGAATTTTCACACATCTTTAACTTGGTCTCCACATCTTTAACTCGGTCTCTTCTTAGACCTGATACCGGTGTTGTCACGGATCTGTAATAGAGAATATATCTCTCTTTCTCTATGGTTTTCTTGGATTTGAGGTCAATTTCTATTGTAAGGAACGGACCATGGCCTGTCAACTCGATATTCTACCATTGGAGTTCTAGCAAAGCTGGTTATACACCGCAAGGGTTAGTCGGTCCACTTATACAGAACCCTACATGTAGAAGGGAGACAAACATAGGTCACAGGGCACATGTTTGAAATATCACAGACACCGATTTTAGACACTCGCCTAGTCGGTTGGCTATTGACAAGGATAAAGCCGAGAAACGCCTTTCGGATTCCGCGTAAATAAGGTGCAAGTAAGCATATATGCTTAATATGTTTCATTTTTAATCGTTAAAATAACCACTAATATTGTTTCAGGCATATTAGCGACACTTTTTATAAAAGAGGTAAACAAGCTGTTAGGTATTACTTCACTTCAGTGATTATTCGCAAACTGAGGATACACACACTTCTTTGAAATAGGCTGTAATTTGAACGTTCAGAAATATCGGTCCAGTTATATTTTACACTTCAAAGTGAGAATACTGAAAGGAATCTTCATTTTCACATTTCTGATTCTGATTCATCATTCAATTCACTTAGCGATGCAGAAACTTAAAGATCGTTTTATTATATCTTATGCTTAGCTAAAAATGTTTATACTATGATTTCAATAAATGTTTCAGTCAGAAGTGGGATAATAGTAGTTTCAAGATAGTTTTAATAAATTTTGGATAATTTTAAGTTGGTTTGGAAATTTAAGCTGAATTAGAGAATTTTTGATGACACGGACGAAACAGCAAGCTAAGAAAACGGAAGCAAGATATTGGGCGAAAAATTATGAAATATATAAAGGAATTAAAAAAATGAACCAGCTGCTTCTGGAAGGACAATACAAGTTATGAAAAGAACTGGAAGAAGAGCTACACGGTATACAAAATGAAATAGAAATAATATAATAACAATTGAATAAGAACAAGACCGTCTTCAAGGGAGGCTTCGGAAAAGCAAGATGAATTATATAAGGACCTGAAAAAGAAATACAAAAAGCGCTACAGATAACAATTGCAATTTTGTGACAGCGGCGATGTTTTGGCAAAGTGGCCAATTTTTTACATGAAGCTCCTATAGCTAAAAATAGCAGTATTTCAACTATTTTAACACACAACTGAGCGACCTGTTTATCGACTTTAAATGTATTTGCATGAAAGATAATTGCTTATCTTTACCAAGGAATAATACAATTTTATCAGAAATTTAATTAGGGTCGTAACGTTTGTTATACTGGAAAATTCTTGTTTTAATTTTCTCTAAAAGGGCGTTCTAAAAAAAGGTGTAGGTACCCAGAAGAGGAAAAAAAACAATTAATTTTAAAATGCAACACCTGACAACAAACACGTAAATTTATAGGTCAATTAAAGTGGCCTCTCGGTTCACCATATTTTTACCGAGCGTTTTACAACAAAGAATTTAACACTCCTTGCCATAATTAGCGATGATGGATAACGTTTATAGGTCTATTGTTTGCTTTAGAGTTAATGACTTAGGAAAGATTGATGCTCTACATCGGTGATAACTATCTTTTTTTGGGGTATTTTCGGCCTATTCTAGATAATTGGATGAGGGGATAAACATGTGTTTCTGTTGTGTTAAATTTTTGACCAAAAGACACAAATCTTCTATATTATCTACTTTGTTCACAAGAATGTTCGAATAATAATTATAAGTAGAAGAAATTAGCTAAACTCAGAAAGGATATCTATTAATTAACTATAGATATCTTTCTTTTTCTTAAACATTTTTTCAATATTTCAATTGTGATTATCTTGGGTATAGTTTTTTTTATTAAAATTAAATGATTTCTAGGTATTTTTAAATCATTTATTTGCCGACGTTTCGATTTTTCATGTAAATCTTTTTCAAGGCATCTAAAATATTTTAAGAGACATTACAATATTTTTTAAATATATGTATAACAAACATGTGTATATAGAGTCAAAAATTCTTAATACATAAAAACATAAAGTCAATTAAAAGTCTTACAAAACAATACACTAAAAATTAACAATGTAAATATGAGCAATCTTGAAATTAAAAATTACTATTACAAATTATAGCAGAGCACGTACCTCAGATGTTGTTTCGGCCGTTGAATTCTTATATTAATCGTGATGTTGTGGTTTTTTGGTGTGTTATGTTTTATTTTTTGGCCGTATGCGTTTCTTTCTGTATTGTCTTATGAGGGTCGGTTGACGGGTTGAAAAGTACTGGTTTTATGAATGTTGCGTTAGTTTATAAAGTTTACGTATATTTTACTCAGGTTTTGAATATCCTGTCTGTCGTTTGCTGCGTTTTTGTTTCTCGCTATATGAATCATTTCCTTTATGTTTAATTTATTATGATGCCTTTCTCTTGATCCAATATTTTGAAATTTTTAAAGTCGAACTCGTGGTTGGTGTTATATTCATGTTTGTGTAGGGCTGTGGGGGCGTTTTTGTTGTATTTGTGTCCATTAATTCTATTCGACCAAGATAATCACAATTGAAATATTGAAAAAAGGTTTAAGAAAAAGAAAGCTATCTATAGAAAGTAATGCAAGGGTCAAATATTGCAAACAAATACAACAAAAACGCCCCTATAGCCCTGCACAAACATGAATATAACACCAACCACGAGTTCGACTTTAAAAATTTCAAAATATTGGATCAAGAAATGCATCATAATAAATTAAGCATCGAGGAAATGATTCGTATAGCGAGAAACAAAAACGCCGTAAACGACAGACAGGATATTTAAAACCTGAGTAAAATAGTAGACTTTATAAACTAACGCAACATTCATAAACCCAGTACTTTTCAACCGACCCTCATATCGCAATACAGAAAGAAACGCATACGGACAAAAAATAAAATATAACACACCAAAAAACACAATATCACGATTAATATAAGAATTCAACGGCCGAAACGAGGTACGTGCTCTGCTACAATTTATAATTAATTAATTAATTGTTAATTTTTAGTGTATTGTTTTGTAAGGTTTTCAACTGATTTTATGTTTTTTTGGTTTAAGAATATTTGACTCTATATACACATGTTTGTTATTTGTTATATATTTAAAAAAATTGTAATCGTATTCTAATGTTTTTTAAAATATTTTAGATGCCTTGAAAAAGATTTACATGAAAAATCCAAACGTCGGCGTCGCGCGTCGGCAAATAAATGATTTAAAAACACCTGGAAATCATTTAATTTTAATAAAGAAACCTATACCCAAGATAATCATAATTGAAATATTGAAAAAAAGGTTTAAGAAAAAGAAAGATACCTATAGATAATAAGCAATGATAGGCCATTGACAAATATCTATATGGAAGGTTCGATCTCCAAGACGAAGACTTTTACGTCTGGAGATTGAAACCTAAGGAACAGAGGAGGAGCACAATAGATCGAAGAATCTATCTGCCCAATGAGTAAAGTCAAAATTTTTTATTATATGATAAAAAAAGATGTTTCTTAATATTTCTCTTTAGTAGATATCAGTTTATTAATCATTATTTGACATTATTGCACAACGTTGTTCTTTTGACACTAGTTCTTGTCCTATATTGCATGTCATTGTTGTAAAATAGTATTTTATGCCACATTGCTCTAGCAGAGTTTTCTAAGATAATCTATCCAGCAAAATTCTAATGCTTAAATGAATATTTCTTTCCCCCGTAAACTCGCTCACATAACAAAGAACTTATTATGGCATTTAGTATGGTGTCACGCATAAAAGAACACGCGATTGCAACTAGTCGTGCGACTGGCGGTTTGATTTTGTTTAAAACAATGGTAGGGCGTGGCTACGAACGCGGCTGGCGTTCCCGACCCTCCCCGGAAGTAACAATGCCTCTTTCACCACTGGCGGAAATACGAATACAAGGTGAACCATATTTATTTACACACTATGTATTTTCAGACTAAAACTATGAATTAATAAAAAACGGAAAAGTGCGAGTCGGGCTCACCCACCGAAGGTTTCGTATAAAGACTATCCCATCAAAAACATAGAATGTAAAAAATGCAAAGTCTCGCAATATAATTCTTCCACTACAAAAAGTAAGTTTATTTTAGTTAGTTTCTCTTTAAGCACTTATTCAACAATTTTGTTACAAATTGTTAGTATCAATATATTAGATATTTTTATTTCTGTAATAATTATAATGACTTGGCAATTGCACGATGTGATATTCCATACTAATTAAAAACACTCTGTTGTCTGTCACAAACGTCTATCTTATGAACCGTTGTGATAGCTAGACAGTTGAAACTTTCACAGATAATGAATCTATGTTGCCGCTATAAGAACAAATTCTAAAAACAGGATAAAAATAAATATTTATAAATAAATAATATACAATATGTTTTAAGAATCATACATAGTAGTTTTACATAACAAGTCCTCGGTGGCCGCGTGGTTAAAGCGTTAGGACTTTACGCTGCTATGACATGACGTTGGAGTCTTAGTAAGGCAGGTTCGAATCCTAGTCAAGGCGACTTTTTTTAATCGTTTTTTTTTAATTTTTACATATTTTTACATATTTATTTTTACTTTTTACATATTTATTATTGATTAATACAGTTTTTAGTAATGTGTTTCTTCATTTTTTTTAAATTACTTCTACGCACATTCAAAATTTCAGCTAAATCGGAAAAAAAGTTTATAATAATATAGTGTCTAATGTTGTATAGATAATGAATCGTACGGAACCCTTCGTGCGCGAGTCCGACTCGCACTTGACCAATGTTTTAATTATGATGTGGTCAAAAATGGTTCCAAATAACCAAAAAATCAGTTTTTTGAAATATCTGCGAAAATATGCAATTTATAAAATTTTTCTTCAAATAAAAAATAAAGCTTGGGTCATTATCTACAATAATGGTTCTAGCACTTTCCAAATAACGGGGTTTTCACCACTATTGGCCGAAATATGGCATGTAGATGATTTTCATGATCGCCAAATGGAAGATTGGGTCATTAGATAAAAATATGATACTCGCATTTTTTTTCGTAAAAAGAAACCATTTCGACTACTCGTTCGATTTTCTTTTGATTACTATATTTTCGGGAAATCCCCCAAAAAAGCGGAAAATATTTGCTACTCACGAATAGTTGTTTTTTATGAAAATGTGATTAAACAAATTCTTCAAATTTTATAAGTTGCTTAAAGAGACTCTAAGAACAAAAAGAAATCTTGACAAATAAGCTATTATTAGTGAAAATATGAATAAATTTGTAAAAATCTGAAAATTTTTGGACCAAGGAATGTTTGCTCGTTTTTTTTTATTTTTTATTTTATATTATCATAAAATATGACAAAATTTAAACAAGTTCCAAAATGTGATAGCTGTTGATTCTATCTTTTAAATGAACTTCGAATCATCAAACAAAAAATATAAAATTTTAGCCGAGTTATTAAACAATTATTTGTCCTATCAATCAATATGATACGCTTATTAAATCTATCTTCGGAGCTTTAAGACTTGGAGGGAAAATTGAAGGATTTTTGAGGTGGAATATCTCGAAAACTACTAATTCTACGTAAAAAATGATGCAATTCATTTTTTTATGTAATTACCTAAGGTTCATTTTGTATTTCAAGAAAAAATTTGTAAATTGCATATTTTGGCAGATATTTGCAAAAAACTGATTTTTCGGCCATTTGGGGCCATTTCTTTGGTCAAAGCAGGCCGAGCACGGTGTTACAATTTTTTCTCCTAAAACGACTGCCCAAAAGGTATACAATCCGTCTGAAAAGTCCCGCTCGACGAATTAAGCCGCAGTTTCAACCTTTATTTACTGGACTATTATGCTTTAATTACAAATGTATAGTTTTCAGATTATTCTCTATACTTGTATAAGACGCGATTCCAACTATAACGTTCCGCCACCGTCACGTCAAGCCGCCGCGCCATCTCGACAGATAACATGAAGTAAATGGGAGATGGACGTTGCCACGACGCCGACGGAACGGCGACGGACGTTACACCGGTAGTGTGAATATTATATATTCATTGCTGGCCATTTAAGAATATTTACCGTGGTGACCGAAAGCTAGACGGCGCCGGCGCGGCGGCGGCTAGACGTGGGCGTGACTGACGGTAGCGGGACGTTGCGTTGTAATGGCCAACAGTGAACATATTCACAATACCGGTAACGTCGCTGTCCCGTCGTGGCAACGTCCATCTCCCATTTACTTCATGTTATCTGTCGAGACGGTGGCTCGACGTAACGATTACGGAACGGTATAGTGAGAATCGCGCCTAAGACGGTATTACTTACTTAACTTAACCAAATTTCATAGTTCTAGGTCAGCAAAAAATACCCTATAAATGTTAATTCTCTTGAGAGTGTCGAAATATACATATTTGTGGCGGCAATTTATGCCGCCACAAATAAAAAAAAAAGATACGCCCCTTTGGCCGTATCTTTTTTAACGTTTACTTAGTTTAGTTAAGTTTGATTTTTCACAACAACCTGAATATATGATTTTAATTTCAACTCGATACCCGATACCCCTACGCGTTCCCGAGAAAAACGGTCTTGACCAAAGGTCTTGACAGACAGACGGACAGACGAACGAATGGACAACAAAGTGATCCTATAAGGGTTCCGTTTTTTTTTTCTTTTAAGGTATTCAAAGTCAAATAACTAATGGTGTAATATAATTATATTTTTTTGAGAAGTATTTAGCTGTTTAATTCCTGAACGGACCTAATAAACTTAAAATCATATTAACAAGAAACCACCTTATTTTTGTTTAATTAGAATTTAGATCTCAACAAAGAAATATGACCTATGTTTCCATGGCAAATTCAAATAGTTGAAATAAATATTTCAACTTCAAAATTTTAGTCAATTTTTCGAGTTTTTTTTCTACGATAATTTATCAAAATTCAAGTCATAATTATCACACGCTAGCGAATTATTTTCCGCTAGTATACAAAATTGTTCACGTGAAAGAAAAAAACGGAAAAAATCCATCATGGCGTTCGTGTGCCCGGAGAAGAAGCAGCAAAGAAAATACCTTCTGTGCCAGCTGAAAAAACTGGTGGACAATATGGGAAACGGGGACTCGGGATGTTGTCCCGGTCCCTGTCCGCCGATTAACAGTTGTATTGGGCCTGTTATCGAAATATACGATCCATTGCCAAAGCCGTGCTTGCCGATTTGCAGTCCCATGTGTCCGCCTCGCTGTTCGCCAGGTTGCTGTCCCCCGCCTAGTTGCTGTCCCCCGCCTAGTTGCTGTCCCCCGCCTAGTTGCTGTCCCCCGCCTAGTTGCTGTCCACCTCAGGCGTGTTGTCCTACTCCGTGTTGTCCTCCAGCTTGCACTCCAGGTAAATAAATAAACTTTACTCTTTTCTCATTGGAAAATTATTTAGAAGTGATTAAAAAACGGCGTCGGTGATGACTTTGAAATAAAGATGGCTGTTATTTTAATGTAACTGTCATTTATGTGGGGAATGTCATTGATCGTCATTTCAAACTTCAAACCCAACAAGACGCTGTTTTTTTTCGATTATACCTTTGAATAAGAAGACTAAGGAAGGAGCATATGAAAAATCTTAGGTACACCGCGCGATGGGCCTCAAATATGGCCGACTTAAATTCCGGTTTATCAGTGTCGTTCTAATTTTATTTAAAAAATGTAAAACTATGATGTAGGGTAGACGTGGGGTAGACTCAATAATTTGTTGTTTTATTTTACGTTGTAAATAAATGTTGCTAGTTATTAAAACTGTTATAAAAATATATAATTCTAATAAAAATAGATAAGCTTATAATAAGTATTTATTAACACAAACATCCGATACGCTACTGAAGCAGATAAGTCAAATTAACGTATCTAAATTCTTTGGCATCTAATCTTTGACAAGTAATAAATAAAAGCTAAAAGGCAAGAAAAATATATAATTTAGTTAATTTAAGTGAATTTCATAAATGATCGGTTTACTACACGTATGTATATTATATAGTCACTTACTAGCGAAAAGTTGTTCCATTATTTCACTCAATTTTTCCCGAGATCTACCGCACGCTACACAACCAACTATTTTAGAGTCTTTTTCGATAAATCGCGATAGTGTCACTGTTAATTTAAGTTCTGCCACAATTTCCATCTAGATTTACTACCTTTATACAACTATAAGTAGTAGAACAAATAATAAATAACATAAATAAGCTCCGTAAAGACTGACAAATCCACAAAATTTCAAGTCAAATTCAAATGTGTCAAATGAATCGTCAAACAGAACTGTCAAGGATCCCCGCCCTAGAGTGCTTTTATGGTGCTTTTTCCGCCCACCATGCATGAATACATGGATAGCATTATGCTCCTTCCTTAGTCTTCTTATTCAAAGGATTATATGGTACTATTAAATAAAAAAAACTAACGAAGAAGTCAAATACTGTTTGTATATTTATACAGGGTGTTGAATTTTGACCGTTATTTTTTACCAACATGGCAAATATAAAATCCCTCTATCAAAAAAGTTACTTTTATTCTTTAAGTTGAGTGCCTGAACGAATCAGATAGTTTTTACTTTCGTGAAATAGAAAAGGAAAATAATAAAATAAGTTGAAAATAAGTGACAGTTCTACTCTCGGTTCTACCTCTTCTTACCAAAATCAACACGAAATGTCCTAATTGTCAAAAGTAAAATGTCATCAGCTTTTGATTTGATTTCTAAATATCAGACCAAGGATATATAGAATAAGGATATTCGACTGGCCCAAAAAAAAACGTGCCGTATTCGTCACAACCAATGGGCGTCGAGTATTTGAAATTAAAAACATATAAAATGACGGTAACCTATGTTTTTTTACTCATTTCACTGACAGATGTGATGAGATTATTATTGTAATTTATAGATCCAAACGTTTTTTGAATAAATAATTTATTTTAAAGTTATTTCCTAGATGTTTGGTTTGGCCTTCTATATTCTGGTATTTGTCTACTAATAAATAATATCTTATTTTGTATTTCGATGTATGGAAACCCGCAAGTTTTGCAGAAGCCGCAAAAAAATTTCGCTCTATAGTGAGAAAAATGTTATATCTTTTTAGACGTGTAGAATTGCAAAATTTCTTATTTCAGATGTTCTAAATGTGAGTGCTTAATGTCAAAAATTAAAATATATACTTGAAATATTATTTCAAGTTATACCCTTTGCCCTTTGGAAGTAAACAAATATTGAAGAAAGTGTTGTGCCTTCATAGAATTTAAATTGGCATTAGGGATAGATTTTCTTGATTGAAATAGATTACCTATTTATAGTAATAAATACTTTGGCAAATAAACTATGAACCATACAAATGTAGGAAATGTTTTACAATATACAAATAATGAATAGGTACATAAGATAATGGGTAAAATGTAAAATATATTTTAAATTTTGGGGTTTGAAAATCGATCTAATTTAACAAAAAACATTCAATATCTACTAATAGTGATTATTAGTGACCCCAAAATTATATCTCTAGCCCTCTATATCTCTAGCATGGCCGCAAGTTGATAACCTAATAAAATTAATATTAGAAAAGCCCGCGTGAACTGTCAAATTCGTTTAAAAAAGTTATTCGTTTCACAGACTTTGGTTTAGCAAACTGGCTATCAAAACATGCTGTAAGCAACAAAACAAAAGAGTGCAAAAGAGTGCTATAAGCAATAAAACAATCAAAACGCGAGTTTGATTGCTTTGGTTTCGCTTTTTTTTCTTTCTTTTTCCTTGTTTGTTTAATGTTTAATTAAATTTTTCCTTAATTGTTTAATGCGCATCTGTTTTTTTTCTTAACTTTAATACCAATTACCCCAGTATATTTGCAATTTTTAAGGATAATAGAATGTGACTATGTATATAATTTTTTTCCATAATATAATCCAAAAATAGCCGAAAACCGTATATGGAACTGTTACCCAACTACGGCATCAATAAAAAATAAACCTGAACGTTAATTAATTTAAATTTTATGAAGCTTATTGTCAAATATGATTTATTATACTAACATAAAAAATTCCATATTTTTTACAACTAAATTATTAGCGCAAACTTGATGTGATAAGAAACGTTTTTTGTAAGACAGTTTCGAAAAAAATATTTTTTTCCTCTAAAAGTATGCGCGGGGGCGTTTTTTACAAGCCGTCGGTGGAGTTGGAAAATATTTCTATAAAAATTTTAGTAGGGTGGGGGTAGTTTTCATACTCTTCATACTCCTTCTTGATTTTTGTTAAAGTCAAATGTTAAAGCACTTAGCAAAACATAAGCATCCCAAATCTCATTCAAATCGGAATAACGGTTCTTAAAATATCTTAAAAAATGTGTTTATTTTTTAAAAGTTTCGTGCCTTCTACGGAGGTACAGCCACTTTTTTTTATAGAGGTAAATTACTGTATACAATGTACTTATTTTGAATCAAAAAATACGTAGTAGTTCTATGTCTACGGAATATTGGGACACCCTGTATTTTTACATTTAAAAAACCAATGTTATGTAATTGTTTGATTTTACCGTTGTTTGACATTTCGTCTCGTGTTAAGTGTTAAATTTGATTTTTGTTGAAAGTTGACTAAACGTTTTTTATTTGTTATTTTGTTTTTTTTTAAATAAGATATTTCTGATAAGCTTAGGACAACATAAAATCAATAAACTAACAATTCTGTTCAAAAATAGACAATGTGTACGTGAAGTGCACAGCAATCAAATAAGACATTTCTTGACAATATGGCGAAGGAAAAATTTTAAACTCGCATATTGAAACATTCCTTTTTGATAAAATTTCATCGTTTTTCTCTAGCTAAATAATCGTCATAAAATTAATTATCACTTTCCTGTGACGCGTTTGTTATAAGAACTATTGTTTTATTATACTCGTATATATACCGGGTGCGTCTCAAAAGTGGCTCACCCCAATAACTTTTTTATTTTCTCAGATAAAAAATCGAAATTTGGTATACTAATATATGACATAATATATTAGGTTTGATTGACGTATTCAATTGTTTTCTGTCACTTCCTGTTTCACCGGAAATGACTACAACTTCTGATTTTTAAATAGCACCCTCTGTACATTTTCACTTTATTCGATAGTAAATAACACTCTGAATAAAATGACATATCATATGTCAACTTTTGACATCGAATATGGTTTATTTGAAATTGCGATTCATAACGATAATTTGACTCGAAATACTAAGTGTGTGGTACCAAATTATTCGCCAAAAAATGCTTTTTCCAAATTAACGAGCCACCCGATTCGTTCCATTTGAAAAAATTGAGATATGATTAAAAATACGATTTGGACATCTTTTAACCGACCTGGACAAGACACAAATAACATTAGACGATCATATCTATTTTTCCAAGGCTCCTTGATTAAAAATTAGTGTTTTGAACACAGCCGTGGCACTCTAGATTGAAATTTAAAATTCAATTTTGTTCTAAGCAAAAATGTCAAAAGTTGACATATGATATTATGTCATTCTATTTAGAATGTCATTTTCTATCGAATAAAGTAAAAAAATACCGAGGATGCCATTTAAAAATCAAAAGTTTTAGTAATTTCCGGTGAAACAGGAAGTGACAGAAAACAATTGAATACGTCAATCAATCCTAATTATGTCATATGCTAACATACCAAATCTCGTTTTTTTTTTATCTGATAAAATAAAAAAGTTATAGGGGTGAGCCACTTTTGAGACGCACCGGGTCCTGGTATACCTACTTTAGGATAATACAACCAACAGTTTTTGTGTTATAGTTTAATTTATTAGAACATCTATATTTTCTAATTTTGAGATCTGTATGAAATTCTAAATACATATCATGTATCATGTTATACCGGCTGTTTTGCAAAAGTGGCTCACCCCCTATAATTTTTTTATTTTTTCAGAAAAAAAAATGAGATTTAGTATGTATTGATATAAATTAGGATTGATTGACTTATAGTCGGTCACTTCATGTTTCACTGGAACTGACTTACAACTTTTGATTTTTAATGACACCCTGGCTATTTTTGTAGTTTTTGAAAATTTTTTGTATATAATATGTTATTCTGAACATATTCTGTATATAATATATTATTCTGAACTGTTATTCTGACACATATCATATGTCAACTTTTGACATTTTTAATTAAAAAAAGTAGCATTTTAAATTTCAATGCAGAATGCCATGGCTGTGTTCAAACAACAATTAGATTCGAAATACCAAGTATGTGGTACTCATTTTTTTTATCTGAAAGAATAAAAAAGTTATAGGGGGTGATACCACTTTTGAGACGCACCCAATATATCATATTCGCCACACTTTTTTGAAGCACCCTGTATATTCTATAAATTAGTATTCGATACATCAATCAATCCTGATTTATGTGATATATAGAAATATCAATCTTATTTTTTTATCTGAAAATATAAAAAGTTATAGGGGTAAGCCACTTTTAAAAAATACCCGGTATTAAAATTAGTATTTTGAACACAGCCGTAGCATTCTATAAACCTATTAATAATTTTAAAGTTTAACTCAATCTAAGCTGTGTGAATAACTACAATCTATACTATGTCCAGTTAATTTCTCAATAACGGTATGTAGGTACATAAGTATATTAATTTACAAATTGGAAGTAGAAACTAAAGCCTCATTCATAACCTCGAAATTAGTGGTTTTAATTTGTACTTTTTCTTAAAAATTTACGATCATTCGCCAGTGTATAAATAAATACAATTAAAATTAATACAATATCCTATTATTATATTTTGAAGTAAAATTAGTGGCAAAAGTTAAATTTTCGTTAAAGCTTCATTCAGAACCTCACAATTAGTGGAATAAATTAGTGGTTTAAATTACCGTAGAAGTTTGTTCCTTTAATTTCAATGTAAGCATTCCGAACGTCAAAATTAGTGGTTGACATTTTCAATTAGAAGAAAAAGTTATTAAAATATTTATCTTATAAAACAATAAACTTTTGATTTCTAACCACAATTTCTCTTGACGGACGATAATCAAAGGTTAAAATGGCATTTCCCGCAAATTTTGAAGTATAATTAATGGAAAAGTCAAAAGTTTGTTAACTTTTTCTACTAATTGAAAATGACTACCACTAATTTAAACGTTCTGAATGCTTACATTAAAGGAACAAACTTTTTTGGTAATTGAAACCACTAATTTATTACACTAATTGCGAGGTTCTGAATGAAGCTTTAACTTTTCCATTAATTATACTTCAAAATTTGCGAGAAATGTCATTTTGGCCTTTGATTATCTTTCGTCAAGAGAAATTGTGGTTAGAAATCAAAAGTTGATTGTTTTATAAGCTAAATATTAGGCTTTCTCTGTGGATACAACTGACTAACGCAAGCTGTTGCTAGAATATTCTATTAATTTTAATTGTATTTTTTAAACAGTGTGAATGACCATAAACTAAAAGTACTATATAAAGTGTAATTCAAACCACTAATTTAGTCCACTAATTGCGAGGTTCTGAATGAAGCTTAACTGTTTCTATTATTAATTGAAAATTACTAACATTAATTTTGACATTCTGAAGGCTTACATTGAAATTAGAGAAACAAACTTCTACGCTAATTGAAACCACTAATGTATTCCATTAATTTCAAGGATCTGAATGAAATTTATGAATTGGTTAATTCAGAAAAAGAAAACTAGACAGTTGTTTTCATATAATAGTACAAATCACTAATTAAAAAATATTATTTTAGGCACTTGTCCCCCACAGAACGCTTCCGTCCCCATAACCATACCACCCCCACAACCCATATCTGTCCCGCCTATATTACCTGTCTGTACCACGGTACCGCCACCGTGCGTTCCTATATGCAATCCTTATCCGGAAGAGCAACCTTGCGTTCCTTGCAATCCTCCTCAGATGATGGTCTGTTATCGCAGACCCAAAACCAAAACGACGGGACCCAGGAGCAAGAGTAGAGAGCTGAGAGCGAGCATCTTGCACGTGGGATGTGATTGTGAGAAACATAATGGTAAATATTGGTTTATAAAAAAAAATATGCAACTGCTTTTTTACAGAAATTTGTCTAGATAATGGGTACTATAAATAATAGTTTCATAATCTTCAGTAATTTTTTTTTAAATTTTTCTTTGTTAGAACCTTTGAATAAGAAGACTAAGGAAGGAGCATAATGCTAACCATGTATTCATGCATGGTGGGCGGAAAAAGCGCCATAAAAGCACTCTAGGGTCGGGATCCTTGACAGTTCTGTTTGACGATTCATTTGACACATTTGAAATTGATTTGAAATTTTGTGGATTTATCAGTCTTTACGGAGCTTATTTTATGTTATTTATTATTTATTCTACTACTGATAGTTGTATAAAGGTAGTAAATCTAGATGGAAATTGTGGCAGAACTTAAATTAACAGTGACACTATCGCAATTTATCGAAAAGACTCTAAAATAGTTGGTTGTGTAGCGTGCGGTAGATCTCGGCAAAAATTGAGTGAAATAATGGAACAACTTTTCGCTAGTAAGTGACTATATAATATACATACGTGTAGTAAACCGATCATTTATGAAATTCACTTAAATTAACTAAATTATATATTTTTCTTGTATTTTAGCTTTTATTTACTACTTGTCAAAGATCAGATGTCGAAGAATTTTGATACGTTGATTTGACTTACCTGCTTCAGTAGCGTATCGGATGTTTGTGTTAATGAATACTTATTATAACTTATCTATTTTTATTAGAATTATATATTTCTATAACAATTTTAATAACTACCAACATTTATTCACAACGTAAAATAAAATAACAAATTATTGAGTCTACCACACGTCTTCCCTACATCATAGTTTTACATTTTTTAAATAAAATTAGAACGGCACTGATAAACCGGAATTTAAGTCGGCCATATTTGAGGCCCATCGCGGTGTACCTAAGATTTTTGATATGCTCCTTCCTGAGTCTTCTTATTCAAAGGTTAGAACCATTTTCCCCTATCTGCTGAAATAAAGTGGTGGGGGAAGATTAGATCTATCTTTATTTAGATGTTAATAACTCCGGACTGGATGATCAGAATCCAACAAACGACGGCTCGTTTAAAATAGCGTTTCTTACTCTATATTATACCGTAATAATAATAATATAAGGATTTGAAAGTAGACGCTAGGGGGCGCTTTCTTACAATTTAACAAACATAGCGCGTTTTTTCAAAAAAATTAAATAAGATAGTATGTGTAATTTTAGCTGACAGTAAAGAGTAGTAAAAGCTTAAAAAGTTAGCGAAAACCGCATCTTGATATCTTCTTTCAAACCGAAGATATTAGCAAAATTATAATAAATACCAGGTGCCCGGTGGCGTAGAGGTACAGGCTCTCGTCTACCAATCTCAAGGTAGTGGGTTCGAACCCACACCCGGCATTTCATCAGCCGACTATTTTTATTAAAATAAAAATAGTTTGGGTACCTAGGTCGACTCGGCCTTAAATGAGTACTTGGGATTCACAATCCTGAGGTAATAATAGGCGGTTGAAGCCTAGTGCTAGCCACATTACCTTCCTTGTATACCGAACGGCTCTAGTATATCAAGCTGTACCTTGCTACTCCCAAGGCGTCAAACGCTATATACGGGAGCTATTATTATTATTATTATTATTATTATTATATAATAAATACCAAAAAATAAGCCCTTAATTACTTAATTTTTACAACACGGTATCAGTAGCCCTCTTGATTATGCCCATTCTAACAAAAAAATAAGATAGAAACAGTTAGGTTATTTTAAAATCGACGAAATACCAGAATACCATAATACTAGATGCATTAATATCTAATAATTAAGACATTAATAAAAGTGAACAAGAAATGATGATTCAGTGAAATCATGTTAGGCTTTGGAAAAAAGTTGCTTTTCGCGTAATAGTATAAACGTCAAATTGTTATTAGATTAACATTTTGATTGCCATCGCAGAGTTTTTTTATCTTTTAATTGTTTTTTTCAAAATGCCTTTTTTATTTGAGTAGTTGAAATTGTTGGGGCATTTTGAAAAAGCAATCAAAACATAAAAAACGCTGCTAAGACTATCAAAATGTTGATCTAATAACAATTTAACGTTTATACTATTACGTCAAAAGCAAGTTTTTTCCAAAGGCTACCATGACTTCACTGAATCATCGTTTCTTGTTCACTGATATTATATCTTAATAATTATTAGATATTAAAACCTCTGGTATTATGGTATTCTGGTATTTCGTCTATTTTAAAATAAACTAACTGTTTCTATCTTATTTTTTTGTTAGAATGGGCATAATCAAGAGGGCTACTGATACCGTGTTGTAAAAATAAGGTAATTAAGGGCTTATTTTTTTGTATTTATTATAATTTTGCTAATATCTCCTGTTTGAAAGAAGATATCAAGATGCGGTTGTCGCTGACTTTTTAAGCTTTTACTACTCTTTACTATCAATTAAAATTACATACACTATTGCATTTAATTTTTTTGAAAAAACGCGCAATGTTGGTTAAACTGTAAGACAACGCTCCCTAGCGTCTACGTTCAAAAGCTTATTATTATTGTTTATATGGTACAATATAGAGTAAAAAAAGCTCTTTTAAACGAGCCATAGCTTGTTGGATTCCGATCATCCAATCCAGAGTTATTAATATTTAAATAAAAACAAATCTAACCTTCCCCCACTACTTTATTTTGGTAGATAGGGAAAAATGGCTCTAACACAAAATATTCAAAATTTACTGAAGATTATGAAGCTATTACTTATAGTACACCTTATCTAGGCAAAATAATGTAAAAATTCCATTTTCTTATTTTTTGTTGCAGTTGCGCCCCCTAGCGGTCGTTCTACAAACTTGAAAATAATTTCCAGCACTTTCTAATAGCCTCTTTAGTCATAAATATTTTTTTCCGCAGCCCCTACGGCTAATACTTTCCGAGATACAACCGAGAGCTATTCTTAGTGGGACACCCTGTACAATCCTACTACAGTTCATACCAAATAAACTTTTAGTCGCGTGATTAAGCTAGATCGGCACAGCGTTGCCCACTTTTACATATTTTAGTAATTTTTAATCGAAATATTTTAGAAAACAGAAATAACTTAATTATAAATATATAAACAGTTATTATTTATATCAAACTCATCATCTTCTTAACAGCACGTTAACTTTCCCGTTCAAAATATTCTAATAAAGTTACAATGAGTTTTTTTACGGCTATTAAGCTATCTTGTACACTTCGCACTAAAAGAGGTTCTAAAAAGAACAATGTTCGACTGCAATGTATTCTAGTAAACATTTTTAAGCTTAAATTATCACAACGCTAATTAAACCAAAAACTCGTAACACAAAAAAAACTAAAGTAAAAAACGAATATCAATGTCAATAAATAAATAAATAAATGTGGCACCTTGACATTTATTACAGCAGAGCTACGACCTGAATCACCAGCGGGAAATTTGAATTTCAGTTAGTCAGCCCGGAGCTGAATATGTCCTTGGTTGGCAACAATGAATTTAAAAATCGCGCCCTCGATTACGTAACTAAAAGTTTAATTTGTATCAAATACAGGGTTGTTAAGTAGTTTACCAAGCAAAAAACTACGCCAAAAACTACGCGTAGTTTTTTGTATTAACTACATTTTAAAATTTTAATAACTACCTTCAAAAACTACACAAAAACTACGTTAAAAACTACCTACAAAAATATAGTAAAACATAAACAATTTAGACTTTAAACAAAAATCAAGCCAAATTCTTATCATGGAAGTATGAAGTTATACAAATATAATATAAGTTAAACAACATCAGAAAAAATGACAATTTTTTTTTCAACAAAAGTGTATTTTCTACGAAATACAAAGTAACATTGAACACAAAATAAACTACAAATTCTTATGGAGAAATTCTCCATAGACATTCTCCAGGAGAGAATATATGATTTTTTACATCTAAAGGCACAACTTCATAATTCCCCTCTTCCCAGAAGGTATGGAGCAAGGTATGGAGACATCGACGTCTTCCAAGCATTTTTAACTACGTATCAAAAAGAAAAATCAAGTATCAAAAATATCACATAATAAGGAACAAATTCACAAAATATAGATTTTTTATTTCTTTAAATTGATCAACAAACAAAGTTTTTAGGTTATGTTTTCACTGTTATTTATAAAAACTACATTAGTTACATAAACTACACATTTACAACTCGACATTTAAAAAACTACTTGTGACATGTAGTAAATGTAGTTTATTAATTACTACGTGTAGTTTAACAACTCTGATCAAATATAGAACTACTCCAAAACTTTCCCCTAAGGAGCTTTTTTGAGTACAATTTGACTAGACTATAAGAATACTTATCTTGGATCCTTGTATATCCTTGTATACCGTGTGTTGTATCGTAGACTTGAACATAGAAACACAATCAATAAGTTTTCCCCATTTTATTTTAGAGAAAAACTTGAACCTTTTTAGAGAACTTAAAATGACGCACATTATTCATTTTGAATAAGTAATTTTCCACCATCTCCTCTTTTTTTCCTTTGAAATTATAAGCTAACTATTGTTTAAGTAATTTATATAATTCCTCTAACAATTTATATTTAAAATGTATTTTTTGTAATATTTTAGCTATATGTAAATGGTAATTGACTTTCTATTACTTGACTTGTATTTTTTACTTTTTTTGATAGTTTTTTATTCAGCTTGGTCTAAGGATGAGACTTAACCGCCTCGAAACATGTCACCCCCCCTTTTTGCAAAAAAAGTTAAGATTGTGACAATACTATGCCTTTTATTCCTTCATTGGAAGATATTTATTAATATGAACTCACTCTGGGTCAATGGAACTTTGTTAATATTTTCTTAAACTAAACAAAAAATGTCTTACAACAAGGTTTGCAAGACGACTGCCCACGATTCGAATGTCAAGGTTCCCCAGGGTGCCTGACAGATCCTCCAACCTGTGGACCGTCCGAATTTGCAGATTGCAAGCATTTGGGCAAAAAGGGGTACGATCCCAAGAAAAAGGACTTGGAACAGTACCAGTGTTACCCAGCGTACGTCCGTTTACCGACATGCGCTCCGTGTGGAGGAAATGGTGGCGGCAATGGTGGCAAAGGTGGAAATGGAGGTAATAAAATGCTAAAAGTTTAATTTCATTTTTGATGCAGACCGGTTGATATACATAATAAGTGTCAGACATCTACTACGCCAAAATTGAGATTATACAGCACCTATAAAATACATTATGTAATGACTCATCTTAGTAGATTAGGTTTGGATTGGGAGTATAATGTAGGATATAGAATAAGAAGGGGAGGGAGACGACCTTAAAGATCTATTTTGACTCTCTTTCTTGAGTTATAACTCCTCATACAATCTGAGGACTTTGAGAAAAGCCAGTATTTTTTTAGGAGTAATAATTTTTAAGTTCTGTTTGAATTTGGTTTCCATATGAGTAGCAACACGATTCTAGTCCAGTTAGTAAAGTGTTTTTTTTTTCTCTACTCACTAATGTAGATTTCTTGTCTATTATTCTTTGGACATAGAACTAAGTATTTTTATATACATATTTGGCATTAATCTTATAATTACTATACAGATTATACAACTAAATGTTGCATTCCCAGTCTCAATCGCCAGCCATCTCTGTCGTACACGAGATCTTCTTCAATATTCCGATTTCTCATCGCCTGTCGTATACCATCGTTCCAGGACCGATGCGGGCGTCCCCTTTTGTTCCTTCCAGGGGGTGACCATTTGAATACACGTTTTGACCATCTTGTGTTCTCCATCCTCATTACATGACCAAACCATCTCAAACCTCTTTTCTCTATTCGTTTTAATGATTGAATTACTGTTTCTTGTGCCGATGTTATGTTTCTAATTTCCTCGTTTCTCACTCTTTGTAATCTAGAGAAACTAAGTATTTTTGGAATCAAAATAAATTCATTGGGCACAATTTACCTCAATAAAAAAGTGCTTCGTTTGTCCGGTAGAGGGTATTAAACTTTAAAAAAAATAAACGCCTAAGTATTTTAAGATATTTTAAGAACCGTTATTCCGATTTGAATTAAATTTGGGGTTGCCTATGTTTGCTAAGTGCTAACATTTGACTTTAACAATAATCAAGAAAAAGTACGAAGGGGTGAGAACTACCCCACCTCTACATGAATTTTAGTACAAATATTTTTTTAACTCTACTGAACACTATTGTTTTTCTTCATAAAATTGTCCTCCAAGTATTTACTACATTTTTTGTCAAAAACAACCACTTCGCATAGTTTTTGAGAAAAAAAAATTGGAGAAACACGATTTCCAGGGAGTTCGGTATTTTTATTTTTATAAAACAACTAGGTGTTTTTTGAATCAAAATTAGTTAATTGGCCATATACCGCTCTATGCAAAAGTGCTTTGTTTATCTCTTAGATGTACTTTGTATAGACGTAAATGTTGTCCAATGAACTTCTTTTTATAATTGATTTAATTTTCACGACCAAATTTTGTTACAGGTTGCTGTCCTCCTTGCGGTCCTTGCGGTCCTTGCGGTCCTTGCGGTCCCTGCGATCCTTGCTGCCCACCATGTTGTCCACCACCATGCGTACCACTCATCGCTCAAGCGCCATGCCCACCGCCAATCACTCCAGGACCACCACCATGCGTGCCCGTTGGCAGAGTCGTACCAGTTTGTCCCGCCATGCCTTGTCCCATACCATGCCCGCCACCTGTCATGTGTTGTCCTCCCATCGGTCAGCCTCAGTGTTGTCCGTGCCCGCCGCCTCCGTGCTGTCCTTGTCCTTGTTAGATGTGACCAAAAAAATTTTTTTTTGGTCTTCATTGTGTTGTATTTAAAACGTGCTGTCTAATAAAGCCATTTTTTTTTTCTATGAGTAGGTGTTATAATCATTTTTAGATATTTGGTTTTTAAATGCTCTGATTTTATAGTATTCTACTTATATATTTCTTGAGGTTTTTGTTATTACCGATTCTGAACCGTCCTAGATAGATATAAAATACATGCGCAGTACGTACATAATTATAATATTAGAAGCTGTTCATAAAACATTTAATTACCACAACAAATTTTAAATGAGATTATTTAATGCAAAAATGCGATTTTGGAAATTCATCTCATCCTCTTAGAGGGTAAAAGAGGTTTTGCTGTATGAAAATTCGTTACTATCTGATTTATAAATTTAAAATTTTCACCGAGAAGCCTTCTACGGCGTAGAGTGGCCACAATACAGTGGGTGGCCAACAAATCTCTAGAAGGGTGGAGAAATTCACTAGAGAAAAGACTGCGAAACCTGTAATGGATCTACAAAGGGCATTGTAAGCTTAATAGGTATCTAAATCTGATGGGACTGATAGGCTTCATGTGCAAATTTTGTCAACCCAACCTAAAGAAGAAACTACAGATCACAATTATGTCAGTGCCACAGAGTGGAAAATGTGCGGTTCATTGTATCAGGCAATGATCAGTCCAATGACTAAAGAATACAAGGACATGTAACGCCCATATACGGGCTGCAGCACAATTTGTGACCTTAGACGCCATTTCTTTGGACATAACGAATGAGTCATCAGCGACAATTTTAGCGATTTTTAATAGTTGGTTGTGTTAGTGAACTTTGTATAAACTCTATTACAATGGTAATTTGTTCAGCTTTCAAGTGTAAAAGGTACAATGATAAGAAAAAGCCAGGAGTTACGTTTTTATAGGGAAATAAACAATCCACTCCACCTTTTTAGCGTTTTTTTACTGAATTTGAAAATTATTTTTCTGATATTTATATGTACTTGATATGTGCTATACGTCGATATTAGATTTGTCCCTTTTGTTCATTTTAATATGTTTTTTTTCGTAATTAATTAGTATGATACCACCGGATACACCATAGGCGTAGTAAAAACATTTATCAAAAACATAAAATATCGCTTCAAGCGGTTATGTTAAGAAAAATATCTGCCACGGCACTGTTTGGAAGAAAGATCACAATTTGGTCTCGTGTGTTATTTGTCCTTGTATTCTTTAGTCATTGGATCAGCCATTAACAAAGAGGTTATTATGGAAGGTTCAACCTTAGACTAAGAGGGTTCAACCTACCAGTTATTATAATTTTTGAAAAGGATAGGACGGAAGAATGGTAACCTGGAGATCAGAAGAGGACACAACATTAAAATATTGTCAAGCAGGTGAGGAATAATTAAAAATTATCATTTCATAGAATAGGGGTACCTATATAAATAAAACACAGCAAAATAACTTTAACACTTTATAACTCTTTCAACAAAAATATTAGCTGGGAATGGAAATATCCTTTTAACAAATTTGTGCACCTTTATTAAAATATCTACAACATTATAGATTACTTAATTATTTTTAAATATATATCGTTTAGAAATTAAATATATTGCTTTGCCAAGTGTGGGTCATAATTAATAGATGTAAATATACTTAGTTTGGATGTATGTTAGTTTAGTGCTGACTAAAAATTTGTAAAACTATGGTAAGAAGTCTATCAACATTTCCACTTAACATAAAACCTGAAACTGTGAATTGTGGCCAAAAGGAATATATGTAGATAATTTATATAGAAATTATTTTTGATATTTACATCTATCAATAATTTAAAATATATAAAATTAACCCTTATAATTGAATTTATTTATTTTAGTAATTATCATTATTTTTTTGTAGTCCGACCCACACAGTTTAAGCAAAAAAAATTAAAGAATATTAAAAAAATAAAAACATAGTGTATATTCAAAAGTGACATCAGTGCCATTTTCTCGAGAGAGAAGTAATAATTAATTACAGGAATTATAAATTTAAACAAAAAAATAATTAACAGGAAGTTAAAAGTAGTCGTTGCATTTGTTTTTTTTTTGGTATTTTATCAGTTCCATTATTATTTGCTACTTTTTCACATTTATTTATTTGTTCTAAGATGTAACGAATGCAACTACTTAACTAAAGATCTTTTGCAATTTAGAATTATAGTACATATTAGGAATACAAAACATTGTTGCACCTATATTTACTTCTCATAATTATATTAGTAAAATGTACATCATGTGCAAGTATTTTTTTTAGGATGTGTAAAACGAATGTGTAATTTACTAAAACCAATGACAAACGATACTGTGTACAGGGTGAGTCAACCATATAGTATAAAGTCCATTATCTCATTTGTTTGGATATTTACAAAAAAAATATATAGAAGTTATAGGGAAGGTTCAGGTACGCATTTTATAATTATTATAGAGTTATAGAGTATACCGTGTGCTTTAAGAAAGTGTGGCGGATATAACATATATTTTTTTTTTAATGCAACACCATACCATTGTTATTTTTTATTAGGTTTATTATTAGGTTCTACGTAAAATTCTATAACTTTTATATATAATGTTATAACCTAAATTTAATAGTTTTGGTAATATTTCAATTTGTTTAAATGTTAGATTTCTCTCTCTCTCTCTCTCTCTCTCTCTCTCTCTCTCAGTGTGGTAAAAAATTGTCAGGTAGGAGAATTTTATAGAGATGAAGAAAAAGATGTAATATGTAAAGATATTTTAGTTAGATGCTTCAGGATGTTCAAAATATATTTATGAATTCATCAACTAATAAAATTTAAAAAATCTCGAATTTTCTAAATAGCACACCCAATATATTATCATTTTTTCTGATAGATTTTACAAAATTCTTCAACTTTTATAAGTATATCTTATACCTATTTTTAATAATTTGCGACTTTTTCTAAATTTTTCAATTTTTATTTTTATAATTCAATTTTTTTTGCCTGTTCGTGTATATCAATCATTGACTAATTAATTTTCAGGAAAATCTGTAACTATTATCTCTACTATCTACAGGGTGGTCCGAACTGTTTTCCGGAAACTTCGGCAGCATATTCTGCAGACAAAAATAAGTAAAAAAGTTCGTATGAATGTATGTCCTAAAATGCTTAGTTTTGGAGATACAGGGTGTAGAAATTTCATTTTTATTTCGTTTTTTTCCGAATAGTTTCTGAAGTAACGTCAATACTTGGATGAAAATTGGTGTTTGGGAGTTTTTTGACATAAGAAATTTGATTTCGATGTCAATATGACTCCCATTTGCAGAGGGCGCCACCTACATGTGTTTTAACTGTTTTGAAGTGTAATAACTTTTCGTCCGTACCTGTATAAAACTACTGAGTGAAAAAATATACATTTTCACGAGTTTTTATGTAAAAAATGTCTCTGGGTAAAAATTGCTACGATCAAACGTTTTCAAGATATTTAGAATGGAAATAGTCAATACATGGTATTATTGACAAAAGATAAACACGTTGAGTAGATAGTCATTTGACTGAAATAATAAATTTTGGAAAAAAAATTATTTTTTTAAATTAATCATAATATAATGATGATGAAAAAACTTTTGGCACAAAAACATTTCAAATTTATGATTTCAGTCTAATAACTATTTAGTCAACATGTTTAATTTATGTCAATGATGGCAGGTATTGATAATTTCGAGTAAAAATATCTCGAAAATCATTACCCGTTGCGATTTTTATTCAGAGACCTTTTTAACGTAAAAAACGTCGAAAATGTATATTTTTTTACTCAATAGTTTTATACAGGTACGGACAAAAAGTTATTACTCTTCAAACCAGTTAAAAATATGTAGGTGGCGCCCGCTACAAGTAGGAGTCGTTTTGTCATCAAAATGAAATATTTTATGTCAAAAAACTACTAGACACCAATTTTCATCCAAATATTGACGTTACTTCATAAATTATTTGGAAAAAATCGAAATAAAAATGAAACTTCTACACCCTGTATCTCCGAAAGTAAGCATTTTAGAACATAAATTTATATGAACTTTTTCACTTATTTTTATCTGCAGAATCTGCCGAAGTTTGCGGAATACAGTTCGGACCACCCTGTATACTTATTACAACAAATTAAACTATAAATCCAGTTTTATTCTTGACTTGCTTAACAAACATTACTTTTTTTATTACTTTTTGCATGGCAACTATGATGTTATTGCCCAATTGTATTAAAAATATGGCTAAAGATTGGAATAAAAATCGCAAACTATTAAAAATAGATATATGTCATACTTAATAAAAGTTGAAGAGTTTTGAAAAATCTATCTATAAATTTCAGATTTTTTAATTTTAAATAGTTGAAATTCATAAATATGTTTTGAACGCCCTGCATTGCAGCATCTAACTAAAATATCTTTGCAGATATATTTTTCTTCATCTTTATAAAACTCTCCTTCCAAATTTAAGTATTACAAAAACGATTAATTTTAGGTATATTATAACATTATATGCGCTGGGTGGACCAAACTAAAGTAATTATTGGTCACGGCCTATAAGAGGCTTCTATAGCCGCTCAAGATAGAGAGGGATGGAGAACAATGATCTGAGCAATTGAGATATGATGTCACCATACTCTTTCGAGAGTTAACGGACGAGAAGAAGAAGATTATATTTATATAAAAAAAAGTTATATAATTTGACGCAGATCTAGAAATACAATAAAGAATAGTGTTGTATTTATAAGAAAATATATACATATATTATTCGCCACACCTGTTTGAAAGACCCTGTATACTATATAATAATTTTAAAATGTGTATCTTAACCTTCCCTATAACTTTTTTATTTAACATTTTTTTGTGATCCTCGAAACATTTGAGATAATGGACATTACTCTATCGTTGATTCACCCTGTACATTCCTAGTGAGCGAATAGCACATATCAAGACTTATTTTTTTATTAATATAACCTTTATTAGATAAATAAGTAGTTATTACAAGGTATATTACAATACGTCAAATATAGATAAAAAACTAAATTGGAGGCTATAAAAAATATAATTTACGGTAAAAATATAATGTTTTTAAATTTAAGCATAACTGTACAATTTTTTCAGGAAGATGTTCGACGAGTAATATATGTTAATTTGATGAAATAACCTAGCTATATATGCATAATGATGTGTTTTTAGATTGTAACATAGCAAAGTCTTTATTTCGTTGAGAATAAAAATTTATCTATATGTACAGGGTTGTTCACAACATACGACACGGAGTATTGTAGCTAAACGGTTAGATTTTTACCAAATGTAAGTTTTGGGTTCGTTGAAGGACTATTAGAGCTACAATTTAAAAATATTTTTACAAAATACAGTGTCCCAAATAAATAAAAAAATCAAAGTTGTATTTTTTTAAATAGAACACCCTGTATATTATTACATTTTTAGTTTCTACGATTAAAATAAAGGTAAATTTGATTAAGGTTTACCGCACTTTAATCTTACCGTTTTTTGAAATATTTTCAATTTTGTGAAATTGCTGTCAAAATTTTAAAGCTTCATTTCTCCAAGAGTATCAAAGTTTTTAATACTAAATATTTACTGAAGTTTATTTATTGATCAGTTATTGGTGTCTAAAATTTTATTCTAAATATTTACTAGCTTTAAATGGCAATAACTTGATTAATTTAAATGGAACATCCTGTATATTTTATGAGAATCAGATGTACAATTTAATTGTTCATCAAATTGTATTATACATGTATTATACCATTTTTTACCTATCTCTTTCAAGTTTCCGTAGAAAATGCATTTTCTTATAATTTAAAAACTCACTTATCAATATACCCATGGAATACTGACATTTTAGATTATTTTTTAAAGATGTACCAAATTTTTAAAGAGTACAGATACTAATATTGTCGATATAGTTTGTTTATTCCATTAAGAAATTAAAAAAAAAAAACTGTTTTTGTCATACGCTCCCAAAACAGCTATTTTACGGACTCATTTCAGTCCGTAAATGTTTCTTTTTCGGCCTAGGGCCGTAAAGGTCGTCATGGCAACCTTTATGGACTAAAATGTCTAAATTCGTTATTTGGTTGTTTTATTTTGTCATCTCGAAATTTGTCACAAAATCACATAAAATTATACATATATTTATAATTAAATTATTAAATACTAACAATATCAAAAGCTAAGTTATTTGTTTAAAGTAAGTACCTAGGTACTTACTTTTTTCGTGGAAATAATTTAGCAATACATCTTTCATTTACAACGAATACGCCATTTTTGTCTTTCCATTCATTAAAAACATCATATTCTTTCTGGTAAATGGCACGAGACTTCACAGGAAGTAAATCCAACACGATTTCTTTTGGCCTTATTAGCAATATGTTCGGGATTTTGGAACATTTTAAAATTGTTGATGAATTTGTGTGATTTTGTGACAAATTTCGAATGACATGTCAAAATGCGATGAAATAAACAAACCCTCGTTACTAAGATATGAATTTATAAGCCAACTTTTTTCAAACATTATAATTTCAAATATGGAAAATTTGCAAATATGCGTTCTAAAAACTGTAAAAGCGTATGACAAAATAGTGTATGTAACACGTGTCTAATTATGTTTTTAGACTCATCTATTGACTCGGCTAACGCCTCGTCCGCAAACAGTAATGATTCGTCCTAAAAACATCATTTTAGTACTAGTTACATAAATAGCTATTAAATATTTGTTAAAGAGTACCAATTAATATGATTCCAGTATTCTAACTACATTAATTGACTGTTAGCGTTGATTAATAATAATTGCTCCAAATACTAAAAAACTGAATTTTGTATGTGTATTAGACAGTGTGGTAAAAAGTAACATCTTATTTCATTTTTTAACAAATGCTTATTTATAACAACAGAGACATTCATTTTTATAACTTATTATTATATTGATTTCTGATTCAAATCCACATTTATTTAGAATAATTTATTAACGAACATAATTAAATGTGTAATTAATTAGTATTTGGGCGGAAATAATGGTGGTATATTTAATTAATGGTATACTCTTTTATAAAGATTTAAATAGTTTTCTTTTTGCATACAAATGGGCTAGTAATATTATCATTTTGCTAAAAACGATAATATTACTAGCCTGTACATTGTGTACATTTGTTGCTTTAAAAACAATCGAAAATGTCAATATTCCATGGGTATATTGATAAATGAGGTCTAAATTATAAGAAAATGCATTTTCTACGAAAACTTGAAGCGATAGGTAAAAAGTGGTATAATACAATTTGATAGACAGTTAAATTGTGCATCTGATTCTGATAAAATATACAGGGCATTCCATTTAAATTAAACAAGTTATTGCCGTTTAAAGGTAGAAATAATTTAAAATAAATTTTTAGACACTCTGTATGAGGTAGTATTATTTTTATTATTGCAACACAATAACTGATCAATAAGTAGACTTCAGTAAATATTTAGTATTAAAAACTTTGATACCCTTGGAGAAATAAAGCCTTAAAATTTTTACTGCTATTTCACAAAATTGAAAATATTTCAAAAACGGTAAGGTAATAAACTTTAATCAAATTTACTTTATTTTAATCGTAAAACTGTAATAATATACAGGGTGTCCATTTAAAAAAATACAACTTTGATATTTTTTATTTATTTGGGACACTCTGTATCTTATAAAAATATTTTTAAATTGTAGCTCTAATAGTCCTTCAACGAACCCAAAACTTACAATTTGTAAAAATCTAATCGTTTAGCTACAATACTCCGTGTCGTATGTGGTGAACAACCCTGTATAAGGTCTTCAGTATATTTTAAGTATGTATCGCAAAAAGTAATTTATAAAAATTGGATTTACAGGTGGAATATATGTTTAAAAACATATGTTTAATTTATTTACATAATTGACGTCTTTATTATATACTAAAATTTATACAAAATATGCAACAATATTTTGTATATTTTGAGATCTAAAAAGTCTACTCAAACAAAAGCTTATATATAGTAAAAAAAGGACAGATTGATTTAGTATGCAAGCAAAGTTTTAATCATATATATAATAATAATACAGGATTAATCAAAACATTTTGTGTAGTTTTGCTTATAATTTTTAATAATTTTGAAATAATTCAATAGGCCAAGAATAAAATAATGTTCGCAGAATGATTAGTTCGTAAAATAATAATTATTTACAAATTTCAACGTCGATATACACAGTAAAATTCACAAAATTCTTTGACCATCCTGTAATTTCTATCACACCGACTTTATCTAGACATGTTTATGTATTTGCAAAAATTTATATAACGTTATATTTTAACAAGTTTGTATAATTTAAAAATATCTTGATTGATTTTCGTGATTTAAGATTTTAAGAATTAAAATATTTTTTTCTCAGAAATAATTAGTGTGAATTTTAAATAATAAAAAAATTAAATATAAATTGTATCCTGCTTGAAATTAATTTTATTTTAACACTGTTCAAATATTTATACCGTATGCACCACCATCGTTGTTGGAAACATATGAAATCCCATGCAAATTTTGAACTGTCCAAATATTGGTTCCCCTATTAAATTTACAACTAAATCGCAAATAGGCTCTTTAAAGATCTGCCTATTCTGAAATACCAAATTTGAACAATTTTAGACAAGCCGATCTTAAGTAATTTAAAAAAAATCATCTATTTTTAAATTAAAACTGTACAGGGTGTCAAACCATTTTAGTTGAAATCATACGGTATCTTCGTTATTCGTGAAGATAGAAGGGGTGCGGTTTGCACAAACCTGTGCCACTTTTTTGTCAAACGAAAGATGCGTTAACAAAATTTTCATAGCCTTCTTCGTTTCTGAGCTACAGGGTCTTTTAGAAAATTTTGCAAATTGGGACACCCCCTGTATCCCTGTTATTGTTAAAGGTATCGAGAAGGTGAAAACTGTTTATTGTAGAACTTTTCCGTAGAATACAGTGGCGTAGATTGTTATTCTACGAAAATAATATTTTTAAAGATATAAATGCTAAAATTATGTTTTCTTAAATGGAACACCCTCTATATTTATAAATTAGGTATATGATCTGGCTTGCCATAAGCTTCTCAAAAATATATGTCACTCTATATTTATTTTCCCTATTTAGTGCAATATTTAAAGTAAAATTTAACATATTAAAAGATCAAATTTATTAGTAGGCCATGATTGATAGTAAATGAAACTGAAGAATTATTAAAAGTATACTGCTCTCTGTCTCTTGTTTTATTTTGAGAGTCACTAATAAATTCTTTATATATTAGGGAAACTTAACTCTCTACCGCTGCTGTTCGTAAATCTTAGAAGCTATTGTATCGGGACATATACTTTCAGCAAGATGAGGCTCCCTTCACAACTTAACTTACAACGAAAATATTAGAATTTTGTTAAATTATCTATCTATCTTATCCCCGGATTTGCCCGTTCTCGATTTCTGATTTTGGGGTTTTGAAAGATGAACTATATCGTGGCAACTAATACAATGTCTAACCTGGAAAATGCTTTAATAATGCAAGCTTTTAAATATTTGCAAACCCATCCCGTTATAATAAATTCCATTATAAAAAAAGAAAAATATATTCGGAGATTCAGGGGTAACAGTTCAAAAGTAAAATATATCAATTCCAAATAAAATTTTGATATTTGTATGCGTATTTTAGTAAATACCATTTTGATTTTTTGTTATCATGGCCTACTAATAAGAAAATGATATACTGTAAATATTGCAGTAAATGGTGAAAATAAATATAGAGTGATATCTACAAGAATCAGTTTTCACCTTCTCGAAATCATCCATAATAACGAAAATACGGGGGCTGTCCCAAATTGCAAAATTTTCGAGACCCTGTAGCTCAGAAACGCATCTTCCGTTTGAAAAAAAAAGTGGGAGCAAACCGCATCCTCCTATCTTTACTAATAACGAAGATACCGTATGTTTTCAACTAAAATGGGACACCCTGTACAGGTATAACAATGCAAAATCAGGCAAATGCCAACGTGCATTAAGTTGTCATCCTGTAATTTTTCCAGTGTCAAATGGTATTTTCTAAACGTTAGGCATGCGTTAGGCTTTTGTCTCATTCGAGCCAATTTTAAATTACAAAAATACATTTCGGAGATATTAAACGTATGTACTATAAGCTATAACGTAGTAGTATAGTATAACGTAGTAGTATAGACAGCCCAACAAATTATATTTATCAATAATAATATCGCAGGTTGACCACATTTGACTGGTTTGGCATTGTTATCTGTTCAGTGTTCAGTTTTAGTTTAAAAATAGATGCAGTTTTTCTTAAATTAATTAAAATCGGCTTGTACAATCATCGTATTTTTTTCGCTGGACATTCTTTTTCCATACTGTTCATATAACATTTCCTAAACATGATTCCAATTGTAAATCTGATAAGTTGATAAGACTGAAGGATTCAAATTTTACCAAGCTTCATTCAGAACTTCGAAATTAGTAGAATAATTAGTGGTTTCAATTTTAGCTCAGAAATT
The DNA here is from genome assembly GCF_002938485.1 of Sitophilus oryzae. Lineage (NCBI taxonomy): Eukaryota > Metazoa > Arthropoda > Insecta > Coleoptera > Curculionidae > Sitophilus > Sitophilus oryzae. Next base: position 1,381,331 of record NW_022146948.1, on the reverse strand, counting down.
TCTTCCTTTAATTTCAATGTAAGCAATGAGAACGTCAAAATTAGTGGTAGTAATTTTCAAACTTCAAAAACCTCGAGATTAGTGGAATAAATTAGTGGTTTCAATTAGCTTGGAAAGTTCTTCCTCTAATTTCAATGTTAGCATTCAGAACGTCAAAATTAGTGATAGTAGTTTCCAATTAATAGGAAAAGTTAAATTTTAACATTTTCCACTAATCATATTTCAAAACTTGCGAGCAATGTCATTTTAGCCTTTGATTATCATTCGCCAAGAAAAATTGTGGTTAGAAATAAAAAACTTAAAAGTTAATATCAATACAACTGACTACACCGCAAGCTGTTGCTAGGATATTCTATTAATGTTAATTGTATTTTTTAGAAATTGGGAATGATTGTAAACTCTTAAGTATAACTTATAATTAATTAAAGCCACTAATTTATTCCACTAAATTTGAGGTTCTGAATAAAGACTTTTGAGAACCACAAAATTACGAACTAAATTAATGGTTTCAATTATACTTTATACTTAGGAATTTACGCTTATTCACAATGTCTTAAAAACTACAATTTAAATTAGTAGAATATTCTAGCAACAGCTTGCGGTATTCAGTTATATCCACCAAAAAAATAATAATTAACTTATAAAACAATAAACTTTTCATTTCTAAAAACAATTTCTCTTGGCGGCTTAAAATCGAAAGGAAAAATGGCATTACTCGCTAATTGTGAAGAATAATTAATGACAAAAAGTAAAGGTTTTATAACTTTTTTTACTAATTGAAAATTACTACCATTAATGTTGACGTTCTGAATTGAAACTAGTAATACAGACCACTAATTTCGAGGTTCTGAATAAAATGCATATTATATATATTTTGAATAATAATATTGTTTATTAATTTTTAATTAAGATATTACATTATACCTTGCGATTAACATTGCAATGTGTACTATTTGCCAGTTTTAATATACATTTTCAAATTAAGTAAAATCTATGGCTCTATTGAAAAGGGCTCTATTGAAATAATTTTATTTTGAACAGTTTTAAATATCATATTGAATTAAAGCATACTAAATCATAGAAATATATTAATATTTAAAGTAGATACGCTAAATAAAGAACAGAGACTATATTAAGTAAAAAAGTTCATTTGATTCGAATTTTATCCTCCTTAAAATTAATATAATCACAGATTAAAATAAGGTTGACCAGTCATTTTGTAGTAATTTAGATATTATAGTAACTCATATTTTCTTTCAATTAAATATATCTCTTGTACTTATGGAACCTATTTCCTTCAATTTTAAATATTTAGGTTTATACCAATAATATTAAATTTAAACTATTTAAATTACTAACATTTTTATCGCAGTACTAAATGTACAGGGTGATTCCAACTTGGCGCTTTAGGCTAAATCCACGCAAACTGTGAAATAAAAATGCAAATTTGCTATAGAAACGGGTTTTGATTTTTAGGACTTCAAAAATTCATGTGTTTTTAACTTTCTCTAATACGGTATGGAAATTTGGAAAAGTATAAACGGGATTAACCATTTTAGGACAAGCAAAAATTTTAATGAAGAATTCATTTTTCTCAAAATGTTAATAATAAAAAAGTTTTTCCTCTTGTAAAGACAATCTGGTGACATACTCTATAATAAATAATTGAGAAGGATCAACGTAAATAAAATGTTAAAAAATGTGTTACATGTTTTATGGCCAAGATAATTTTCAGATTTCCTCCTACAATACCTTAATTTTAAACAATGTTAATAATACTTATTTAAAACCAATTAATTTCGAGAATATTAAAGGAAATAGATTCAAATAACAAATGCTTATGCATGATTCTCTTTCACACAAATAGATTGGAATTCAACGTAACCGAACATAGTGTAGAATAATTCAATAATTCGTATTGCTGTATTCATTGACTATCATGTAAACGATTCGATTGAAATTTTAACACAACCTTTTTAAAGTCACTCACAGCTCTGTCTCGCCGAAGATCACTTCACAAAGTTATCTCCCGCGTACGTTACTAAATTTAACGCTAACAACAGAAATGTTTGTTTAAAAGACTAGAACGTTATCACTTGCCTTATTTGCTTTCGCACTTATTCGTAAAAGCAACTTATCATGTTCATTAATTTGCGTTTAATCAATTTTCCAAAGCAGATTTGTCTAAAGCAAGTTACGAATTTCTATTTCATCTGTATATAGTACTATATCATTTTGTATATTCATATTCACCATTAATTTTGATTTTACAGATTTTTTCAGGTATATAATTAATTTATCACATAAGATTCCAATTCTCAATGTAATAAAAAAATATTTTTAACTTTATATAAGATTATTTTTCTTTTGATTTTGTTATATAAAAATTAAATTGGTTATTTCACATTTCTATGGGCACATTTTGTATTTATTAAATTATTACAGAAATTTAAGTAATATAGAACCGAAAAACAAAAGCAACTTAAGTAATATAGAATCGAAAAACAAAAGCAACTGAAATTTATTAAAAAATGTTAATTTAAAATATAAAATAGATACACAAAAGATATTTAAAAAAATTAAGTCGGTTAACATTTTTTTTTGGTTTGACATTTTCCTAGAAAGACATTTGCTTATACAATGTTAACCAAAATCACAATACATATCTCAATACATATATCAATTGGCATATATATGGTAGAGTGAAAGTCAGCAATGCAGTTATTGTTAACATTCACGAGGAAATTAGGGAACAATTACGCATTGGACAAGTGAATGTCGTATTTTAAAGAAATTTGTCGACTTTTGCTCTTTAGTAATTTGTAACATTCACTAGTGAAAGTAACATTTACAAAAGCTTGCCAGTAAAAGTTATTCTATTGTATAGGGGAATCAGCGATAGATTAATGTTCATTGTCATTTGTTTTTAGAATTACAAAAATATAATAAATCAAAAAGTTTCAGAGGGTGCTAAAGTTCACAATTTAAAATTATTTTTAATTGTACAGGGTGCTCCAAAAAGTGTGTCGAATGTAACATATTTTCATTTAAATTTCTTCATCATTCGAGCCCGGCCATCATGACCAATAGAGTTATGAACATTATTTAATATTTTATAAAGTTTTTGATCGTGGACAAAATAAAGGATGCCCGAATTTTCTTCAACGGGAGCTGTTAGTTTCTTCAAATTCGCCTCTTCTAGCACATCAAAACGCTTAATAAGTTTATAGTCAGTAGGTTTCTTAATTATTCTCTGGCATGCTTAACTTGCAACCAAACCAAACCAAACCAAACTTTTGCTCTATTTCACTATATTGCAAAAATTAAAAACCAGCACTATTATATTTTTACTAGAGATTATTTTGCTTTAATTTTTCACCGAAAATTTCTTGCATTTAGGGAAAATACCGCACAATACTTTTTACGACGATAACAAAATAAGTATCCATAACGTTGCTAATGTATAATGCTAACATTCACTTGTAAGTTGGTTTCAAAAATATTTATTAAACTTTTACGTGGTCTTAGCAAATCAGTGAATGTGAATTATTACTAGTAATTGTTAACAATCACTGATTTTCAACTTTTACACCTTCATCAAGAAAGTTAATAAGCAAAATAATGTTATATTGATTGGTCAATTGTAGTTAGAAACAAACAAATAAACAGGTTATATGCCCTTTAAAATTTGTGATCTATTTTAACATTATATACCTGAAAATAATCCAGTTTTACTTACTAAAGTACACATTTTTGAAACGTAATCTGCTTTTATAAAATAAAAATGAATCATAAACCTAACGACATGATAATAATTATATATAATACATTTTTGACTCGGCGCGGCTTAGATTTGGAATAAAATTATTTCCCTTTTCCTGAAAGCACTTATTGATAACAGTATAATACCTGCATAGGTATGTCACAATGATTTTTTGGTTTGATTGAAACTTGAACTTATGATGCTCGATTCTGAAAAAGCGTCCATATCAGAAGGTCTGTCAAACAAAACTGCATTGATCTTGAGGCTATATTAGAAAATAAGCCGTAATCTGGAACAAATTAACAAAGTTATTGGTAAATATTTAATTAATTCGATAATATCGATAATATTTTATCGATCGACAATTTTTAATAAATGGACATCTAAAAGATAACAAAATAACCGATCAAAAATAGGACCATAAATATCTGTGCAAGTGTCTTGTATTTATTTTATTTTGTGTAATAACTTTAAATTCTTGATTTGACCTCAAAGTTTTCATGAATAAATGGATATCGTAATTTTGTAAATTATGAATTTTAACTGAATTGTTTTGTTTAGTGTTATAGTTGTAATATAATTAAGTAGTTTATTATAATTTTATTCGTAGAATAAATTAGTTATAGTCATTTTTTATACAAGACGATAAAATGGTATTTTACCGTCGACCGAAAAGATTCTTAATTTCGAGAGACGATAATGCAATTTTATCGTCGTGTATAAAAAATATTTTTTTCCATGGCGAATTACATTTTAAAAAATATTCAGAAATTATTATTTCAAAGAATTTATTACGAGTAGAAAAAATATTGTGCTGGATTGGCGTTGGTTTCTATGTAATTTGACAAATAAATAAAGCTGTCTCTTTAGTGGTCAGTTTTGAGCATAGATAAGATACTATAATATAAAATAGATAGGAAACTCAATACATTTTGTCCGGACCTAGCTGTGGCACCATCTCGTGGGTCTAGTAACGAAATAAAACAAATTTAAAATGGATGGCTTCTATTTTTTTTCAGATTTTTTCATTTATTCAAGTAAATTGATTCAAGAAAAAAAACAATTTAGGGTGGCTGCAACGACGTCCCGTCATCCTGCTGTTAGAACATGACAGTTGGTTTTCATATATAAACACCCATTGTTTTGTTTTTTACTCGAATAAATGGATTTAAGTTTAAATGACAGAGGGAATATAACAAAAACACAAAAAACTGTCGACAGACACAGGGGACAGAGGGGATATAACAAAAACACAGATAAAACACAGGGGATATAACAAAAACACAAAAAACTGTCGAATTTTACATTTGACGGTAAAAACCAGATAAAAACAGGTAAAAATTTAAATTTTTTAAAATTTTGTTGCTAATTGCGCCCCCTCGTGCGTCTAGTAATGGACTATCAGCTACAACCTGTCACTTCCATAAGAGTTTCCTAGGCATGGTTTTGAATCAATATTTTTTAATTCTCTTTTGTGTCGATTGCTGATTGAATTGGAGCCAGAAATGGCTCAAAACGAAATAAGTAAATTAGCAACAGATATTCAGGCTGAGGCGACAAACGCCATATCCGAACTACTTCCATTTAAATCCCGGATAACTTATGAAAAGGAATACAAAAATTTTCAAAAATGAAAGCAATTTAAAAACATGGGAAAAGAAATATAGTTTTTAACCCATCCTCGCTGTTAAAGTATCATTTAATCTACCCTTGCGGTTAAAGTACTATTTTATCTACTGTTTTTGATAGACATAAGGCAATTTTAACATTTGCTATGGAAAAAATATATTTTGTCATGTGTTTAAATTAAGGAATAATTGAATTCGAAACAACGTGATTACCTTCGTATGCTACGCGGACGGATGCGTGTGCCCTTTTGATATGGAGTTGGGATGTCGGCAAGATACTGGAGGTGTAGAGGTGGCACCGAAAGATCCCAGTCCGGAGAGTAATTGCGTCTCTTCTGTTGGGGAATAATTGGCTTCGTCCATCGGAGGTGGTGGAGGACAAATATACAATGGTACCTAAACAATGAAGTTTATACACAAGGTTTTTCACGCTATTCGACACGGAGTAGTGTAGCCAAATAACTGGATTTTTAGAAATTACGAGTCATGTGATCGTTGGAAGTCTGCTAAAGCTACAATTTAAAATTATTTTCAAAAGGTACAGAGCAAGGGGTGTCTCATTGTTGAAATTACATATACATTTTCTCGGCAGTCGTTGGCAGGTAGGGCATCAGTCGACTATAATTATATGGCATACATAGGCAGTCTTCTTCGCAGTCATTGGCAGTCACTTGGCAGTCCATGTACAGGATGGGTCACATTCGACGCTTTTAAATGGAAACACCTTTTTCTATAGCAGATAGACGAAAACCAATATCGGTGTCTGGAGCTCAATTTTCATCAAAAACATGATGGTGAAACCCGCACATCAATATCTGTTACCGTTTCGGAGTTACGGGGTGTTTTTCAAAAATGTACATTTTTAACAAATCGCTGTAACTTTTTTGCTATGGAAAATTTTGGATTTCTATGAAAACATTTCCAAAGCACCTTTTTACGTAGAATTTAATGGTTTAAGTATAATTTTTTTAAAATTAATAATTTAAGAGTTGTCAACAGAAAAATTGATTTTTTATTTGGGACACCCTCTATATTTTTAATTAACTGAAAATAATTTAAAATTACCTTTCCAAAAATATAGCACACTTGATATTTTGTTATAATCCCCTTCGAAATACAGAATATTTAAAAGTTCGCCACTTTTAACTAGTAGGCTTTGGACCCCTTATTGATGATATGCCCTTAATGGAACTCGAAAACATATTTTTCCAGCAAGACGACGCACCGCCTCAGGACGCTGAAGTTATCAGCAAATTTTTGCAGCCAATTTCAAGAATAATTGAATTGCTAACCAAGATCCCAGCCGTTGGCCGTCGAGGCCGCCTAACTTAGTGCCCATGGATCTAATCCTATGGATATATTTGCAGAAGAATAAAGGTTCCTTATTCTTCCGTATAATCTAGACAAGAATTAGAAATACTTAGCAGTTATGAGAGTTGTAGTGAATTGAGTTAATGAATTCCGCGAGAAATGTTCAAAAACGGCCCCGTCTGTCCATAACAGAAGACGGTCGATATGTCGAACACCTGTAGCAAAATCTCATGTCTTGGTTTGCTATTTATTTTTATTGTTATTAGATATAGTTTAAATGTGTCGATGTTGGTTAAATATATTTTAAATTGTTATAAAATTCTGCATCTATCATAGCAAATATTATTTTCGTTTTAATTGATTCTCACAGCTAGAATTTTTTTGCATTACAGCCGGTACCGTTCAAAGCCTACTTCTTATTTAAAGCGGGCGAATTTTTATATACTCTATATCTCGAAGAGGAATCGAGCAAAATATCAAGTGTGTTATTTTTTTGGAAAGGTAATTTTAAATTATTTCCAATAAATTAAAAATAAACAGGGTGCCTCATAAAAGAAATCAAATTTTCTGTTGATAATTCTTAAATTATCAATTTTAAAAAACCACAACCTATTAGATATCGATATGCGGTTTTGACCATCATATTTTTGACAAAAATTGAGGTCCAAACACCGACATTAGTTTTTGTCTATTTCCTATAGAAAAGGGTGTTTCCATTTAAAAGCGTCGAATTTGACCCACCCTATACATTTTTTACCCAAGTGAAACACCCCTCGGTACAGAGTGTCCCAAAGGAATAAAATATACCTATGTAAGGAAAAATTGAATATTGAAAATCAAATTAATAGGTTTTAGTTTTCAAGTCGGTCCATTTTTATTTACCTGATTAACTTCCGCCGACGGAATACCTTTCCTAATATTCTCTCCATCTTTATTCATTATGTCATCTAGTAAAAACAACTGGGATTTCAGCGTCCGATTTCTCTCCAGTTCCTGTTGATATGCTGTTGATTGAGATTTTGAGCTTCTGGTTCTAAGACTAAGGCGACTTGGAGGAGGTGATGGTGAATAATCGGGTCCCATATCAAACACGCCTAATATTAAAATAAAATTTTTAGATTTGTTATACAGAGTGGCGCCAAGGAGAGCGGTAGTTTATATTGAAATGAAATTATGGAGGCATATTATGCAGGTTAATTGAAAGCATTTTATAAAAATATATACATTTCTACAGTGTTATTAAAAAACACATGTTACATCGATCAAATTACCAAACCAAACCAAACTGATTTATAACGCGATTCTGAAAAGCGTAATATGGCTCTGAGGTATGGCAGTTAAGCGAAAAATATAAAAAGAAGTTGTTGTCGACCGAAATGGACTTCTGATTTTGGATCATTGGATTTGATTCGGGCGAAGATCAGCCCGAATATCTCGTTTAGACAGAATTAGGAACGAGAGAATACGTGAAAAAATGAAGGTGGAGGGTAACATTGTACAACATATACAAGAAAAACAACTGCATTGGTACGGCCATGTACAACGAATGGCTGACGATAGAACAACCAAAGCAAGTGTTGCATTGGACCCCTACAGACAGACGTAAACGAGGCCGACCTAAACTCTCCTGGAATCAAGGAATCGACAGAGCCATGTCGGAAAGGAACCTACTACCAGGAGATTAGGACAATAGACGGAGGTGGCGCATGGAGACCGGAGGGCGACGAAGGACGCTGTAAAATCGGATATACATACATCGATCAATATAAATATTGTTTTAAAAATTTGAATATATAGTTACTTACCTGATCCATTATCAGATATAAGTCTCTCACTCTCAGGATCTATTTCTCTTCCACGTCCGCTTCCACCACTATCTGCCTTTTTCAAGATGGATTTTGATTTACGATGATGTTCTAACTGAGGTGATGTTGTGCCTCTGCTATCCATTGAATCCACAGATAAAGACGACTTACTACCACCATTTTTCCCTATAATGAAACAACATTAAATTTTACTATGTCCATGAAACAGAATAACCCAAGAACGGTAAACTAAAGGGCTTTTCGGAAATTGTGATCTGATTGATCGGATTGATAGGATTACTAATCCAGACGTTCGAAAAGTGATCTCAAAACGAGTCAATGCGTTCGGAAAGTGATCCGAATAACTCGATTTTTGCCATATGTTGTGATCCTACTAACCCTCCTAATGAGGTGGGTAGAATTAATCAGCTGATCATTTCTAGGATAATTTGAAACGTAACAGTCCGCATAGAAGTATAAAGTTTTTTAATAACCGTTTTGTCCGAAATCACTTTATCTAATGTTGATCAAATACATGCTATTTTGTTAGTGACCGTAAAAATGAGCCAATCAGCATAGCATCAAGTAACTCTAGATTTTAAATAAATAAAAAACCAACAAGTAATTCTAAAGATACTGACTGCGAAAAAGCACTATCGGAGACACCCAATAGGAAAAAAATGAAAACTCAACTACAGAAAAGTGGTTTAAAACATTTAGATTAAAATAGCCAGGCATAATGAAAGAATGGAACTTGATAGACAATTCTGAAAATTTTCATCACAATTGGTAGATAAAAATTGATATATTTTTTTATTATTAATATGATGGAATGTTTATTATGTTGGCAGTAAATAAATGATTAAAATAAAGTTTATAGTGTTTTTGTTTTAAATGGCATAATTTTAAAAAAGCCTAAAATAAAACACATTTTGTTTTTATAAAAAATAGTCTTACAGAAACTAAAAAGTATACTTAAAGCAAAACAAATAGGATAAAAATAGATCTTATACAATCGTTAAAGAGGGATATTAGGATTATTTGTTTAATTTATCTCTTTTTACGAAATATATTTAAATGTGATTGTTAACCCGGTAAATCTAATGATCCAACCGTTCGTAATTAAACTACCAGCTGATTACTCTCAGCACTGATCTTGGAACAGCTGATTAGTAAACTACCTAATCTAGGATTTTATTTCCGAAAACCCCTTAATAGGATTGCTCATCCTCATAAGACGTACGTTCGCCTCTTCCCGCGCTTCAGCTGACAGTTGTGACGTGATTGTAGCCCTTGTCAAAGCCTCCGTGGCCTTGTCATGATAGTGTGTATTATTAGTTGCCTATGGTAAACTTATAAAAATAACAGCTGAGAAATGTTGAGTTAATTATTTTGTCAATTTTAAATGTGAAAAAGGTGTCTTTAAAGTTTTTAGAGCTATAGAGTGTATAAATACGTTCATTTTGTGTTGTGGATTGTGACAAAGTGCATACTAAGTGCCCACGATTTTGTTTATTAATTATTTTAAAGCAAATTATGGAAGTACTCTAAAAAGGATGCTTGCAAAAGGTGATGCTGGGAACTGCTGTTCTTAAAAATGCATTATCCGAGTATTTAATACGATTTATAGAGTTTTTAGAATTTTCTATACTGCATACATATAAGGTGTTTAAATAAGTAAACTAAATAATGAACGTTTTGCATTCGGTAACCAATAATGCACGTGTGTGTATTATTGGTTGCCGGATAAGGACTAATAACCATGACAAGGGCTACAATGACGTCACAAAGCGAGTAGTTTTCGCATGCACCTGGCGGACACTTTTGGCTGAATGAGCAGTCCTATTAGGTTAACTGTTCTTGAGAATAACCCTAGAATAACCACTTATCAGAATGATATAACAGTTTGTGGCTATTTTCTTTAAATCTAGAAATTGTTTTTATGCTTACACCCTATTATGGTTATTTCTATTTCTGTTTAACACATGTAGATCTCGAAATAAAATGCAATCGAAAAAAAAGCAGCATCAAAAACGGCATGGGAATGACAGTCGATGATAATTTTGTCGAGGTCAGACCCTAAACGTCATTTACTTGGCCCGTACACTTCTTTATTTTTTAATGGTGCTTATAGCCAGTTGGAGTTAAGAACGTTAAAATATTATTATTATTCAATATAAATAAGTCTCGAACAATATACGTATTTAAGAAAGGGCGACTTTCACAAATCTAAGATTTGTCAGCATTTATGGTACACAGGGCACAGAATAGCTTTTAACAACGCAAAACTTATAATGAAAGAGGCGATAACCTCTAAAAGAAAAATAAAAGAGGCCTTTTTAATACAATTTTAAAAAAGTAAATGTATTGCTCATGCAACTGTAGATGTTAGTGGTGTATGGCAATCGCTTCTTTGATTTTAAACGCGTAACATGACAAATAATCAAAATCGGTTCAGAAAAACTAACTTTTTATTTGCTAGTGGTATTGACTGTTTATCTACTGCCTGACTGCTGTCTAAAGCTTCATTCAGAACCTCGCAATTAATAGAATAAATTAGTGGTTTCAATTACACTTTATACTTTTTAGTTTACGATCATTCGCAATATTTAAAAAACACAATTAAAATTAATATAATATCCTAGTAACAGCTCACGGTAATCAGTTGTATCCATAGAGAAATCCTAATATTTAGCTTATAAAATAATAAACTTTTGATTTCTAACCACATTTTCTCTTAACGGATGATATAATCAAAGACGAAAATTACATTCTTTGAAATTTTAGTATAATTTGTAGTAGTAAGTATAATTAGTAAAAAACTTAAAACTTTGTTAACTTTTTCCACTAACTGAAAATTCCTACCACTAATTTTAACGTTCTGAGTGCTTACATTCAAATTAGAGTAACAAATTTCTACGCTAATTGAAACCACTAATTTATTCCACTAATTGCGAGGTTCTGAATGAAGCTTAACAATTTAAAAAGAAATGTTGCTGTTAAAAACTTAGCATAAAAATATAACATAAAAATCGGTCTTCTATAAAAAGACTTAAATCTTTTTAATGACTTAAGTCTTTTCTAAAAAGACTTGAGTCTTGAAAGATTTAAGCCTTTTTTTAATGACATAATTCTTTTTCTATTTCGGAATAAAAAATCACAAATCATCGAAAGCTTCATTGCAGCTTTCCAAAAATTACTTAAAATCAAATGACCTAAATCAAAAAAAGACTTCTTTTTTTGATTAAGGTCATTTGTAAAAAAAATGATAATAGTAAAAGACAAAGTTTTCTTTGAACTTGCCGCTCTGAATATCGCAATAAAAATTACTATAATTTAAAATATAAAATATAAAAAATCAATATCACCGCAATAACTAACTAAACAACCAATTTTATATGAATTTAAGGTTTATCCGAATATTTAGCAATAAAGTAAAGAAAATTTATTTCGATGATATTGACCAACTAAACTAGTATGTAGTACTAAAAAAAAGTTACTAAACTTTCATGATTTTTTGCTGAAGCTGAAATATTTCGTGGTTGAAAATTCAAGATGCGGATCTAATAGGACCCAGCTGGCTTCAAAGTTCTAACGGAAGTTCTATAAAATGAAATAGTTACTCTGCTTTTTTGTTATTTTTTTATTAAAAGTTCGCTTTTTATTTTTATATACAAAGATATTCTACGGGGTGATTATTGTTCGCAGCATTGTTAAAGGATTTTAGTATTAGTAATTGATAACCGATGCTAATCAAATTATCGATAGAAAAAAATCGAAATTTTGACATTGTGGATTGTAAAATTTACATATTTGGTAATGTAGAAATTACTATTTCTCGGTACTACTACTGTAGTGTTCAACATGAAAAACGAATATTTACATAAATATGGCGTATTTTCGTCCCAGATACTAAAAAAATATAAAAGTACTATACCTGCTCTGGATCCTCCCAAATTATAACCAAATAAATGCTGATTTAGTATCCGCGTAGCTGAAGCCAAACCTCTCGACGGTATTAAAGAAATTTTCTTGCGTTTATCCAAACTTTCTTGGGAATCTTGTTTTTGTGCTTCGCCAAATCTCGTTCTTGGCCTGCTAGACTAAAAACGAACATCATTATTAAACTTAATTTAAATATTAATAATAATTTAAGATAATAAACATACATATTTATTTTAATAGAACAAAGTAATCATTCATTCTCGCCTCGAGAATTCGCGAGAAGAAACCCTAGTCAGTGCTGACATAAAATTTGAATTTAGTGCAGAATGCAAAATAGGGCTAAAAATAACAAAAATATAACACTTTAAATTCGACCAAAAATTTCTCCGTTGCGTTTTTTTTTGCATCTGAATGAATTAGAACAGTGATACATTCAGTCGATATATTAGTACCTGAAATCTCGTTTTGCGATGCTTAGGACCCGGCGAATCGTTCAAGCTCACTCTACTGCCTCTGTCTATAATTTGGCCGAACGCTCCAAAACTACCTTGTTCGTCATCCGGGGAAGCCCCTAAACTCCTCAAAGCAGTATCACCACTGGCCGATTTCTTCACAGTAGGCATCCTTTGTGGAGGAGGTGGTACAGGTGGTGGTTGTGCCGTGGGACTATTGTCCGTCGATTTGTCCAAGGGGTTCACGTAGAGATTACTGTCAAAAACTATCGACGTAGGCTCTAAGATGTCTGACGCCAGATCACCCTAGAGTAACACAAAGAAGAAATAATTTAATTTTTTGCTAAAACACCTGAAACAAGAGATGGGTTGTTATTTAACTGCAGCATTAGCTGTTATTTGAACTAATGTGGATTGTACCCTAGCCCGGATAATTGGCGGCTCGGATAATCCGGATTTTTTAAATTATGTTTTTACATATATTTAGGTATAAAAAAAACAACTAAAGTGAGTTTGTGTTGCTTTGGCTTTGACAGTAAATAAAGTCCTAAACCTTCTTTCAGTACCTCGCACTTAGTAGAATAAATTAGTGGTTTCAATTAGCGTAGAAGTTTGTTCTTATAATTTGAATGTAAGCATTCAGAACGTCAAAATTTGTAGTAGGAATTTTAAATTAATGAAAAAGTTAATAAACGTTTGACTTTTCCACTAATTATACTTCAAATTTTGCAAGGAATGTCATTTTGGCCTTTGATTATCATCCGTCAAGAGAAAATGTGGTTAGAAACCAAAAATTTATTGTTTTATAAGCTAAATATTAGACTTTCTCTATGGATACAACTGATTACTGCAAGTTGTTGCTAGAATATTCTATTAAAATCAATTGTGTTTTTAGACATTGTTAATGATCGTAAACTAAATAGTATAAAGTGTAATTATTGAAACCATTAATTTATTCCACTAATTGCGAGGTTCTAAATATTATTTTAACGTTTTTAACGTAACAATTTTTATATGTTACCATGGATAAGATTTTACTTCAGAGATACATAGATTTGATAAGATTCTTCCAGGTGGCTATTGGCTTCATCCAGTGCAATCTTTTGAGATCTATTGTGACCCTCTTCTGATTCTTAGGTTAAATTAAATTTCCAGTCCTGTCCTTTTCAAAAAGTCTAGAAACTTGGACACTGAACCCTACATAGCCTAGTGCCTAGTACAGTGAACACATTTGCCAAGCTGTTATACCGACATTAAATGTGTTTTATCGTTTCTTCTTCAGATTATTTTAAACTGCATTAATTATGTGCAGGCTTCGTCCATCAATCCCATTAGCTTTAGATGCCTATTCAGCTTACAATGCCATATTGGTTGTAGTATTGGCCACTACGGCGTTGCTGGTCTTTGCTTATCAGGTCTACCGTAAATTTTGACAATTGTTCTATGATGAACGATTTTTTGCCTTTCTTTGCCCTGGTAAATTTCTCCATCATTCTAGCAATTTGTTGGCCACCCACCGTTCTGTAGCCATTATCGTGACTGATTTTGCATCGCCGCAGAAAGTTTCTGGCCCTATGAGTGGCATTGTTTGTCCATTTCATCTACTTTCTACTGTTTTTCGTTACCCTTGTGACCCTCATACCATAGTATATAGTAGGCTAACGTAACTATATACCATAGTATATAGTACTATATACCATAGTATATAGTAGGCTAACGTAACATCGCTACGCTCACCCAATGTATTTGGAACATACACACAATCCCACATTAGTCTTGACTTCCCTGGAACGGAGTGCCTTTAGCGCTGCTTAGCTATTTGTGAAGATAGCCACCGAACAATATTTTCTTTGTCGCCTTATTATTTCTACCTGGATAATTTAGTGATAACTAAACATGTTAGTCGTCTGGAAAACTCTTTAAGAGTGAAATTTTCTCATACTTACTTGAGATGTAAAAGGATGCGTAGCACAACTGGCAAACGTATCAGAACTATCCATACTGGCTAAGTCGCCTCCGTTTGTTTTCTTGGTAGGTACCATATCCACCTCCGAGAAGTTCCCAATAGGTATCAAGATGTGTTGCGCCCTTTCCATAGCCCCTTCCGCTGCTAGATGTTTCATTTCAAGACACACGGGCTTTCTGAAGTCGCTGGTGGCGAGGGGCATCAGATTTTCGGCGTCGACGAAATCTTTATAATCCTTCAAATAGAAAATTGTTTTTTTACTTTTAAAATAGGCAATGTAAGATAGTAAAGTTGCTGATAAAATGTTCATTTTATCGTCTTAATGTTTGCTGGCATAAATGATATTTAAAAATGGCTTCTTTCAGATGATTTTAAAGAACGAGAATAATTTTAATCAACATTTTTTGCATTAGTACATTTTATTTGTATGTTAATTTTAATTGAAGGATTGTTTATTTTATCAATCAATATATATGCTGAAAAAATTTCAGTACTATTATAGTAAGAATACTAAAAATTACGTTAGCCTGGATACCAGAGCATGAAGATCACAACGGTAACGATAAGGCAGATCAATGGCCAACAAGGCTCATCAATACCATTTATAGACCTGCCTAGAACCCTTCTGCAAAAGCAGTCACTAAAAGATGGGTGGCCAACAAATTTATTAAATGGTAGTAATTAATCAGAGCAGAGACAGGCGAAAAAGTTCATAATAGGACTTTTGCCAAAACTCACAGCAGACCTGATAAGCAAAGACAGGAAGACAGTTAAAGCTCTAGTGGGTCTACTAACAGGGAGTTGTAAGCTGAATAGGTATCTAAATCTGAAGAAGAAACGACAGAACACATTTTATGTCGGCGCGACAGCCTGGCAAATGTACGGTTCTCGGTAATAGGCAATGATAGGTCATTGACAGGGAGCTATATGGAGGGTTCAGTCTCTAAGTTGCCAGACTTTTGAAAAAGATAGGACTGGAGAATGTAACCTAAAGGCCACAATCAGAAGAGGCCACAATAGAGAAGGGCACAGTGGATCAGGCCGATAGCCACCTCGAAGAATCAAATATAATCTAGAAGAATACTAAAACTATGTAATGGAAATCACAATAATACGCATTGTCAGTAATAAGATACTGCTTTCTAAGAAACCTTTTTCTTTATAGTTTTAAACAAAACCAGTGGCGTACCATTTTTTTCTTCAATAATATTAAGTTTAAATACCGTAGAAAATACACTGATGAAAATAAAAAAAAGTTAATAGCATCAAAAAATGTCATTTTATAGTAAAACAACGTGTACCAAATTTAGTGATTTTCGTCCAACAGGGCCCTGAGATCTTCTAAAAAAACTCTCTTTAGGGGCTAAATACAGGGGCTGGAAATCCGAAAAGGGGGGCCACTCGCCAAAAATAAAAAATACGGGTCACCTATTTTTTTCAAGAATCTATGACCAAATTTTGTTGCATTAATTTCCGGACACCCTGTATAATTAGTAAACCTATAAAAATCCACTAAATTTAATATTCCATGTTCTAAAAACATAGCAATAGCGTTGACTGAAGAAATAAGAAGATGCGCAACCTTATGGGCGATTTCGTGGCGTTACCGTCAGCTCTGCGCCGCTGCGCGTTGATAATCGTTTACAGCGCAGCGGATAAAGAATAATACTGCACCGTAGTTCTGCTTTCAGTCATCAGAGTGGGAGGTTGCCGGAGATGGTGTTGTAATAACTACGAATTAATCCGTAGATTTCGATTTTGGGTACAGTACATTAATACTACGGATTTTCTATCGTTAAACAACTTAATATAATATTATATGATTAAACAAAGAACAGCGTCAAAGTTGACTTGGAAATGAAGATCGCTGTTATTTCAAATGTAAAATATTATGGTAAATGTCAATAATCTTTTCATACGAAATATTCAGTACTTTGTTTATTCACAACATGTTTAACACGAATAAATTTTCAATACATAAACGCGGATTTTTTCGTCAAACTTATTACAGATATTACACATTTTAATATGCAACACTGTCGCTTTCAGCTTCAAACCGGCTTCGAAATGCCTTCGCTGGCCGAATTAGAAAAAGAAGTGTTTTATGCGTTGGCCGCAGAACGAGTGGCGGCTACACCTTACAGCACTTGAGACTTAAGGGAATAACCCATTAGACCACACGCCACGCTATCCCACGTGAGCCCACGTGTTGCGACGTGGGAGAGAGTGTACATATTATGAGATCTGAGACAGACGAATCGCCCATCACACATGTGATAGCGTGGAATGGCGTGGCGTGGGGTTGCGTGAGCTCTAGTGTGTGCGCAACACATGTAATTAAATCGGAAAACATATACAGATCTTCATGACGTGAAGTGGCATAGCGTAGCGTAGCGCGGCGTGTGGCATAATGGGGTCCCGGCATAAATCAAATCAAACTTGTCACGAATTCGCCCATTAGGTTGCAATTCTTTCCATGAACTGCAATAGCTATATTTTTATATACTATATATTTTATTCTTGTAGGCCAATTTTGATATTGTTTTAAGCAGTATGTGGCTAAATGACTTTTTAACCTCTTCTATAATTAAAAAATTCCAATCTGCCTTATTGTAGGGAGAAAATAAAATGTTAATTTGATGAAAGTTAGAAATACCCTGTGGAATAATAAAGTAAAATCTTTAAAATCTACTTTTACATCAAAGTATATCTTTCCTCGATCGTTAGGTTAGGGTGTTTATATACTTTCTAGTTTAGCACTAAAAGCATGCCTTTGTGTTTGGTCCTCATCAACACACATATGAAATAGTGTTTATTCTTTTTCTAAAGTTCTATATTATAATTGTTCGTTGGGAGTTCCTCAAGCAGAGATGGTTTTAAGTCCAGAAGTTGTATTCACTATTGTCGCTTTAATTGGACATGGTAAAGATCAACTACGGGATTTAAAATCTCTTGCGCAAGCATCACATAAACAATAATACGCCTTTTTTTCGTGACTACGAAATGCCGTAGTGGGAAAAACAATATAATAGCGAGAGCGACTATAATTTGTAATTTAAAAAGAGACTAATATGCCAATTAATTTCGCTCCAAATTGCTAAAAAAATCATCAAAATCGACCCACTAGAATAAGATCTATTGATCTTTAAAATACATGAAAATTAAAGGTGCCCGTTTTTCATGCACGTCAGTATGTATTTGAATTTAGTAGAAAATGGATGGTGTAAACTATGAAATAACATATTTTCTTGAATTTGCATTGGCTTTAAGTTTGAAACTCTACACAAGGTGTCAGCTAGTGATATTTCTAACCGAGACGTTGTGTAAAATTTAAAAATTAAAGGCAATACCAGTCGCCAAAAAAGATATTTTATTTCATTTAATTTTATATGTATTATGTATTTGGTATACCGTGCTTATGAAGCATGATACGCTAAAGGGCTATGTTATATAAAAAACTAATGCTATTATAAGGTACTACTTTGTAAGTGACATGTATGAACATATATACAGGGTGGTCCGAATTGTATTCGGAAAAGTTCGGCATTATATTCTGTAAGTTAAAATAAGGTAAAAAAGTTCGTATAAATGTATGCCCTAAAATACTTCGTTTCGGGGATGCAAGGTGTAGAAGTTTAAATTTTATTTCGATGTTTTTCCAAATAATTTCTGAACTAACGTCGACATTTGGATGAAAATTGGTGTCTGGGTGTTTTTTGGTATGATAAATTTAAGTACCTACATATTTTTTAGCTGTGTAGAGTAATAATTTTTCGTCCGTACTTGTATTACACTACTGAGTGAAAAAATATACATTTCCGTCATTTTTACGTAAAAATAGCCTCTTGGTAAAAATCGCTACGAGTAATGGTTCTGAAGGTATTTGGAATCGAAATAATCAATACATGTCATAATTGAAAAAAATTATACATGTTGACTGGTTAGTTATTAGTCTGAAATAATAAACTTGAAATGTTTTGTGTCAAAGATTCGACAGAAACTGTATCGTATTTTTTCAATTCATGATTCACAGTCCCAAATTTGTTATTTCACTCAAATAACTATCTAGTCAACATATTTATTTTTTTGTCAGTATTGACTATTTCCATTCCAAATATCTTGAAAACGGTTGCTCGTAGCGTACTAAAATACATTTTTCACGTGAAAAATTACAGAAATGTATAATTCTTCACTTACTAGTTTTATACAAGTGCGGACGAAATGTTATTACACTTCAAAGCAGTTAAAAAGCATGTAGATAGCGCCCCCTACACGTAGGAGTCATCTTGACATCGAAATCAAATCATGTCAAAAAACACCCAAACACCTATTTTCATCCAAATGTCGACGTTAATTCAGAAGTTATTTGAAAAAAACTAAATAAAAATAAATTTTCTACACCCTGTATCTCTGAAACGAAGCATTTTAGGACATACATTTATTCGGACATTTTTACTTATTTTTATCTGTAGAATATGCTGCCGCAGACCACCGTGTATCATTTATTACCATTATGATTTATTAAACATAAAAATTCATATTAAATTAATACTTTATTTTTATTACTAAAAATGACCCAAAGACTTTATCGGTTTACAGTAATTTTGTGAAAAGTGTAAAACATTGAAGTCAACACCGTTTTTGTAAAGACTGAAAACTTAAGAACATTTTAAAAGCCTAGCATACCTAGCATTCAAGGTTTTAGTTATATGACGAAAATGAAATATATTTTTTATTATATTGGTAATTATTTAACTTTTAAATCTTATTTATCCGTAGAATTCACTCCATGATTAAATAATACAATAATATGTAAAAGGTATATTATAATAAATTATGACAAAAATAAAATAATTTGTAGAAAACAGTTCACTGTCGAAAATTACCATATGATGAAATTTTCTTTAGTAAATATCCAGAGTTTATTTTCTAAAAATAAGCAAGCATCAATAAAAACAAACATTAACTCTCTTAATTGCTTCACACACCTATATGTTTCCAATTATCGACTAATTTTATTACTCATAAATGTGTTAATTAGTTTTTAGTTATTTACTGCTTTTGTAAACGTTCATCTTCATTCGACAAGCTTAAAAATATATAATAAATCATTATTGTATTTATACTTATTTGAAAAATATCGGTACCCGTGACTACATCTTAGACCTAACTGTATTTATTGTAAGGTTTTTTGTCGAGAATTCTATTAGTCGAGACGGGACAAAACTCAACACATCGAGAACTCGAGAAATCAATTCCGGACACTAAAAAATCAGTTAATGCTCTAGTGCCTCTGAAAACTTATAGAAAAAGCTTTAAATTGAAATTCGATTTCTTTGCTGATGATTTTGAAGATTACTGCTTTGGTTTAGTTAGCATACTATCGTTGATTGAAGAAATAAGTTAGTTGTATACCGGGTGCGTTTCAAAATTGGCTCACCCCTATAACTTTTTTGTTTTTCCAGATAAAAAATCGAGATGGTATGTTAGTATATGACATAAATTAGGATTGATTGACGTATTCAATTCTTTTTGGCCACTTCCTCTTTCAGCGGAAATGACTACAACTTATGATTTTTAAATTGTACCCTCAGTATTTTTTTACTTTATTCGATAGAAAGCTCGATAGAAAGTAACACTCTGAATAGAATGACATATCATATGTCAACTTTTGACATTTTCGAATATGGTTTATTTGAAGTTGCAAGGTGCGATTCATAACGACAATTTGACTCGAAATACCAAGTGTGTGGTATCAAATTGTTCGTAAAAAAAATGTTTTTATGCTAATGATCCACCCTCGTTCCATTTGAAAAAATTGAGATATGATTAAAAATGCAGTTTGGGCATCTTTTACCGGCCAGGACAAGACTCTAAAAACATTAGACGATCAAATTTACTTTTCCAAGGTTCCTTGATTAAAACTTAGTGTTTTTAACATAGTCATACCACTCTAGATAGAAATTCCATTTTCAATCCTATATAATTTATGTCATATACTAACATATCAAATCTCGTTTTTTTATCTTAAAAAATAAAAAAGTTATAGGGGTGAGCCACTTTTGAGACGCACCCGGTATGCTGAAAGAATATTTCACGTAAATTAGCTAAAGGAATATTTAAAACTTCTGGTACGATAGCTTCAAAGATTTATAAATATCGGTAGAGAGTTAAGTTTCTCTAACTTTTAAATAGTGCAGTAAATAGTGAAAATAAATAGAGAGTAATATATAATTTTGAGAAGCTCATAGGAAGACGGATCATATGATTTATAAATATACAGTGTGTCCCATTTGAAAAAACATAACTTTAGGTCATATTTTCAAAAATATTTTTTTCGTAGAAAAACAGACTACCCCACTATATTCTAACTATAAAGCTCTACAAGAATCAGTTTTCACCTTCTCAATATCATGTCCCAAACTGCAACATTTTCGAAAAGACCCTGTAGCTCAGAAATCGAGAGGGCTATGAAAATTTTGTTTACAGCATCTTCCGTTTGACAAACAACTGGAACAGGTTTGTGCAAACCGCATCCTCCTATCTTTACTAATAACGGAGATACCCTATGATTTCAACCAAAATGGGACACCCTGTACAACTTAGCTGTCAAATCAGTTCAAAATTTGCATGGGATCATTTCCTGTTTTCAACGCCCATACACCACCCGATATATGTCGAATTAGACTACTTAATATTAAAAAGATCATGGGCTATAAAATTTATAAGATAAATTTTCTCGGATATGTATACTACAAAAATAAAGCGAAATACTGTATAAGCATGATAGCATGCAATGGCACAAATATTACTGCATCGACATGCGAGAAACCGTATCTAAATTTCGTATTAAGTATGCACTTACCCCGCAAATTGCTATACCTCCATTTCTGTAACTACATATGAATCAGGTATATTCATGATACGAAACAGTTAAGACAAACGTTTACAATCTTTTAGATGCTATTAATAGAAAATCATTGCTAATACAGTATACAATACAAAAAAAAGTAAAGTAACAAGATGGATTTTAGAATGACATTAATCTGGAGGGCACAGATATGTCCCAGCCAAATCGAGCACGGCCATACCATCCTTTTCTCGAAGCAACTAAGGACAGTTTTGACCACCTGTAACTTCGTTGGGGATAAAGTTAAAGCAAGAATATTAATTTTAACCTTTGAATAAGAAGACTAAGGAAGGAGCATAATGCTATCCATGTATTCATGCATGGTGGGCGGAAAAAGCGCCAAAAAAGCACTCTAGGGTGGGGATCCTTGACAGTTCTGTTTGACGATTCATTTGACACATTTGAATCTGATTTGAAATTTTGTGGATTTGTCAGTCTTTACGGAGCTTATTTTATGTTATTTATTATTTATTCTACTACTGATAGCTGTATAAAGGTAGTAAATCTAGATGGAAATTGTGGCAGAACTTAAATTAACAGTGACACTATCGCGATTTATCGAAAAAGATTCTAAAATAGTTGGTTGTGTAGCGTGCGGTAGATCTCGGCAAAAATTGAGTGAAATAATGGAACAACTTTTCGCTAGTAAGTGACTATATAATATACATACGTGTAGTAAACCGATCATTTATGAAATTCACTTAAATTAACTAAATTATATATTTTTCTTGCATTTTAGCTTTTATTTATTACTTGTCAAAGATTAGATGTCAAAGAATTTAGATACGTTAATTTGACTTACCTGCTTCAGTAGCGTATCGGATGTTTGTGTTAATAAATACTTATTATAACTTATCTATTTTTATTAGAATTATATATTTTATAACAATTTTAATAACTACCAACATTTATTCACAACGTAACATAAAACAACAAATTATTGAGTCTACCCCACGTCTACCCTACATCATAGTTTTACATTTTTTAAATAAAATTAGAACGACACTGATAAACCGGAATTTAAGTCGGCCATATTTGAGGCCCATCGCGGTGTACCTAAGATTTTTGATATGCTCCTTCCTTAGTCTTCTTATTCAAAGATTTTAACTAATACTACATACTATAGCTTGCTAGATCGTCAATATATCTAGTAATTATATCTCATAGTTTATGAATTATCTTTTCCACATTGACGCACTGAGAGATCATCAAAATCCTAAAATACTTTGGCGACACTTTGCGAGAGTCTAGTCGCAAACTATGAATTTTAGTTAGCTTTAAGCTTATAACGAAAGGAAAAAATTAAAAATCTCTAAAAAAGTTAGCTGTCTAGCCGCTACCGCTAATTAACTTTCCAGTCGACAAAAAGGTAGAAAACTCGATTTGTTATTGTCTGAATTGATTTATACATCAATGTAATATCAGTGTAGTAAAGTTTATGAATTATTGCTAGTCAAACTTTTTTTAAATCGACATGCAATGACGCCAGACAATCCTTTCCAAATATCAAAAAGATATTTTGAAAAAAATGAACATTCCATTATCATTTCCTGGTCTGGGTAAACGGATCACTTTGATTAAGAGCGGATGGTATCTTTAGGAATTATTTACCTTTTATCATAGGCAGAATGAAGATCAGTTATACGAGTATAATAATAGCTCCCATTGTAGCATTTTCATTTTCCAAATGCTACTTTGTTTTATATAGCGTTTAATGCCTTGGGAGTAGCAAGGTACAGCTTGCCATGCTAGAGCTGTTCGGTATACAAGGAAGGTAATATGGCTAGCACTACGCTTGAACCGCCTATTATTACCTCAGGATTGTGAATCCCAAGTACTCATTTAAGGCTGAGTCGACCTAAGTACCCAAACTATTATATATATTTTATTAAAAATAGTCGGCTGACGAACTGCCGGCTGTAGAATTCGAACCCACAACCTTGAGATTGGTAGACGAGAGCTGTAACTCTATGCCACCGGGCACCTAAGATCAGTTAATTAAATAAATATGCACTACGTTAAAATACATAGCATATAAGGTGGGTGGACCATGGAAGAGCATGCTCCTTTGCTCCTTTGCTTTTTTTTAATTAAAAGGGAGCAAAAATATTGCAAAAAAAAGACCTTCAATTTTACTCTGTCGCATTTTTCACGTATTTGCTTAGTTTTTTAGATATGTCAAAAAGATTAAAATTTTTAAAAAACAAAAAATACATTTTTTTCATTATTTTCAACTTTTTTCCAAATATAGGCATTCTAAACCGCTCGAACTTGCAGAGTAAATTGCCTAAGTATAGCCAAATGTACAGGGTGAGTCAACGATAGAGTAAAGTCCATTATCTCATTTGTTTCGAGGTTTACAAAAAAATATTAAATATAAAAGTTATAGAAATGGTAAAGATACACATTTTAAAATTATTATACAGTATACAGGGTGCTTCAAAAAAGTGTGGCGAATATAACATATGGTTTTTTAAACGTAACACCTTTTTTTTATTTTATTTTTAGATTCTGCGTAAAATTCCATAACTTTTTTATGTATAATGTTATATACCAAAAATTAATAGTTTTTGTTATATTTAAATTTGTTTACACAAATGTTAGATTGCAGTGGGTTAAAAAATTGTCAATGCTGGCATTGATTCTGAAGTTGAACAACTAAAATTTGGTAGGAGTATTTTATAAAGATATAGAAAAAGACCTATGTAAATATATTTTATTTAGATGTTACAGGGTGTTCAAAATATATTTCGGAATTTCAACTACTTAAAATTCAGGAATTTCAATTTTTTTAAATGGTACACCCTATATATAATCATTTTTTCTGATAGATTTTACCAAACTCTTCAACTTTTATTTAGAATGTCATATACCTATTTTTATTAGTTTGCGATTTATTCCATTTTTTTTCTATTTTTACCCATATTTTTAATACAATTGCGCTATAACATCATAGTTGCCATGACAAAAAGTAATAATTATCACAATTTCATGTCTGTTAAGCAAGTTAAGAACAAAATTTGAATTTTAGTTTAATTTGTTCTAATAAGTATAAATGGTAGAGATAATAGTTACAGATTTTCTTGAAATGAATTAGTCAATGTGATTGATATACACGCACAAGCTTAGAAAACCACATTTTTTGGTTCAGTACTATATATTATATAGTACTTTGCTAACTACTATAAGGATAGATGTACGTATATTATCTAGAAAACATCTTCAGTGTGTCATGAGACGGTTTCGCGACAGTAGTAATATTGGCTTTACCAAATGAATTATAAACCAGAATTACTACGAGAAAAAACTTTACTGTATGTCGAAGAAAATTCATATATCAGTAGTCTTCAGCAATTAGGTAATCTAGTATTACCCTAATCTGTGGCTATTCGCCCCGACGAAAAATCTCAAGTGTCATCTTTCATAATATAGAAATACACCAAGAAATTTACTACTGCGATTTAGGTTATTTGAGTAAAGTTAATTAACTTTAACTAATACCAGCAATTGTAACTAATTATAAAGCTACTTGCAAAGGTAAGTAATAAATAGTTTTGTTTTGTCATGGCAACTATGATTTTATAGGGTAATTGTATTAAAAATATGGGTAAAAATAGAAAAAATGGGAATAAATCGCAAACTATCAAAAATAGGGATATGACATACTTAATAAAAGTTGAAGAGTGTTGTCAAATCTACCAGAAAAAATGATAATATAGATGGTGTCCCATTTAAAAAATTTGAGATTTTTTAATTTTAAATAGTTGAAATTCATAAATATATTTTGAACACCCTGTATCATTTAACTAAAATATCTTTACATATATCTTTCATCTCGATAAAACTCTCCTACCAAATTTTGGTACTGCAACTTCGGAAACAATGGCACCACTGACAATTTTTTACAACACTGCAATTTAACATTTGTTTAAATAAATTGAAATATTACAAAAACTATTAATTTTAGGTATATAATATTATATATAAGAAAAGTTATGGAATTTTACGCAGAATCTAAAAATAAAATAAAAAATAGGGTGTTGCATTTAAAAAAACATATGTTATAGCCGCCACACTTTTTTGAAGCACCTTGTATATTTTATAATAATTTAAAATGTGTATCTTAACCATCCCTATAACTTTTATATTAAACATTTTTTTGTAAACCTTGAAATAAATGAGATAATGGACTTTACTCTATCGTTGACTCACCCTGTACATGTATTACGCTTAGTTTTTATTTTCATAATTTTAGTCATACATTTTGTTGTTAATTTTTTTCCGGAAAAATGATGACCATTTTATTTTTATCATAACTCCGCGAGTTTTTTAGCTACGAACTTGAAAAGACCTTTAAAAAAGACATTTAAAAGGTCTTTTCAAGCACTTTAAAAATGGCCATATTCATTTTCTTCGAAAAATGTGTTCTTTCGCTATTATTTTACGGTAATAGCGTTGCAATTTAGTTTTCGAAAAATAAAAAATCACGTTTACATAATGATAACTCGGCTACTATTATACCTATGACAATCATCAAAAAATGGATCGTTTAGTTATTCCAAAAGCTTCATTTTTGCTTTATATGAGTTTTGCGATAAAACGCAAGGTTTTCGAGTTATTTATAAAAAATGGCAAAAAAATATGCATTTTCAATCTTAAATAACTAGGAAAATATTAATTTTCTGAAAAAATGTTATAGAACATTTTTTGCTTAGAATTCATCCCTTTATTGATTTTTGTAATTAAAATGGGTGACTTATTTTTCACCCCCGAGAAGGGGTGGTCCTCACCCCCAGGGTGAAAGCACACATCGCTACTATGTAACTTTTGTTTCTTACATATATCTCTATTGACTGTTACAATTTCACGTCAATCGGTGCAGGTGTTTAGAATTCGGACCCTAAAACCCCCGCTTACTGGCCTATAATATGTAAAGCATTTAATTTTTCATTTAATTTAAATGAAAGAGCTTTTTATGTAGTTTTAGTAAAAGCGGATATTTTCAATACTACAACTCGAGTTTTAAGTTGAACGACTAGTTAATAATATTGGTCTTAAATACGGCCCTGTTCCTTGCAAGGGCGTTTGGAAGAGCTTAATAACAGTTAAGTTTAATAAATAGTGATTACATCTAGAATAAAAAAAGTGATGTATATGTTACACAATAAAAAGTGATAATTAATAATTTGTTTCTTTCATTTTTTATCCAGTAAATGCGATAATAAAAACTGTTTATTCATTACAGTGGCCTTCCATTGTCCACCCACCTTACTTATGTAATTACATATGTGTGCTGGAATGAACTAAGAATATCTTAAGGCGGATTCTCACGACTGGCGTACTTGACAAACATTTGATATTGGAATATACTTGCCATGTCGTGAGAACGGGTTCCTTGGTCACTTGTCGCGTCCCCACTCTCTGTAGGTAAATATAGCCCGAGTCAAACGATTAATCGTACACTTGCGAAGTAAACTTGGCCAGGGGGGCAATTTTTGACCAATCGTTTCCTTGCAAATTGTTCGCAACTTTTCGATCAACACTAAAATCCAATTTTTAAGTGTTCGCATTTTTGCGCATTAGCAAATTTCCCTGCGTTGTCTTGCGAGCGGATCGACAGCATCGTAAGGATATGTTTTTTAAGTGCGCATATTAGATTTGATAGTTCCAAGTTTGTAGTTGGGTTTAGGTGTAACAATAATAGTAATGGATGACTTAATGAACGTTTTGGCCATTCGAAACCTAAAAAATTCAGAACTGCAATACCGCCGTAATGTTCTGCGCAATCCGGGGAATGCGTTCATAGAACTGAGTGAAAGGCAATTTATTAAAATATTTCGGTTATCCAAAGACTTGTGCCGTTTTTTAATTCAGTTATTTGAGCCGTACGTACATGCGACCACAAAGAAGAGAGACTGATTTGGATGTGCAAAGCCGGGTAACATTTTTCTCTATTATTGTATATCTATGAAATAACATTAAATTTCAGATTTTAGCTGCTTTGAAATTTTACGGAAATGCTTATTACCAGCCGGATGTTGCTTTATAAATACATCAGTATGTGTCAAGCCTCGGTTTCTCATTCAACTGATGAAGTTACCAACGCTCTAAACCATCCAGAGATATTCGATCAATGGGTTGAATTTCCAAATAATTTTCAAAAACTCAACGGAATTAGAGAACAGTATGGTTTACCATATGGGTATTTATTGCATAATTACGTATTATCATTGTAGATTTTTCGGAATACATAGGTTCCCGGGAGTGACAGGATGTGTAGATTGTACACATGTTGCCATTGTGCCGCCAAACATCGAGGATCCCGAGTATCCAGAACACAAAAAAATAACTTGGCGTAATTAGATATGATTTATTATCTGATGAGTAATTTATTGAATTATATGTGTATTTTTTTGGATTCAGACAAAGCAGTAGTCAAATTTACTAGATACTTGTTTTCTACAACTAGTGTTTCTTGTGCATAATACAAGAAACATTTTTTTCTTCTAACACAATATTTTCTCACTCAAATTAAACTTTATTTGAATTAGATTATACAACTTACTAATTATTAAAAACACATAAATCGTTTGCAACAACACAACAAACCTCGATTATCAACACCAAGTAATGAAAAGTAAACAAACAGTAAAATATAGGGTTAAACTGGAAAGAATATAGTTTTTTACTGTGATTTGTCGACGTTGCCACAGTTCCGGCTCGTAATTTTGCGTACGCTCACGACGTTCGCAAATTGAGATGCGAAGATGGCCGAAAAATTGAATTTTTAAAACGCATTCGTTTTCTAACACTCGCAAAGTTGTACGTTCGCATGTAAACGATCAATTCCAAAAATTGCCCCCCTGTAATTGTGTCTCGACTAGCTTTTATCTGGTAAGTTGTAATATAGTTGTATATGTAAAGTTCGCAATGCTTTGTCTCATAGTTATAAATTTGAAGCTTTAGGTACCTCTAAAATTAAATAGGTCAACTCAAATCAGGTGATAAGGATTTGGCAAAACGCAAACAACAGATTTCCCTAACGGACTACAAAACTTTTAAACACAGCTTTGCTTCAGCAAAACAAAATTTAGTTAAATTAAGATTAAAGGTTAGGTATTTATTGGTGCATTAGTGACAAGTTTCTACAATAATTGAATTAAAATTAACCATTTAATTTTTAACTCTATGTTAACCACTCTACAATAATTAGTTATTCACATAATCCCAATTTAACGTCAAACTTTATATCCAGAATATAATCTAGAGGTAACAGTGTAAATGACAATGACAATATATCAAATATTTACTATTATATGCAACTTAAATTCGTTATCTCAAAAATTAGATTATTTTAAGAAATCTGATTATACATATTTAAAAACTTAATCTATTTTGCAGATAATAATAGTATTAATATAAAACAATTAAACTTATCTAATCTACCGCACATTCTACTGCACAATAAATTTAATTAAACATACAGCGAACCAAAAAACACATGTCAATGACTTGCAAATTTGTTCCTATTATAAGTATCAATTGATAATAATATTAACTTTTGTTTTATTGTATTTTTTTCTAATACTAATTCCTACACATTTATAGGTATAAACATTAGTATGTTTGTGCGAAAGGTAAGAACATAGCAACAATTAATTATAATCCTTTTTTATAACGTGGAGATTTTTTGAGGTGTGTCGAAAATATTTGCATTAAACTGATAAATGTCTATAAAATATAAAAGAGAATATAGTGATATTGAGTATAGTACATAGACAATGGCTAAGGGAAATTAAGAGCTATTAAATATGCGTACAGTTTAATTGTGTATTATGTGCTACGGTTAAAGTTTTTACTTGGCCGTTTGACTAGCTGAATAGTTTATAAAAACTATCCAAAGGAATATTGGTTGGTTTGTAAATTTTCCAGCTAGATTCGAAACTATTCAATATGTGTCGCTAATAAACAACGAAAACATTATACAAATTACCACGGGTATTTTGCCTAGAGTTCACAAACCATCCACGGGACGAGAGTTGTCTTTTATATTTTGCGTATAGAAACATAGCAGGCGTCTGTCAACATATATCAAATATCAAAATTAACTGTTATCTTTAGTTCACTTAACGCCAAAATTTTAAACCGCTTCGTTTAACCTGAATTTTTGAAGTGGACAAGTCAGTCGAAAAATGAAATTAAACCGAGAAATTTTTCATGCACGCAATATTTTTTTACAATTTTCGAATGTAGTTGTCTCAACAAGAATGCCTTGCCGAGTTGGTTTCTGTTTTCGACAATGAAGCACTACATCTTCTGTCGACAATTTCTAGTTGGTATGAAAAATTTAAACGTTGATGGATTAGTTTTAGCGACGATCCAAGAAAGGTCTATCAACAACATCAGTTAACAGATGATGAATCCTGGATTTACTCTTATGAACCCCAAAATAAACGTCAATCGGCTATTTGGATGTCCCTACATGAATCAAAACCGACCAAAGTTATCCATTCTCGAAGTGTATCCAAAAAGATGGTAGCGACATTTGGGTACGAACATAGTGGAGGCAGGTTTCTGCTTTCCGGCAACCAGCGCCGTCTCTGGGGACCTATTCTTGACCACATATCGCTCACATCTCGCATCTCCGAAAAAGCCATATAACAATACACGTGATGCGTAACTTTGCGTATATGCCGTGTATTGTTATATGGCTTTTTCGGAGATGCGAGCCAGTAGTCAAATTCCCTAGATACTTGTTTTCCACAACTAGTGTTTCTTATTGCATAATACGAGAAACATTTTTTCTTCTAACACAATATTTTTCTCACTCCAAATTAAACTTTATTTGAATTAGATTATACAACTTACTAATTATTAAAAACACATAAATCGTTTGCAACAACACAACAAACCTCGATTATCAACACCAAGTAATGAAAAAGTAAACAAACAGTAAAATATAGGGTTAAACTGGAAAGAATATAGTTTTTTACTCAGATTTGTCGACGTTGCCACAGTTCCGGCTCGTAATTTTGCGTACGCTCACGACGTTCGCAAATTGAGATGCGAAGATGGCCGAAAAATTGAATTTTTAAAACGCATTCGTTTTCTAACACTCGCAAAGTTGTACGTTCGCATGTAAACGATCAATTCCAAAAATTGCCCCCCGGGGGCAATTTTTGGCTATTCGTTTCCTTGCAAATTGTTCGCAACTTTTCGATCAACACTAAAATCCAATTTTTAAGTGTTCGTATTTTTGCGTATTAGCAAATTTCCCTGCGTTCTCTTGCGAGCGGATCGACAGCATCGTAAGGGTATGTTTTCTAAGTGCGCTTATTAGATTTGATAGTTCCAAGTTTGTAGTTGGGTTTAGGTGTATCAATAATAGTAGTGATAATGAATGTTTTGGCCATTCGAAACCTAGAAAATGCAGAACTGCAATACCGCCCTAATGTTTTTGCGCAATCCGGGGAATGCGTTCATAGAACTGAGTGAAAGGTAATTTATTAAATATAAAAATATTTCGGTTATCCAAAGACTTGTGCCGTTTTTAATTCAGTTACTTGAGCCGTACATGCGACCACAAAGAAGACTGATTGGGATGTGCAAAGCCGGGTAACATTTTTCTCTATTATTGTATATCTATGAAGTAACATTAAATTTCAGATTTTAGCTTTAGCTGCTTTGAAATTTTACGGAAGTGGTTGTTACCAGCCCGGATATTGCTTTAAATAAATACATCGATATGTACCAAGCCTCGGTTTCTCATTCAATTGATGAAGTTACCAACGGTTTAAACCATCAGAGATATCCGATCAATGGGTTGAATTTACAAATAATTTTTGAAAAACTCAACAGAATAGAGAACAGTATGGTTTTGCAATACGGGTATTTATTGCATTGCCTATTGCAATTGCAGCTTCTTTACAAATATTAACGTTACTTTTGCTTTTCTCTAACATTAGTTCCACGTTTTTTCCATTATTAACCCACTTGACCAACAACACAACAAACCTCGATTATCGATACCAAGTAATGAAAAGTAAATAAACAGTAAAAATACGGTTAAACTGGAGAGAATTTAGTTTTTTCACTGTGATTTGCGACGTTGCCACAGTTCCGGCTCGTAATTTTGCGTACGCTCACGACGATCGCAAATTAAGATGCGAAGATGGCTGAAAATTGAATTTTTAAAACGCATTCGTTTTTTCTAACACTCGCAAAGTTGCGCGTTCGCATGTAAACGATCAATTCCAAAAATTGCCCCCCAGATACATTTTTAAAAAATCTTAAAATATGTAAAAAAACAAAATAAAATATACGTGTTTAAGCGTTTTTTTGGAAACCGTTTTTTTTTAATAAAAAATATTATAATATTTGAGGGGTGGTTTCATCCCCTTGGAACTGGAATTTTGAAAAATCCCTTCTTATCGAACCTCTACACCCTAGAATCAACCTGTATGCCAAAATTGAGCTACTTACGTTGAGTGGCTTGAGCAGAATCGTGATTAATCAGTGTGTCAGTCACTTAAGGATTTTATATATTAGTATAGATTATATGGAGAAAGGGGAGAATGTTATCGATCGTCATTTCCAAGCCAACTGGACGCCGTTTTTTCAATTTTCTATTATTATTGTTTTAATTTATAACAAGTAGTATTTCCCGGCTATCGCATAAAACTTATAAAGTATAAAATATTGAAAAAAAAAATATAAAAAAACCTAAAAAGTATAAAATATTGAAAATTAAAATTTTTTATCAAAACAAATATTCTATTAATTTCATTTTTTACACTTTTATTTGCATTGAATTACTAAAAATACTGTTTATTTAAAGACTTTCTATGTAGAAAGTACATCTAGTAAAAATATATTAATAAAATGTACGACTTGCAAGAGCCTTGCGCAAGACCAACACTGAACCCTGCAAGACCAGGACCATAACTACATATTAACTGCAAAACCAAGATCAAGACCAAGGGAGTCTTGGTCTTGCATTTGCCCACTACTAACTTTTACTATTAATGCTGATCTTGTTTAGGTATTTTTGGAAAGGATTGTATCCCGTAAACAGTCCTGTTGTGCTTGCTTAGATTAATGAACAAACATTTTAATATTCAAAAATAAGAAAGATGTTGATATAGTCTCTCCAACGAATCACGGAATATTTGGACGAATGACATCCAAAAAAATGGCAGAAAATAAAATTTATATATGTATTAAACGACAGACACAACTCTGTCACTGTCTTGGATCCTCTCGTTGTGCAAACTATGCCTACCAAATAATGTATACCTAATACTTCAATTTGTCACTTTCCTAGTTAATTTAGTTCTTACTTCCAATCTACTGAGAAAAAATCAATTTTTGCTTCATAAATTCGTGTTTTTTTTTGTTATAGATCGAGCCAACTTTGCCAGAACAAAAAGACAGACCGAATTTGAGATCGACCCAACCAACGATACCGATCAAGTAGGCCAGGATAAACCTGGATTTTTCGATCGAGCGGCCAAATTTGTCGTAGAACTTTTACAGCGATTTCTCAGATGGGTTAATACGGAAAATAGTTAAAGAGGGCATCAGCTTGGCAATTACCACTGTCGGAGGGTGGATCCTTGGATAATAAAAAGTTGTATATTTATCCTAGTTTCAAATAAAAACAAATATGTTAGGATTAAAGTGTTTATTACTTTATATAACTTAGTGGAAAATATGTGTACAAACCATCCAAATACTGGTTATTTTAATGGAAAATAATATTTTAACTAAAATACAAAGAATATTCCGAGGAATATTCATTGGTTGGTTTTTTTTTTTATACTATCCAGCTAGCTTACAAATCACACAAAGTTTGTCACAAAAAAAATCACAAATTATAGCCTGGTTTATTGGATTGGCTAGTTAAACCAGTCACAATACTTGAATAAAGTTTGACCTTAAAAGTCTGCCCAACGAGTCAGGGATTTCCTCAGACGACCTGTGAATTAAAATGACAGACCCAACTGACCAACCAGAGCATTCATGACAAACTATATATGATACTGTCATGAATACTCTCGTGGGACAGACTATAGTAATAATATAAACAAGGGTAACGCATGCCTGTACCTACCATCTAATTCGGGTTAGTATGCACATTTGCACATTTACTAATTCCCTTTGGGTAATTTATTTTTAAAAAAGTTGCAGTAGCGTTAATGGCAATTATGTGTTGTTATTGTTTACTGCGGTTTTTTTTTCGTGATTTTTTAAGATATGTATCTAGTTATTTAAAACGAATCTAAAGCAATAATTTGAGAACCGGCTATTGAAAACTTATTTAATTATTTAAAAATTCTCTTTTTTAACTGTTTTTAAGTAGTAATTGTTATCCTGAACTAATTTAATCAAATAGAATTACTTAACCAACGAGTTAAATAGTTATGATGTATTAATAGAAATATTAGTTCACTCTATGTAGCCAAATGCTGTGGCTATTTATTGTAAAATGACGAAAAACTCGAAAAAGTTAATGTGTATAATTTTCTTGTAGTTCATACTTTTACAACATTATACAGTTTATAAACAATATTATATTTGTAGATATGTTACTACATAAGTGTGATTCACATGTCTACGGATGCGTATTACAGCCTACAGCCTACTATTGATTGAATTAGCTCTGTTTTGTAGATATTTTGCTTAAGGCGCATTCTCAGGACTTGTGTGCTTGGCAAGTATTTTTTATTGGCCTACAGGGTCTGGCGAGAGTGCAGGGGCTGGCGTAGCTCCTATAAAGGCGCATTCTCACGACTCGCGTACTTGACAAACATTTGTAATTGGTATATACAGGGTATATACACGGTGCGTCGGGCATCTATACAGAATTTCTAAGTTATTTATTATAGGAACTAGGCCGCACTCCCGCCAGACCCTGTAGGCCAATAAAAAATACTTGCCAAGTACACGAGTAGTGAGAACGCGCCATAATAAATAACTTAGAAATTCTGTATAGTTGCCCGACGCACCGTGTATACCTTGTATGCCAATTGCAAATGTTTGTCAAGTACACGAGTCGTGAGAATGCACCTTTAAGAATAAAAAGTATTTTGTATACTCTCGAGCTAATGTCTGTCTAAGATCAGAGAAGTTTCCTACAAATGACATTCAACATTCAAAAAATAACAGAGAAAATAAAATGTATCTGAAATTCGTTTTATTTCAAATTCATGTAATGTAATATCTAGGTAAAAACCAAACAAACAAAAAAAAACAAAATTCGTGGTTAAACTTGTACTGTGGTTTCAGTAAGAATAGAATTCTCTTATATTGTTGTCTCTTTGAAATATAACAAAGATATATTTTCATTATCGTAAGCGTTTATTATTTAAAGCATATTGCATAATTATTTATGCCATTGTTTTAGTGCAATAATTAGTAATTATTAAAAATAATAAACCATGTCTATTTTACGAACATTTATATGAAACTAAACGATATTTATAAAGAAAATACAAATTAATTCCATTATATTTCCGAATGACAACAGGAAACACAGTCCGGCAATTAAAAATTAGGATCGGATTGATAATCTTTTAATTTCAGTAGAAAATTAGTAGTTATATAGTTAATAATATACCAGGTAGGATTTTAATGAAGGACGAGGCAGCAATATTAAAATGATTTATACGCGTTATTGTCAAGCCAAATTCAATTTTCTCGTGACCGATCTCCATAAAAAAAAACGCTAAAAATGGTCCAATTAATTTCAAAAATTTCTTGTCTTCTAATTATTATTTGTATTGTTCCTCAGGTGAATATTAGTTAATTGTGGCCTTCACTTGATTGGACTATATCAGAGCTATTATAAATAGAGCACAATAAAACGTTTAAGAAAGATAACTACCGGATTTTTTGGTATATCAACCTTTCAGAAAGATCTTTGGATATTTTATTCGAGCAGAACGAACAAAGGACAATAGCCATCTTTCTTGCACGTTTCATTGCCAATCTAGCTTTTTTATAATATCTCTATAATGATTTAATGCTGATTTATTTTAGAATACTTTGGCAGTATGTGAACGGCCAGACGTTCTAACTGGAGCCGAAGACTATTGTTGGGGTAAGACAGTAGAAATTCTGGATAGATTACAGTACAGTACTAAAAGTGTTTTAAATTTTGCTAAGAAAAAATTGGGTATTGGTGTCGAGGAACAATATACACCGCAGAAAGTAAGTACTAAAAATAAAGACTGGATCATCAACGAGTATGGCGGGAGATCATCCAATCTTTTGTTGTAAATTCTATATATCCGGTATATTTTCCAAGGTCCAATTTTCTACTATTTTAAGATAATAGCACAGATAATAGTCTTTATACGTTTATAGAATATTTTTTTCCCAGTAGAGAAATGAATCAAGTCAAACTTCTCGCATTAAGCAGCTACCTATAGCCTGTTTATCTAACTTGTTTTATTGTAATTAAGTATCATTTCCTCTATAATTATCTTTTAGGACTTGATTTAGTTCACTTCTGAACCCCCGCTCATATATTCGTCATAAATCTTGATCACTTTTGTACCGTATGATCAAGGAAAAGAAAACATTAGATTACTTTAGGAATGACGATCGCTGACATTTTATAAGTAAAATTATATGGTGAATCTCACTGACCATCATTTCTTATAACTGAACGCCGTTTTATTTGGTCGTACGGTATATATGATATTAAGAAACCAGAAAAAATGTATTGATTAAAAAATATGATCTTTTTTAGTGCGACTACTACCAATGCATCTTTGAGGCGTTACATATGGTAAATATACCTGTAAAATAAATAATTGACTATTTTTTAAAAAAATTATAGCTCAACGGAAATGGATACCCAAACTATGGCCAAATTGTATATTGGATTGATAATAATGTAGTTTACACTCATGCAAAAGAAATATATGACAGATTAAGTGCTTGCAATAATGCCTTATCTGATAGCATTAGTAAGTTGATAAAAAATATATGTATGTGCCTATAGAAATAACATTTTATTTCCAAGTAAAAAAAACATTTTTATAGAGACAGCAGATGGCGAGTTAAGGTTGAAGTATTATGTCAAACGTTAAAACTACAAAAATCATGTATTTTAAAAAATATTAATATATTTTATATTGTAGTTTTTGATCTTATAATGCCATACTTTGTACCTCGGTTCTATCACAGATAACAACTTTGTTGTGTTCTTTGTGGTTCTATATGCCATAATCTGTACCTGTATCTACTGTGGCATATACAGATTATTTATACTATAATGATATTTCTTGTACAATGTTTTCTTCGGCAAGAGACTGTTCACTTTTATTTAAAGAAAACAAAGCCAGTTTAATGGAATAAAATGAAAATTTCACAATTATGCAACCAACAATACCTACTAATTATGCTGATACAGAAAATTAAATTTAAGATTATTTTATAAAAACATACCTAATTTAACCCCATAATGCGACTTTTTTATTATTAACATATTTTTAAGACGTGAAATATTTAAATCACTTATTTTACATAAATAGTTTTTAGGGTGTTTTGAAACCAAATCATTTTTCTTTCATACTAATATTAAATTTTTTTAGAAAATAACATATATTTTTCTGGAAATCTGAACACCACATTAGAAGGTAAGATCACAGTAAGATCTTATAAAAATACACAAATATAATAAACAATATAAATTTTAAATAGAATCAACTGAACTGCAAGGAAAATGCGAAGTATTACAAGAATTCATGAAATGCATAAGTGAAACAAGTGTAAGTATAGCCCTTATAGCACTATAAAATTTAAATGAAATAAACAAAAATTTTTATTCTTTTGTGTTTCAGTGTAAAAGGTTTAGCTACCCCTAAGTAAAAGGAGGAGAATGTAGTTCATATTAACATGAAATATAGAATTAAGTAATACATACTTATAATAATATAATACTTCATATATGTTTATACTAACTTGTACTAACTCAAATTTGTTTATGAACGGAATGTATAAATAAAAAGTCAATTACAATAAACTTAAAATATATTTAGTGGAAAAGTTATATATTACATAGACATTCAGATGGATATTGTGTTTCAAATAAATAGTCCTTTCAATACAGTCAGTACTTGAGACACAATGGAATGCCATATCATATGTAACCCGTTTACTGAAAATAAAAACAAAATTGTTAAAATAGCATTACTTTAAGCAAGATCTAAATCTTCAAAAACACAACAGAAACTAAAAAGCTATTACTAAAACAAATTATTAGGCTTTTTTAAAATACCACTCAAACTTTTTTAGAACAAGATTAGTTAAAGACAATCACAGATATCTTAATATACCTGAAATATTATTTGCCTCCCTAGAAATCAATAAAATATAAATATATTAACTTAATATCTTTGAAATAAAAATATAAATAAATTATGAAAATGTTTCATTACCTTTTTGGCTGCTGCTCCAACTTTACTCTTCTTGGTTCCACGTACTTTCTTCATTCTGTTCTTTCGTTCTTTACGTTGTTTACGTGTCTGTTGTTTCTTTTCATAAAGACCATGCCTCTGTAATCTGTGTTTGGGTTCAAATTTCTTGGCAAAATCTAATGTATCGTAAATCAAAGCAAAGCCTGTTGATTTTCCACCACCAAAGTTTGTACGAAAACCAAAAACAAAGATGACATCAGGCATAACCTACAAAAAGTATAAAAATACAAATGTTTAGTTAAGAATGCAATTATTATCTATTACATAGTAATAATAGATAATACGGTAACCGATAATACTCTTTATTTGCATTAATTATATAGTAATGTAATTATTAAAATTCGAGGAATATATAAATAAAAACAATTGAAAAATTGGAAAATAAACAAGTTATTCAACTAATGATAAATTATACAAACTAATTTATTCTACTTTTCCATGATTTTAAAAGGTATTAAATTTAACAAAAAGGCATGAAAAACATGAACGAATGACAATGAATTTCTACAATTTTTACCTTGTACATTTTGGCGAGCTTTTCCCTTATATCTGTTTTCTTAACAGAAGGTTGCCCTGGATGTAGAACATCTACCACCATTTGCTTTCGACACAACAGTCTGTTGGTCATGAATTTTCTGGTACGAATTGTAGCTGTTCCTTCCGTCTAAAACAAACATATTCAGGTTAATTTAATTCTTCTAGCAATGTTCCAACCAACACCACTCCAAATTTTGATAAACTTGGATATTTTCATCGGCTAGTTACAATAAATTGTAAAGCATAGTACGTTTATTTCCACAAAATTATTTAAAACCCATATTCACTATATTACATTTGTCAACATTGATAATATACAAGATAATATTCTCCAAAAATAAAAATTTTAAAGGAAATAAAAGCACTGCACATATACACATCAAACCATTTTAAAACACTTTTATAATTATTTAAGATGACTGAGAAAAAACTAAATTATTTTCACATACCATTTTGAACGGCTAAAAGAAAATTTCTAAGAGAACTCTTCTTTTTCTAAAATTTGGCGTTTGCCCGTCCTTTTGACAATTTTGACATATACAGAAAGTTTTGCAGCCAACTTCCTGTCTAATTCTTTTAATTTCTCTCTTTTTTTAATATGAATCTAGGGGTCATTTATACATATACGCATTTATATATGACTGTTTCAAGGACACATGAAAAATGAATTAAATTTCAAAAAATAACGGTGATTGTAAATAAAACAGAAAAAGGTAAGAAAAATAGTACTGCTGAATGTTTATATATATTTTTGATTTCTAATATTATATTTATGTAATAGATATTCTCAAGCATATAAATAATGTTCTCGAGTCATAAAAAGAGATAACAAACATTATTTTCAATAACAAAGACGAAGATATCGAGTAAACGGGGTAAACAAAGAAGAGTTTCCCACTTATCACAAACATACGTTGAAAGCATCGTTTAAAGATAAAAAAACCCCAGGACCTGTGCCTAGCTGCCCAGGACTAATTCATTTGTTTGGAAACCACAGGCGAGTTTATAAGTTGCTTTGTTCCTCTTTTATTTTTTCTTCAAGAAGTTATTAAAATGTCTACAATGGACGGTAAAGGAGAGGATGAGGTTGGTGGAACAGACCACGCTCCAGAAGAATACCATGACGCTGAAGATGGAAATTGTATTAATGGCAATGGAAAATATGAATTTCAAGAAAACGAAAACGATGATGAAGGAGATGCTCTTGGCAGACCTGGGTATTTAATA
Organism: Sitophilus oryzae; assembly: GCF_002938485.1. Lineage (NCBI taxonomy): Eukaryota > Metazoa > Arthropoda > Insecta > Coleoptera > Curculionidae > Sitophilus > Sitophilus oryzae. The sequence continues at coordinate 1,341,300 of NW_022146948.1, read as the reverse complement.
TTATTTTTATTAACATGATTCTATGAAATATTTTGCTCAAAAAAGAAAGGGATTTCTACATTCAGTACTATGTATAAGATCCAATTTTATAATTTAGTTTTGTGTATTATAAATTGAATAATTTATCAATTATAAGCTTCTATCTCTGCTAATAATTTATTAAACATTTACCATAAAATTATATTTACCTAATAATTTAACAAGTTGTCATGTGGTACATCTATATTTAAATGTTTTTAATTTACAATACTATTGTATATTCATTGTCTTTGTAATATGTCTATAGATTTTTTAATAAATATATTATTACAGGGGTCGCCCTGGAGAAGTTTATGCTCCAATGCCTGTTCCAAAGTATGCTACACACTATAAAATGAACCATCCAAAGAGAGGTTTAGCATTAATTTTTAACCATGAAGTTTTTGAATGTGGAGGTCTAAAATCTCGTTCAGGAACTAATGAAGATTGTAATAATTTAAAATTGTGCCTTTCCAGTTTGGGATTTGAAGTTATGGTTTTTAAAGATTTAATTTATACAGATTTAGAAAGTCAAGTAAGAGCAGGTAAGTTCAAATCATGATCTTGAAGGAAACTGACTAATAATTTGTAACCTTATATATTAGAGTGTACTATAGAAGTTAATATTAAAAAATAAATTATTAACACTAATTAAAATGAATTTCATAGAAACTACTTGATATATAAATGAAGTAGTGAGGATACTAGTTAGAAATAATAGAATGTACTAAAATTGTTTTGTGTAGACTTTAAAAATATATTTATTTCTTTCAGATAAAGTAACACTTCAGAGTTCAATAAAAATGTGTAACAAAAAAGATACTTGTATTTCTAAACCATAACAGATATTTGTATAGAAAATGTTATGATTTATTCTGAAAATCAAATATGCATTTATCAAATATTAATTTATCTGTATGTTTATTTTTATCTTGCTTTTTTAAGTAGGTATGTAGATATTTTTGATCAGTTTTTTTTTCCATGCAATGTCAGTACCACTTCTAATAAAGTTGGGAGTAATACCTGATAAAAAATAATCTATCTTCTTGATAAATGTATTGATTTGTTATAAAATACATATCACTGCCATCTGCCATATCTATTATTTATATTTCATCTAATCCTGGCATATTTATCATTGCTTTTTTGTAGATATTATTTACATTAAAATTAGTTACTCATACTTGGGATCTATTATTTTAAAGAAATGAGGAGTATTTTAATGATAACCTGATAACAAAAATGTCTTGTATCAAAAACTCCTTAAAAACAGGTTATTTGATTTGGTATAAAAAACATATCAGTGCTACATCTGATATTTTTAATCTATTAATCCAATTAATTTTATTTCTTGGTTGCTTTTTGTAAATATTTTCATCAAAATGAGTCACTCTAATCAGAATTTAGTACTTTCAAAAAATAAAGCGTATTTTAAGGTCACTTAAATAAATAATTTTTATAAAAATATTGATCAATTCAATACAATTTCAAGGACCACAAGTACTTGAAATTTGAAATATTTGGATCTATTTTTTAGAATGTATGTTTTGTATTTTTTACAGGATGTAAAAGTGCGAAGGCACTCTTTAAAATGAATAGAAAGGTTTCATTTCAAATTTTACTGACTTTTCAAAAACTGCTGACACTAAAAATGTTGAAAGTCTAGCTGTTAACAGCTATAGCCCCTTACTTTTACCTGTGACAAATTTTGAAATAAATAATTTTCTGGCATAAAGAACAGACAATTTATATATTATATATAGATTTTTTTTGGTTTCCCATTAAAACTGCACAATAAATGCAGTATGCTCCTGTCAAAATATTCAATCACATTTTATAGTAAAGGTGAGTTTATATGCATCCTTTATGCGTCGTCCGTTGTTCCGTCACTCCAATCATATTTGAGTATAAGCTGTTATTTTTTAAATAAACCAATAAAATTGGTATTACAGGGTATTACTATGTAAGTAAATGCTTTATAGGGAGATGCCAAACCAGAATTTTATATGAAAAACCCTTTTTATTTTTTCAGAACTATTCTGAACTTTTATCCACTTTTTATCTACACCCTGTGTATAAATCTTGAGAGGTAGGCTTTAAATTGGACCTTTAAACTCATATCACTTTATCCATCCAACAAGATATCCATTATAACTTTTTTAAAATGTAAATATGCAATTTAATACATACTTATCTATGTATAGATATTAATACATACATATAATAAAAAATAACTATTGTTATAGGATTAGTTATTGTCATGTCATTTAGTAATAATTATTTTATCCTGTTTCATCTTATAGTAACATGTTTTTGCGTTATACTACTATCAATTGGTAATGAGTTATTATTTTACTAAAAGTTGTACTTTATATCTGAACACCAAATACGATTTATGGAATTTACGTACTAAATAATTTTTTTGTATGAAAATATATTTTGTATACAATAACTAAATACTGGCTTGCTAAATCTAAATAGTTGGTCTGTATTTTAATTTTTAATGAGTAAAACAAAGAAATAAACTATTGACATGTAACCAGTTGATAGACAGAGACACAAGTAAATGCAGGACTGCCGTCTTTTACGCGCGATAGGCATTATTAAAGAATTAAGCGTAAGACTATTCGAAAAGTCTCCTTGTTCAATTTAAAATTTTTAATGGAAAATCCGGCAATATCACAAAGAAGACATTATTCACTGATTCAGGGTGACCAAATCTGTGTATATTGTAAAAGTGCTAATAATAAGTTATCTTATTTTGTATTTTTAATTTAAAAAATTAACGTTTTCCCTATATGTAGTACTTTTCAAATTTGCTAACAAAATGTTTATTTTTACAGTATCAAAAATGGACCATACAAATCACGATTGTGTTATGTTTGCTATTTTGTCTCATGGAGAAATGAATATAGTTTATGCGAAAGACACACCCTATAAACCTGAAAGTTTATGGTCTCTTTTTACTGCCGATAAATGTCCATCTTTAGCAGGTAAGTTGTTATCTGTAGTCTGTTTAACGAGTTGGGGAGATTTCAACAGATGACGGCAAATATAATTTGCCTATGAATTAAAATGACAAATGCGACCGTCACTGTCAGGGATCTTCCATTGGGCAGACTATATACTGTATGATCGAAAAAGAACGACGTCAACCTTAGAAAGGATTATGATGTACTATGTATGTCATCGATCGATATTTCTGGGGTAATTTGACGCCTATTTTTTTTTCTACGGTTTGATGTATGTATTTTTTTTTCGATTTATAATTCTAGGAAAGCCAAAAATGTTTTTTTTGCAAGCCTGTCAGGGAGATAAATTAGATGGAGGTGTCCATTTACATACTACAGAAACTGATGGCGACATGCACAATACTTACAAAATCCCTGTTCAAGCTGATTTTCTTATTGTATATTCTACAGTGAAAGGTAGGTACATCATTTTTTTAACGGTTTTGTTATAGAAGTTTACCAGTATTTATTACATAGTTAGATTTGTACCTTTGTATTCTCATCAAAGTATACATACATCAAATAGGAAAGTTTTATTATTACCTATTAATTTATAAAAAAAGGAATCATTTGAGTATTTTCATTAAAAATAAATGATGTTGACATTTTATGTGACAACTGAGGTTCAATAATAATATGATGAAAAGTTTTTCAATAATGTAATATATAGACATAAACCGAACCATATTTTATAATTCTTGAATGAAAGAAAAAGGAAATAAAAAAACACTTAAGGACTACAAACTAAGAAAATGCGATAATACAGCCAGGGACATAGCGGCAACAATGCTTTACTACACACGTGCGACGCGTCCTACAAGATAACAAAAGAATGAATAGGCGACCTCGCGTCTTATCGGTGTTGCCATATTGTAAAGAATTTATCCTTTTTCAATAGTATCCGACTTATAATTTAGTAGTATAAGGACTATTTAATATATCTATGGAATATTAAAACCTACTTTATTAAAATGCAGTATTAATATCTCAATATATGTGTATAATAAGAAAAAAAATATTGATAATATTAAAGACGTGACAACATAGGCTGAAGGAGGACGGCTCGGTCGGCTGTGGTCGACTGTACCCAGAAGTAAAGTGTACAAAAATGATTGTTTGATGGCGTTTAGATGTGAATAGTGTAGTCTATATTTTATTTTAAGTCTATGAGGTTAGTTTTGTTGATGTAAACAATAACAGTTGTAAAATGAAAATATATGCAAAAGTCGGCAACGCTGTGCCGGTCTAGCTTAATCACGCAACTAAAAGTTTATTTGGTATGATCTTTTAGACATGTAGTATATAGACTAAATGGTTACAGGAGATATCCATTTACCTGTTCTTTAAGAACCTTCTTTCTTAAGGATAACATATTCTTAATTCTTGTCTGTTATAAATTTTTTCTTCTTTTTGTTTTAAATGTACTCAAAATTCTCATTTTGTAAGTAACATTAAGAATAAGATAATTTAGAATAAAATTTAAAAAGTATCTGATTCATACTCATTAAAAGAAATCATAAATTCCATCTATCATGATTACAAAAAAAACACCTGATACTTCATTTTCAGGATACTACTCGTGGCGTAATACTACTAAAGGTTCGTGGTTCGTCCAAGCTCTTTGCGAAGAACTGAGACAAAGAGCCCACGAATTGGATCTGATGACCATTTTAACCTTTGTGTCGCAAAGAGTGGCCATGGATTTCGAAAGTAACGTTCCAGATTCCATAACGATGCATCGCCAGAAACAGATTCCTTGCGTGATGAGCATGCTCACCAGACTCATCCAGTTCAACGTGCCAGGGTATGCAGGTGTTACTGAATAGTTTGTAGATAATCTGCTTGGTTTGTTGTAAATAATCGTTTCCTTTATTTTGTGTCGGAGCGGGAACAAAGCTAAATATTTACACATTTACTACAAATTACAAAAGATAATAGTTGCTATGGACCAGTTAAAAGTTATAGGTATTTATTTCCATATAATCTTAGTTCCATATCCTATTTTATTATATTTCATTATCTTTAAGTGCAATATTTATAACTGTATTAAGTTTATACTGTATTTCAATAAATGTATCCCCCTCTTTAGATGGGAAATAAGTCATGTCAAGTATCAATATACAGGCTATGCCAAAAAATTCACAACCAAATAGGAAATTTTTTATCAAGTGTTTATAATTTCTTTAGCATGTCCATCAGCAGAAAAAAATGACATATGTCATGCAACAACTGTCTGTGCCAGTTATAAAAAAATATTAGGTTTATTAAGTTTTTCTTTTATATAGGCCATTGCAACAAGTTGGGTATCTTAAAAATGGACATCTTTGATTTTTAACTTATTATTTTTTGAAAATATTTGGTATAGTTATGAAATTTGATAAAGTAATTGAAGAGAAAAAAGTCAGTTGAATTGATATAGGACACTTAATGTGTTTGCGCAGATGATGCCAACAAAGGCAGTGCCGAAATTAAGAGCCCTAAGCTATTTCAACTTAACTTTAGAAATTCTATATGTAGACATATAATTTTTTCTTTGTTTTTCTGGTATTTTGTCATCTAACTCTTTTTTTTTGCATATTGAAAATGGATTTTTAGATAGTTAAAAGGATAGCTGTCGCATGACATGTGTTACAGTGATTTTTTATTGTTATTGGGCATGCCTAAACGTAAATCCGCATGAACTTTTTTTGATTACTCAATATATTTTATTTCTATATGCTACAAATTTTGTTGCACACATTTATTATTCAATTAGTGATGTGAACATATTTACTATTACTTTTCAAGAAAATATCCTATTTGGCTTTATCTCAAAAGAAAAGTATTTTTAGCTTTGTTTTGCTCTTGTGTCGGACAAATTGACTGATCTTTAAAAGCCTTTTATTCCTGTCATTTGTCATTCATTCATGCTATAATACATATATACTAAGTTTCATAACCTTTCTCTGCTAGTAATATGGTAATCAGAATTCAGAAATAGGTTTATGCGATCAGCTAATATTAATTAAAGGCCGTTCACTGTACTTAGTGCACTTAAAAATAAATTAAGTAGAACTACGTTACTGCACATGTGCAGATGGTACAATAAACGGTTTTATAAAGATCTGATGAAAAAAGATTAACATGATTTTGTGCACATAATTTTTAATGTTAGTTCTTTTATTCAAAAAATTTAAATAAAAACTCAAATAAATATAATTTTATAGGTAATATTAGTATCTAGTATTAATTTTTAGAGATAAAAAATTTAAAAACAGTTTGTTTTTTTTGCTATTAATCTTTTTATTAATAATTATGTGTGCAATAAAACCCTTTTAAAAGTGTATGTGATCAAGAAGTTTTATGATTAAACGTCCTGTATGTGGTGATGGATGAAACGATTCTTATAAAAATTACATTGGATTTTTTTAACTTCTCTTAAATTGTCTTAAGTCAAAGTATATTTAATCATAACTTTTTGATCACACAGTATATAATGCTTTTTATACAAATATTCATGTTAATTTTAAAGGATAACAATATTTTAGTATCTGAGTTTAGTAATAAAATTTATATTTTGCCAAACACTTTTGTAAATATATCCTCTTTAAAATAGTGTAACTAGGTGGGATATAGATTTTTTAATTTGAACTACTTTTTTTAATAAAATTTATGTTTATACAGTGTGCGATAAAAGTTCATAATAAATGGTATTTTTTATTATTTAATTATTGGAAAAAAGTTAATACAGAATTACTTCAACATGCCCAATAACAAAAATAATCATTTTAACATATGCGACAAACTGTCATGGCAGTAAATTATAAAAATCCTCTTTGCATACACTAAAAGTTTGGTTCGGTAACAAAATATCTAAAAAAGCCTTATTTTTTTGATAATTTATCACTTATTGCCATTTTTGCATATGTAAAGACTGGATAGTTGTATGACATGTCATAATGACTTTTTCTCAACAACTCAATAACAAAAATTTCTTCCATTTTCTGCGAACTTTATATATGGCACACTCTGTATTTAATATTTAAAAAAATATCATAAATGAAATGCTATAATTCATCTAGGAACACTATCTCTAAAAATCACTGCCATAGAGATGAGCACATATTTTTATATCTAAAAGCCGTTTTTAAACTTTTAGCTCAAATTTGGATAGTAGCGTAGCGATCAAGGCTAAAAAACCCAGAAAGCGGTTTAGCGGGATATTTAAAACCTAATAAAAGCAATGAATTCAAACAGCCAGTGATTCAAATATTCAATTCAACGTAGAGCCAATATTTCCATATATGAATATATGATAAGTAAAGGTGTAGTTAATATATTTTTTAAAATCAATTTATAGGATTAATTGTGTAGAATTCATATATGTATAAAATGGACCATGCGTGATATGGCTATTGCAATACTGGTTTTAGCCAAATTATTTTAATTAACATTTCTACATATAGTGCTGTGCCATGGTCTTTCATTAAAGTGTCTTAACTATATTATATATGTCAATTTACAGTATAAAATAACTACATATATACAAATAGGCAAACGTACATTGCATTTATATAGTATAATGTATTTTACTTTTAGTCAGATTTATAGGTGTAGGTAGCCTTTTGATTGGTTTTGAATGAATTTCAAGTTTCTTAATATCATATCTTAACCATTCAAGTTCCATCTCTCCTTCAAAAGTCTACCATTAAGATTAAAATTAATAATAGTGTTGATTTTTTTACAAACTACTAATATTTCATGTTGATTACCCCAACTTTTTATTATTCTAAAATATATTTTACAATAAATTCTAGTAATATTATGGGTATATCAAATATTTTCTTATTAGTGGCTTGTTGAATTTCTATAAATTATTATAAGTTCCAGATGTATTATTTTGCTCATGACATACATAGCTATAATTTATATATATTTTTTGTATTCCTATTATACACATACATTAGAATTAGTATTTTATTGCCTAGTGTTTTTATATCATATATTTCAATTTATATGTTTATTATATAAATAAATAAGGAATTACGTGTTTGCATTTTTAATGGCTCTATTCAATTATGTATATGGTTTGTCCAGCGAGAGAATATATTATTTTGACACGACAGGCATAATCAACTGTTAATCTAGTTTTCATGCTTCCTAATTTCGGACGTTTTCATGGCATTCAAATATTTTATACAAATTTCCTGGTTATCTAGTGTATTTTTTAAAGCCTAATTTGTATATAAACAATAATTTAAATTAACCTATGATTTATTTAAACCTTTTTCTTTAGTCTAGATTGAACCCGTACTAACGTAAGCTAAAGTAACTTTAACAGCCATACATATAAACATATAGCAAACATATAGTGTAAAAGAAAGCTAATAATAAAATTAATAACTATCTCTAGGCAGGCCACAAAAATCAAAAATCGCGCCTTTACAGCCCAAGGGTTTACCATGGATTTACAGCCATAGAACCTGATCCAAATATTATTATATTAGTGAATTAAAATTAAATTCTATGGTAAGGCATTTAAATAAATAAAATATTAAGGTTCTATGGTAAGGCATTTAAATAAATAAAGCATTTAAATAATTAAATATTTATATATGATCTTGTTGTTATGTTGTTTATCTTTGTCTTTTTACACATAAAAGTCAGAGAGAAAAAATAACCAATAAAAACAATTTAATCCCGCCCTTTTTCGACAACCGTTTTTGCCGGTATAATTTTAGAGTTTCCCGCCGTATTTTATTCCATTTTATTCTTGATCGTGCTTGGGTGTTGATCGTTTGTGTTGTATTCTTGAATAATTCTTAAACATGTCTGGCAGAGGTAAAGGTGGAAAAGCAAAGCAGAAACAGAAGACTCGTTCCAGTAGAGCTGGTTTACAATTTCCAGTTGGTCGGATTCATCGACTTTTGAGAAAAGGTATTTATCCCGTAGTTGATACATTAAAATACTAGCAAATTGTATTTGACAAAAGAATCTTTAAATATATTTAATTCATTTTGAAGGTAATTATGCTGAACGTGTTGGTGGAGGAGCTCCGGTGTATTTGGCAGCTGTAATGGAGTACCTCGCTGCTGAAGTATTGGAGTTGGCTGGTAATGCGGCTAGGGATAATAAGAAGACCAGGATTATACCTAGGTAATTAGATATTACATTTAAAGAAACTAAAAATATGCTGAATTAGTTTCAGAAAAAGCGAGAATATATCTATGTAAAACTATTTTGTTATTCTTTTTTTTTAGACATTTGCAACTGGCTATAAGGAACGATGAAGAATTGAATAAACTTCTCTCTGGTGTAACTATAGCCCAAGGTGGTGTGTTGCCAAACATCCAAGCAGTTCTTTTACCGAAGAAAACTGGGTCTGGAGCTGGCAAGAGCCAGTCTCAAGATTACTAAGAGAATGTATTTCGTTATTTTAATTAATGTAGTTGTAATAATTTTTCTATCTGTTTATGATTGTTATCTATATTAATTGTAATTTTTTCGTACTTTAAGTTAATTGTAAGCATTTGCCATTTAGTTTTTTTAAATAAAGTTTCATGTGTTAAGATTATACAAGTGTCTGTCATTGCTGTTCTACAGTACATGCATACTTTTTCTGGTAACGCATCATTAATTGTAAAAAAATTGTTTTAGAAGTAATGAGCATTATAGGCATAATACTAGTTGTTTGACTAACTGAATGCAACTGATTTATCTGTAGAAAATGGATAATTTTGGAAATTATAAGTATACTCTATATTATTCTAGTTATATCTAAGTATAAGAATTAATATTATGTTCTACTATTTTATGATTTTAGATGCTGGTATATCATATAGAGAGATAGTGAAATACATGCTATTGATTTTAAATATGTAACAAAAGTGGGTAGTATTTAGACCTATAAAGAACTAAGATACCTACCCTAAATATAATTTCCATTTCTTATTTATTGCAACAAAACTAAAAAAATATTTTCACATTCATTAGGTACCTATGTACCTAATGAATTAATTCATTCATAAAAGCATTGTGTTAGGTGCATAATGTTATGCACCTAACACAATCTTTATTAAACCTATGCATGAATAATATCTTTTGTCATGTAGACAAATTAAATGTAGATTTATTGAATATAAATAAGATTTATATAATTGAACATTTTCCTGTTCTCATGCAATTATAGGCACTATTGATCACGATTATACCTTTATTTAACATTTAATTGTTATAATAAATCTTTATTTATGTATAGGGTTAAATGTAAATAGGACCAACTAGCCATATAACATATGAATATAATTAAAAACTTGATAACCTTGGAATCCCATTCCATCTTGGTTAAAAATAAAAGAAAATGCACCTATATAAACACATTTCAGTACAGCATACTGCAGTTTCAGCTTCCATTCATAGAAAACTTAAATTATCGTGTACTGATAATCGACTCGATAGGTCCTCAAAATGATTGTATTTTATTTAGTACTCGTGACGTCAGCAATTATTGCCGTTGGATCAAGAGCTGAAGCTGAAGTTGTACTTGCTAAAGATATGAATTATAAATTATCAAGCAATGATTTAATGCCTTTAGTAGGATGTAAGTATTTGTTTTTAAGTTGATTGTGCTTACTTTGGAGTAGTTTGTAATACTGATTTATTAACTAAAAGCTTGCTTATTCGATTTTTTTATATTCACGTACTTAACAGACAGCAGGTACTTGATTTATTATTGTAAAATGAAAATATATTTTTTTTCCTAGTTGGAACATATCAGATTCAAGGATATGATTTGATTAGAGATGTTTTGGATAAAGCTTTAGCTTCAGGGTATCGTCTCATTGGTTAGTATTCTATTTATTTTTATTTTTCACAATAAGTAACATAAAAAATTAGGTATATATTAATATAACTATTGTTTACAGATACAGCTAAAGTTTATAGGAATGAAGAAGATATAGGTAGGGCTTTAAAAGAATTACTACCAAAGTATAATTTGACACGAAAGGATATATGGATAACAACAAAACTTTGTAAGATTAGATATATGATAATTAATATCTAGTACATGGGTGTTTATAAGTTTTCAATTTTAGCACCCGATGATCAAGGCCCATCTGCATATAAGGCACTCCAAGAATCAGTAAAAAAACTTGATACTGACTATGTTGACCTTTATCTTATTCACTGGCCTGGTGCTTATAAAACAAATGCCTCAAATACCAACAATTCAAGGTGATATTAGTGCAGGCCGTTTCATTTTCTTAATACATATCTATTTTACTTTAGATTGAGAGATGAAAGTTGGAAGTTAATGGTACAAGGAGTAAAAGATGGATTAACTAAAAATATAGGAGTATCAAATTATCTTGTGAGACATTTAGAACAATTATTGGCAAACGATCATGGTATTAAACCAGCGGTAAATCAGGTAATTACTAGATATTACAGGGTATTTGGTTTTTTTACCCTTCTTTATATCAGAATCTCATATAAACAGAGTAAGAAGTAAGAGTACTCCACACCATCTAAATCTAAAGCATATAAGTATTTATAGAAAATCTAAATCTTCATTTTTCCCAGTATGATGGAAAACCATGATACAAATAATAGAGATAAGATAGGTATTAATGTATGTAGTGGGCAGTGCTCAAGGACTGTATACTGTATTCTAAACAGTTCCTTTGAAATACTACTTTTCCTATTTCGCAGAGCTGATAGTGTAGTATGTGGAAAATCTATTAGGCAGAAACCTGTCGTTGGAAGTAAAGTAAATGAATTTGCTATAATTGGTTAGTCATCGTAATATATATCAAAGAACTACTTTTTTATTTTTCTAAAGGACTGTTCGATCGCGTCAAATCGCCGCTGTCGTAGTCGCCGTGGAATGCTACGTCACGCGCTGACCAGCGCTCCACAGTGCGGCGGATGGTTATTCTAGCGGGACAAAATTTCAAGAGCAATGTTTGGGACTTAAAATCTAAGAACGTAGCAAATGGTCTAATATATACCAACTATATGGTTAAATATATTTATTTAATAACAACTTAATTTATTGTATGTATGTTTATATAATTTGGTAACTCAAAAGATCTACATCATTCAATATATCGATATTTGAAAAAAAGTGAAAGTTTGATATCTGCAGAACAAAGGCACTAAGGATTTTAACAAATAATATACGTACAGTAGAAAAGTACATACCTTTGGCAATCTTCAACATAATTTGGCTTTCTAATAAAATGTATAAACACTTGTAAATATTGTGTTTTCGTATGATCTCTGCCTTGCTGAGCAGAAAACGACCAAATTTGGTTGATAAAAATGTATCGAAATACAAAGAATATCCATGCATTTTTGTATCAATTGGAATGTCTACCATTTATTCTTATCAGTTTTTTTGGCTTATTTCTAACCAAACGCTTTTGTCCCGCTAAATTTATCTTCCAACGCACTGTGCGCTCGTCCGTCAAATGCAAAAATAACTCACTGTTATGGAGGGCTTACTCACTGTCTAAAATCTTTAGCGCCAACATGGCGCCAACTTCAACTCGGTCAGTAGATGACGTAAAAAAACTGACAGTGCAGGAAGATAGGAATCGAACTATCCTTATCTCTATAGTATCCTTGGGCAGTGCTTACAGAAAATTACTACCCTGGTGACGTCATGCGCGCAGAGAACCAATGTGCGACCGCCAAGGATCTCATCTTTCGTTTATTGTATCATGACGGAAAACTGTCTTTAAAACTGTGTTGGCAACAGTCAACATTAACATCGTATACGTATTTAGCGGACGTTATTAGAATCCGCTAAAATAAAAAAATATGGTTTAATTTTATTTTATTTACAAATAATTATATGTAAATGATATAAAGAAATATTTTCACCAGATTTAAATATCTTTATATTATTGAAAAAGAAGAGAATATTGATACAAATACTCGCAAATTAAAAAAAAGATTAGAAAAAATTTGAACCTGACCTCTGTCCAACGAGGGGATCCATGACAGCGTGAGTAGTGTCTGTCATTTTAATTCACAGATAAATTATATTTTCTGTCATTTTTTGTATCTCGTCTGTCGAAATCATCCCTTAGGGTGAGTCCCATACTATACAGGGTGTCCCAGAAAAAAGTGCAAGTATTTTAACTAGTAGTATAGTTCAACCCCCGAAACAGGCCTACGAAGTTTTTTTCGCGAAAAAAAAAATTTAAAAATTCGAAATTTTTTGGAATTTTTTTTAGTTTTTAGTTAAAAAACATAATTTCTTGATAATATGGCAACATAGGTATTAGATTAAATTTACAAGAAAGAAAATCCAGAAAAGATCCAGTGGTTCTCAAAATTTTAGCAAAAAATATTTTTTTTTAATTTTCAATGTAAAATAACTCGTTAATAACGTTATTTTTGACTTATTTGAAAAACGATAAAGAGAAAATATGTTTCTTTTATCGAGATCTACCACCCCAATATTTGCACTTATTTCTGGGACACCCTGTATATGTATGAGTCCAGGGACCATCGTAGGAAGAGCAGAACGGCAGATCAGCGCATCGATCTCCAGCAATTCTATTGGCTGATTTTTTTTCAAAAAAATCATCTGTCAAAAATTTCAGCCAATAGAATTGCCGGAGCCGATCGGCCGTTCTGCTTTTCCGACGATGATGTGGATGCACCCTGACTGATTAGACGGCTTTTATATTCTTTTGTTTTAATTTTATACGGTATTATCGAAAAATAAACGGCGTCCACTTGGCTGGGAAATAACAATCGATGACATTTCCCATATAAAATGAAAGCGATCTTCATTTCATAGCCATCGCCGACGCCGTTTTCTTCGATCATACATCATACGGTATATTTTCTAAAAATTAAAACCGCTAGATTGAAACCGCTAAACTGAAAAAAATGGCAACACCTGCTGCGCTGTCAAAGTAACAAGAGCACAAACTGAGCCCTACAAAATTCAAATCATTTAATAAAAAAAAATAATTAAATCATTATATTGGTCATTTTAATGGTGCTATAAATGCATAGCAAAAAAAATAATTCAGATGTGAAATAAATGAAATAAATTATTAACATCTATAATTAAAAATCAAAATATCTATACAATGGGCGCGTTCAGGGACGGTCAGCGGCTGAGTGGCTGAGTAAAGCGGTTCCCTAAACGGTATCTTTTTACACACAAAAACAGTCAGCCTCTTTACCAAGGTCGATCAGCCTCTGTGTTCCCTGAAATGCGCACAATGTGAAATGTCAAAACGAGGAAAACTAAAGCCCCGCAGAACTGCGACTGTCGCCAGCGACACTTCAAAAGCACCAATGAGATTTGTACAAAATTCAAACAGCTGTCAATTTTAAATTTAGTACAGCTCCCATTGGTCGTTTGAAGTGTCAATCAGTGTCGCTGTCGACACGACGCAGTTCTGACAGCGACACTGATTGACACTTCAAACGACCAATGGGAGCTGTACTAAATTTAAAATTGACAGCTGTTTGAATTTTGTACAAATCTGATTGGTTCTTTTGTCGTGTCGCTGGCGACAGTCGCAGTTCTGAGAACGGGGCTGAAAGTCCCGTTCTCAGAACTGCGTCGTGTCGCGGGCGACACAGTTTGACACTTCAAACGACCAATGGGAGCTGTACTAAATTTAAAATTGACAGCTGTTTGAATTTTGTACAAATCTGATTGGTTCTTTTGTCGTGTCGCTGGCGACAGTCGCAGTTCTGAGAACGGGACTTAAAATGCGAGAAGTAGGTATTAACAGCTTTCTTCTGTTGTCACATTATCAGTTGTGAAATATACATATAGAATTTTAATACACCTGAAGTAAGCATGTTTCAAATAAAATATTGATTTTTACTAGGTAGAATGGCATCCGCATTATCATCCAGAAGATTTACTAGAATATTGTAGAAAAAATAATATTTTACTGCAAGCATATTCATCGTTAGGTGGTTCAGGAAATACAGATTTAATAAAAGATCCTAAAGTAGTGGAAATTGCTAAAAAATTAGGAAAATCACCTGCACAAGTTTTACTTCGGTGGGCGCTTCAACAAAATTTGGCAATTATTCCCAAGGCTAGGTCAAAACATCATATTGAAGAAAACATCGACCTTAATTTTAATATCCCAGAAGAGGATATGCAAACTTTAAACAGCTTTTCAACAAACAAATACTCGTGGGACCCGGCAACTATTGTTTAAAGCCGTTATTTATAAATTACATTTAATTTTATTTATATTTTTTAATTCATGTTTGTAAAAAATATTTTTAATATTATCTTTTGTCCAAGGAAAGCACTGTTATTTATTAGTCTGAGCCACTATTATTTTTTTTTAAATGTCAAAAGTCAAATGGCCCACTTGTTGCCAGATTTATTCATTTTCTCTGCGAAGTCTATGCCAAATGACTATGCAAAGTGTGCATAATTATGAAAAAATTCTCTAATGCCATTATGAAGTTTTTTAAACTAATGCTTGATTTTAATATGTAATGCGAGTGAAATTTTGTAACTTTTTTTTAAACTCTTATTTAACAAAAAAATGGCAAATTTAAATGCAAAAAAAATAAGCAAAAGAGAAATAATAGTGACAACAAATTTAAATTGCAAAAAACAGAATTATTTGGCTATAAGAAGATAATTATTAATCAGAGATGTAATATTAATATCTCTTTCTAGTATTTCTATTAATAATAAAGTTATTTTATGTAATTCATGTAAATATTTTCGAAGCCCTTAGTTGTTAGGAATTCATTTCAACCAAAAAAGTTAGTCCTGTTTATTTATAATTTTGTATTCAATATTTTTAAATACAAGTCAATCTAATCTTAATAGTAATAAATGGAAATATATACCTACTTTATTATGACCTATAAAAAAATATAAATATTGTCGTGCAATCCCTGTTCGTTGAATATAAAAAACTATGATAAAAAAACTATGATAAAAAAACTATTTTTTGGTAGGTAAATGAGAGGGCAAATGAGTTAACCCGTGGTTAACCCAGAGAAATAACCCGACCGTTAACCCATAGAATTGACGGAAGTTAACAGTTAACTTGTCAGTTAACCGAATGATCAACCATGGTAAACGTCAAGGGGTAAAAGCATGGTAAAAGGCAAGGGTAAAAGGTGGTAAAAGCATCATGTAATAATTCATGTACCCTTCTATATATCCTTGCATGTACCATAAGCAGTTTAGTTTACTTCTATGGGTAATTGTCCTAGTCATATACAAAGAATATATTATTGACATATAATTTATATATGACTTGGGGTATTAACCCGTCATATATAAATTACTATATAACTTATTCTGTGGCTCCAAGAAACAAGAAAACGATTTCCGATTTATTAATCTTTGGTTATATTGTGATTACAAAAGTGGTGCCAGTTTGTTTGTCGAGGTCTTTTAATTGGTTTTCTTATTGATCAGAAAAGAGGATTTTTAAGATGGAACAACTAACTGAGAATGACCTGATGCATCGCGGAACCGACTATAATAATTTAAATAATCAAATACCATTGGGAGAAAGTGCCGAGGCAACAGCAAGACGACGTAGGTACGTATTTATAACTTTTGTTCGTAATGTTATATTTCTCATTCTTCTGAGTATTTAATTTGGTTTTCTAGCTCCAATCGGTCTATAAAAAGGAAAAAATTCGATGACGAACTTGTTGAATACAGTCTTGGCGTACCTGGCATTTCTAATATAAAGGTAGTACAACACTTTAGTACCTTCAAAAGTAAAACGTCATATAACTATTTTAGGGCGCAAGAGCACGAACTCAATCATACCATTCAGATTTAGCGCCTGTAGGATCCCCATCAAGCACTCCTACAACTAGTGTAGTTGTGCCACAACATGTAATGGAATCTGCAAAGAAAAAAAGTATATCTAAGGCTACACCAAGCACATCTAAAGGAAAGAAAAGAAGTCAACCAAAAAGCCAATTAACAACTAAAGATTTAGGAAGATGGAAACCAATTGATGATCTAGCTTTAATTATAGGTTTGAATATTGAAAGATCCCTATTGATACTATGCTATAAGTTAAAATTAAATAATATATTGTGTTAATTTGTTCTTTGCTATATATTCATATTATATCAAGGTTTTTTGATGTTTAGGTGTTCAGCAAACTAATGATCTGAAGACAGTCCACCTTGGAACAAAATTCTCCTGCAAATTTACATTGCAGGAGCTCCAGTCACGTTGGTATGCATTATTATATGATCAAGCTGTATCAAGGGTAGCAGTATCAGCCATGCGTAATCTCCATCCTGACATGGTGGTTGCTGTTCATGATAAGGCCTTATGGAGTCAAGAAGAAGAGAAAATATTGAGTAGCATAAAATCAGTATGTTCATTATTAAGAAATCATGTGTAAACTAGAAGTATATTATTTTTAGAGTACAAACCCAACTGTGGAAGTTTTTGCTGATCTCTTAGCAAAGCATTCAGATATTTTTTATAATGGAAGAACTGCCAATTCTTTAATGCGGCATTGGCAGACTTTGCGTATGTATCATTTATTGCCAGATCAAGTTGTGGGACCCATTCCAACATCTGGAAGGCCCATAATGACATTTAATGATGCTGAAGAACTTATTCAAGATTCTGAATTGACTGATCCTCCTGATGAAACTTTAGACACAGAATTGAAGTTAGTACTTTATGATATGAGTTTTTTATTTCTAATTATATTATAGCTTATAACATTTATTTATGACAGAAAAAGTGCATCTTATTTAATAGTTTACACATAAATTTCTATAATTTATCTAATCTATAATTATAAATTTAATTGTTTTCAGACTTCAACAAAGGAGAAATATCAAAGAAATTAGACAATTAGAAAATGAAGTTGGACGATGGAATGTATTAGTTGATAGTGTTACAGGTATTAAGCTGATTTTAAAATTTAGTGGGTATTTATAAAAACTGTTTTTTAACAGGCATGTGTCCTGGTGAGTTGGATAGTCAGACTTTGGCGGTTTTAAGAGGCCGAATGGTTAGGTATCTAATGAGATCAAGAGAAATAACAATTGGAAGATCTGGAAAAGGTCATAATGTTGATATAGATTTATCTCTTGAAGGTCCTGCTCATAAAATTTCCAGACGACAAGCAACACTTAGGTAAAACTGAGAAATTGTTAATATTTTTTTCGATTATGTTGTTTTTAGGTTGCGAAATACAGGAGAGTTTTATTTATCATCTGAAGGGAAAAGACCAATATTTGTTGATGGAAAACCAGTAACCGCCGGAAGTAAAATTCGTTTATACGATAATGCAGTTGTTGAAATTGCTTGTTTAAGATTTATTTTTTCCATTAACCATGACCTTATAAGGGCTATACACAATGAAAGTGTAAAGTATAATTTGCCACCATAATATTTTAATATTTATTACCTTATGTAATTTTTTTAAAGTTATAATTTTCAATTGATTGTAATCCAAGATATTTATGTGTATCATAAGGAATCTTTAGGAGGTTCTTCAGTATTAAAACTAAACCTAAAACTATTATCGGAAATAAATACAGAAGTTTTAGCATACATTTTGTTTTCATTTGTAACATCATTGTGTGTGCCATTGTCCTGTATTTCAGTTGTACTTTCAGATGGATTTGAGAAATTAAACTTGAAATCACTTCCTGTCCTAAGAGCTTTCCTAATAAACGTTGATTTTTCACTTGGCTTTGGTTGAGTAAACTTCACTGAAAAACCTTAAATACATATTTATATTTTTAATTATAAACTAGATAATCAAGTAATTTATTTACTTTGAATTTTTTTCTCTTCTTTTGCCATTTTATTTCTATAATCTCCAAACGAAAGCCTCATAATCTGCCTTTTCTTAATAAGTGGAGCGGTTTTACTCATGAGGGTATTTAATAAAACGGTGACTATACAATTGATGCATACACTACCTTTAATCTTACAAAAGCATAATAGGGTAGTTTTAACACGTGTTATTATTACTAAAGTCTCTAGTATTACGCACAATAAACCCCAAGGCCTTAAACGAATTGCTGAACAAATGATAGTTTACTGTCAAATTTCATCCAAAGTTCTAAAAATAAAGACTCTGCCAATCATCGTAGTACCGATCGAATAATCATAAATTTTTGTTTCCAATTTCAAGGTATAAAACATGACTTTAGATTTTTCAACGTTCAGTGGTAGTTATTATGTGAACACCATGCAACTAATCGATCAATTCACCTCTGAAGACGTTCACAATCATGAGGCAAATCAATGCGGGAAAATATCTTCATGTCGTCTGCATACATTAAAACATTAAAATACTTAAATCAATTATATTGGTGACACCGTCTATAAAAATGTTATACAATTATTGAAGGGTCTCAAAATAGACCCCTGGGGTACACCCAAAGTAGCGCACAGTTCAACCGAATTTTAACCACAGTTTATGAGTAGTTCTCCCAAAGAGAAACAACAAGATAGAGTCGCTAATACTATTAAAAAGAAATAAAAAAATTGGCGCCGGAAGGCACGCATAGCCGCCCATACTAAAATATGTTAATATCTCGAAAACTGCGACTTTGACTGATTTTGATGTTATTAGAAATTTTGTTGCAAATATTATTCCTACCCTTAATTTGAAAACCGCGTTTCGCTAGCTACTAAAATTTTGGAGTTACGATTTCTAAATTTTTAACCCCCTCCCATACCCCCTTCCCAACCCCCCACCCCCACCAAAAACTAATAGCCAGATTCTCGGGTGCCACAGTATTTTTCTGCCAAATTTGGTTAAAATCGGTTCAGCGGTTTTTGAGTTATCGTGTTACAGACGGACAGACAGACACCATGAAAATATTTTGTATTTAGGTCATTTATGACCCAAATAACTCATTTTGGGTGACATTAAAAAAACTTTTTTTTTGCCGATCCTAATAGCCTACCATAACTATTGGTATGGTCGGCTAATAACACAAGTACTAATAACGCTCTACCTAAACCAAATTATGTTTTATATCAATATTCACTTCAAGCTGCGGATTAAGTAATGGGTACTGTAATATATTATTACTTAGTTCATTTTTATTATTTATTTTAGATACTTAATTTAATAATTAATAATAAGTTTCTTTTTGAAACTCAATTACTTGAAAATTAGTGGGGATTTAAAATGTGAAATGTTTGTTTTTATAACATAAATACTCGTGGGTAATACTTATTGTTTAGTTATTTCTCATACATTTTAAAAATACTTTTAATGATTTTTCCAAGTCTTCGTTTAGAATCAAAATATTTGGAAATAGTAAATCAAGGTAGCAAGTTCTTTAATATGCGGTCGGTGCTTGGCGGTGCATCGCGTGCCCTGGATATATTCTCTGCAGCTAATAAAACTAGATTCATATAAAACGAAAATTGATCGACCGAGATTATAAAAGCTCAGAAGATAAACACGGAATTCCATTTCAACGACGACACTGCACGATTATTCGCCTCACCATTGTAAGTAACAAAAATTTTTGAAAATATCTATAAAATTAAATTTGCCCATTTGTAAGTTTTTTTTTCATTTATACTTTCAGTTGCTAGTATTGAGGAGAAGGATCCATAATGTACCATACCGGGAGCAATACCGCCAAAAAACAACGATCTAGTGCCAGCTATTTGGTTAGGCCAAAATTAGGAGCCTTGAGATCATTATACTCCAATAGACCTCTGTCTTCATTGTCAAATGAGAAAAGGAAGAAATCAAAGTAAGTTTTTTAATATATTAATCTTTTTACAGTATATCACCGGATTGTCTTTACAAGAGGAAAAACTTTTTTATTATTGGCATTTTGAGAAAAATGCATTCTTCATAGAACATTTTCCTTGTTCTAAAATGGCTAATCCTGTTTATACTTTTCCAAATTTCTATACCGTTTTAGACAAAATAGAAAAAAAACATGAAAATGTCTACCATACCTCTATATTATTTAGTTCTTACAGTATCTGATCTTCTTAAACCAGATTTGTTAAACATTTCTATACTGCATATTAATTGATTAGGTAATTTCTTCTTTTAGGATCGCCGATATTTTCATTATAATTTGAATTTATGAAATTGATAAAACCTAACATATTGAAAAAATAATATTGAATTATTCTTAAATATTCCCAAATCTACAGCTTATTTAAAGTTGTCATTTTCTCACACACTCTGCTTTGGAATTGTTTTGACAAACATTATTTTCAGACTGAGTATTGAAAGATTTATTTGGCGTAGATATTAAAAGATATCTGCTGCAAATAAAAAAAACTTATGCGTACCTAAAAGAAGTATACCATTCTTCTTTAGAATTCATTCTAAACACAGCTCTCTTTCCATATATACCAAGGTTCGGCAATAGTGGGTCGGGCATCTGTAGCTCCTAGAATAATAAAACTTGAGAATTTTGTTTAAGTGCGAAGCTCAAAGTATGTACTAGGATGTATTTCAGGAAAATATTTTAACTTCTACAGGGTGGCTCAAAAAAGTGTGAGTGGATCTGGATGATTTTTTTTTAAATGGAACACCCTGTATATTAGTGCATTTTTGGCTTCATTTCAGATCACTTCACATAATCCTAAGATATGAGTAAATATATTTCAATAGTTTCAGAGATATTAATTAATAAATAAAAATATATATTTTTCAAACTTTCTTAAAAAAATTAATAAACACAAGAACTGTCCTTAAATCAAAACTATTTTAGGTATTTACTTTAGATGGTCTATACTTACTCTGCTATAAATATAGTAATCTTAAATCACACAGGATGTTCAAAATTCTACACCAAACTTTCTAAAATATAAAATAATTTTTCTCCCTTTTTGTAACGGAACACCCAGTATATTATTTTTTTAATAGACGGAGAATTAAAAAATGAACATTTTTTGTATATAGAGTATTTCATAATTTTTAACGGTTTCTCAGATATTCGCGGTTATATATTTCATATGGCATTTTCCATAGCAAATTTTGATCAATGCCACTCATTCAATGCCAATGATTTTTCTCTCATATTTTACCGTTGAAACAGCCATATGAATCTATATCGCGAGTATCTGCGAAACCGTTAAAAATTTTGAAATACTCTAAATACAAAAAATGTTAATTTTTTAATTCTCCATCTAATAAAAAAATAATATACAAGTTCCATTTAAAAACCTTGGCGTAGAATTTTGAATAACCTGTGTGATAGATCATCTGAAGGAAATACCTAATATAGTTTTGTTTTCAGGACAGTTCTTGTATTTGTAATAATTTTTTTAAGAAAGGCTGAACAATATATATTTTTTATTTATTCATTAATATCTCTTCAACCATCGAAATATATTTATTTACTCATATCTTAGGATTATATAAAGCAGGGTTGGAAAAAATCATGATTTTTTTAAAAAATTAAAAAAAAATCAGATTTATTTGATTTAAATCAGATTTTTTTTATTTAAATCAAATTTTTTTGATTTTAGTTCAAAACAATATTTAAATTGGATTTTCAAATGACTAGGACTTATTTCCAATTAAAGTCCTATCCTAAATGGCTAAATCTTTATAACTCTGCCCGTTATCGATAACATTAATAATTCTAGGGTGCGTTTTGTCATTTTTCCACATCGGTCACCAATATATTTCGCAAAAAAGTCGCTCGCTTCAGATCAAAAGGATTTTTTTTCAAACGTCTCAAAAGTATTAATTTTTGTCATTTTGACGCCTAGGTATAAAAGTAAAGCACTGTTACGCCTAAGCACAAAAGTACAAAAATATATTATTAAACAAAAAAAATATTAAATGTGTCAAATTCAACGAGCGTACAAATTGTTGCTCGATTGCTGTTTATATTATTTGCAATGTTTGAAATTGATTAAAAATGATTTGTAATGTTTTAAAAAAATAGTATGTATGTTCTATTAGGAGTAAAAATGTACTTTTTGTGCTTCCTTGTAACGTCGGAATAGCTTTACGATGGTCCCTTCAAAGGTACAGTATCATCAAAAAATGTATAATTTTTACTCCTAATAAAACAATACACTATTGTTCGGAAATACTCTTAAGTTGAGAATGAAATTAGTATTATCTAATGTCAAAGTGTGAAATACTTATTGCAGATCAAAATGTCGGTAAGAATTTGAAAAAATACAACCATTTCAAAAAAAAATATAAAAAACATATTTCCTGACAACGATTTATTATAGATTCTCGGGAATGAAGATAATATGGTCTCTATATCAGAAGAACCTAGTTCTGCACTAGACTGCGAATGATATGTATTCGAACAGCGAATTTTTGCCACATAAATTTTAAAATAAATCCCTGCGTTTAGCGGTCTAATGGATTCACACGAAATTACTTCAAAAATCGGTCCAAAATTTAAATTATGAATAGAAATTTGAATATACCGCGTGAAAATTGAAAATCGGACAATTTGGTGAAGGAATCTTATAAATAGTTAGTTTGTTGTGTGTTATAAGTTAGTAATTGTGTATAAAGTGAGAAAATAAATTCGTTAAGTATTTTATCGTGAGTTTAAATTAGTGGACCCACGGAATCCGTAACAATATTTTTTTTATTTAAATCAATGAATAAAATTAAAAAAATCATTTGATTTAATTCATGCCAACCCTGATATAAAGTGATCTGAAAGAAAGCGTAAAATGCAATAATATTCAGGGTTTTCCATTTAAAAAAAAATCATCCCGATCCACTCACACTTTTTTGAGCCACTCTATAGAAGTTAAAATATTTTCCTGAAATACATCCTAGTACATACTTTAGATCTGCACCTCAAAATTCCCAAGTTTTTATTTTTATTTTAGGAGCTAGAGATGCAAGATACACTATTGCCGGACCCTGTAGGTTGGAGCATCAATTTCAAAAGTTTAAAAAAATCTTAAAAATCGGGCTAAATGTCCTTACGCCGCAGCGCACAACCATCAGGAATAGAATTATTATCGAATAAATTGTTAATGTACAGGGTGGGCTAAATTGGACACTTGTAAAGAGAAACACCCTTTTCTATAAGAGATAGACGAAAACTAATATCGGTGTCTGGAGCTCAATTTTTGTCAAAAACATGATGGTGAAAACCGCACATCGATATCTGTTACCGTTTCGGTGTTACGGGGTCTTTTTCAAAAATATGCATTTTTAACAATCGCTGTAACTTTTTTGTTATGGAAAATTTATTATTTTTCTGAAAACATTTCCAAAGCATCTTTCTACGTAGAATTTAATGGTTTAAGTATAATTTTTTTAAAATTAATAATTTAAGAATTATCAACAGAAAATTTGATTTTTTAAATGGGGCACGCTGTATATTTTTAACTCATTGAAAAGAAATTAAAATTACCATTCCAAAAATATAGCACACTTGATATTTTGCTCGATTCCTCTTCGAGATATAGAGTTTATTAAAATTCGCCCACTTTGAATAAGTAGGCTTTGAACGACGCCGACGCCGGCTGTAATGCAAAAAAAATCTAGCCGGTGAGCAGCAATCAAAACGAAAATAATATTTGCAATGAGAGATGCAGAATTTTATAACAATTTAAACTATATTTTACCAACATCAATACATTTAAACTATATCTAATAATAATAAAAATAAATAGCAAACCGAGACATGAGATTTTGCTACAAGTGTTCGACATATCAACCGTCTTTGTTAACCGTTTATGTTATGGACATACGGGGCCGTTATTGCATATTTCTCTCGGAATTCATTAACTCAGTAGGCGTGAAAGATACCCTCGCATAACCGCTAAGTACTTCTAATTCTTATTTAGATTATGCGGGTAATTTAAAAATAATAACCTTTATTCTTCCGCAAAGATATCCATAGGATTAGATCCAAAGGCACTAAGTCCGGCGGTTAGGTTGGTTACAACTTACAACCAAACCAAACCAAACGGCTGGGATCTTGGTTAGCTATTAAATTATTCTCGAAATTGGCTGCAAAAATTTGCCGATAACTTCAGCGTTCTGAGGCGGTGCCTCGTCTTGCTGGAAAAATATGTTGTCGAGTTCCATTAGGGGCAGATCATTAATAAGGGATCCAAAGCCTACTAGTTAAAAGTGGTAAACTTTTAAGAATTCTGTATTTCGAAGGGGATTATAACAAAATATCAAGTGGGCTATATTTTTGAAAAGGTAATTTTAAGTTCATTCCATTTAATTAAAAATATACAGGGTGTCTCAAATAAAAAGTCAATTTTTCTGTTGATAACTCTTAAATTATTAATTTAAATAAAATTATACTTAAACCATTAAATTCTACGTAGAAAAGTGCTTTGGAAATGTTTTCATAGAAATAAGAAATACAAAATTTTTCATAACAAAAAAGTTGCAGCTATTTGTTAAAAATGCACATTTTTGAAAATACCTCGTAACTCCGAAACGGTAACAGATATCGATGTGCGGTTTTCACCGTCATATATTTGATCAAAATTGACCTCCAGACACCGACATTAGTTTTCGTCTATCTCCTATAGAAAAGGGCGTTTCCCTTTAAAAGCGTCCAATTTGACCCACCCTGTACTTTCTACTTTTCAAAGAGCCATATTGATGTTTTTGATCGTCATTTTCAAGCTCTCAATCTAAAGTTATATAGATGTAAAATAGATGTAATAGATGAATCTGGACGGCATGTTACTTGATAAGCTCTACTGTTTTACTGACATGCGCTGATATAGCAGATAGGTCTGCTAAATCAGCACTATTTGAGAGAACAAAAAGCCCGTAATAGATATATAATTTGTCTGTTTTTCGTCAACCAATTTTTCATGGAACATTTTCATGATGGTTGGTTTCCATGTCAACCACAAACTTATTGAAAAAACATTTGAGGATCGTATGCATCGCATGCCACGCATCATTAATTACATTTCCAAGATAATCTAGATGCCATCGTCGGAGCTTCCACGGTGCCATTCTTTTATAGGATTTTTATAAAAATATTATCACCGTATAATATGAATCAGCACGCAAGAATATTTATTGATCCGCGAAGAACGGCGTACATGTTTCGTTGGCGTAAATACAAGCACAGAGTGGACATGGAGGTACGTAAATGATTTGTAATTACCATATTGTGGTCATTTCGTGCACACTTGCAGTGTATGTGTGCACCATAGTGTGCACCTGTCATGATGTCGCAAGTGTGAAAGAGGTAAAAAATATTTCGGTATATTAAAATATAAGTGTTTTATAATCTTTTATAATTTGTAATGTTCCATATGGAGGTTTCGGTTATTAGATTGTAACTTAGGGAAATTTAAAGATAATTTGATTTTTAATATATTTTCTTAAATGGAAAGCTATACCAAATAATGTAAGTCAAATCTCGACTATTCTCTCTTTGGGATCTCGAAAACGGTGACTAATACAGGGTGGTTCAAACTATAGAGGGTCCGGCAATAATGCGTAGGGCATCTGTATGTAGCTCCTAGAATAAAAGATTTGGGAATTTTGTTTAAGTGCAAACCTAAAATATGTACTAGGATGAATTTCAGAAAAATATTTTAACTTATACAGGGTGGCTCAAAAAAGTGTGAGTGGATCGGGATGATTTTTTTTGGAAGACTTTGTTTGTTATTGCATTTTTGGCTTCCTTTCAGGTGACTTTACACAATCCTAAAATATGAGTAAATATATTTCGATAGTTTTACAGATATTAATAAAAAATTAAAAGATTTATATTTTTCAGCCTTTCTTAAAAAAATATTAAAAATACAAGAACTTGTCCTGAAATCAAAGCTATATTATATATTTACTTTAGATGGTCTGCACATACTTTGCTATAAATATCGTAATCTTAAATCATACAGAGCGTTCAAAATTCTATACCAAACTTTCGAAAATATGTATATTATATACATATGTACCCTGTATATTATTTTTTTATTAACTGGAGGATAAACAAATTATCATTTTTTGTATTTAAAGTATTTCAAAATTTTAACGGTATTGCAGATACTCGCAGTATTATTTCATATGGCCCTTTCAACGGTAAAATTCCAGAGAAAAATAATTGGGTGGCTTTGATAAAAATGTACTGTGGAAAATGCCATATGAAATATAAAACTGCGAATATCAGAGAAACTGTTAAAACTTTTGAAATACTCTAAATACAAAAAATGTTCTAATAATTATTAAATTCTCCATCTATTGAAAACATAATATACAGGATGTTCCATTTAAAAAAAAACTAAGAAAAAATATTTTATATTTTAGAAAGTTTGGCGTAGAATTTTGAGCATCCTGTATGATTTAAGATTACGATATTTATAGCAAAGTAAGTACAGACCATCTAAAGTAAATACCTAATATAGTTTTGATTTCAGGACAGTTCTTGTGTTTTTAATAATTTTTTAAAGAAAGTTTGAAAAATATATATTTTTTATTTATACATTAATATCTCTAAAACTATCGAAACATATTTACTCATACTTTAGGATTACGCAAAGTAATCCGAAAAGAAGCCAAAAATGTAATAATATACAGGGTGTTCAATTAAAAAAAATCCTCGATCCACTCACACATTTTTGAGCCACCCTATAGAAGTTATAAAACCTGAAATAATTTCCTGAAATACATCCTCGTACATATCTTAGGTTTGCACTTAAACAAAATTCCCAAGTTTTTTATTCTAGGAGCTACAGATACCTGACGCACTATTGCCGAAAAAATCTGCAATCTAAATATTTTAGTTCTGCTAAACTCCCAATGTACAGGGTGGACCATTTTGGTTGTTTCTATAGGGTATCTAAGAAACCGTGAAAAATATTCAAATTTCGATACTGCAGTGTCGGGTTCTTTTTTTGAAAAAATTACAATGGCGCAAAGGGATTGTGGCTATCTTGATCTGTTTCGAAGCTACAGGGGGATTCTCAAATTTTGTACTTTTTGAAGATGTTCGATAGTTTGTTTATTTCAGCAACCATGGAAAAATGAATTATACATTCTAAAGGCACTTTTCTGTGTAGAATGTAGTGGCGCAGTCAGACTTTTTTCGAAAGAAATATTTTTTGAGATATTAACTATACTTATGTTTTTTTAAATAGAACCCCTGTATATTTTTAAATTTTCTTATTCAGCTTGGCATGGGCTTTTCGAAAATATATAACACTCTATATTTATTTTCACTATTAACCTCAACATTTCAATTTTTTCTTAAAATATCCACTTAGTAGATAGTAGGCCACGCCGAGTAACAAAGTAAACGGTTGGCATGGTGATCGGAACATACCTTTGATGAATGCGGGACATTTCATTTCAACAGATTGAAGTGTGTGTATTTTAAATAATAAAAAAATTAGTAAATTTGAAAATTTTGAGAAATATATGTTAAAATGTTATATTGAGTCTAACAAACATAAGCAAATGGCAGCTGATTTATATTTTGAGCGGTATGTAGAGCGCGAGTAACCAAACCCAGCCATTTTTAAAAGGTTAGAATATAGTTTAATCAATTTTGGATCTTTTCAAAAACCGCGTCCGCAAAATTATCAAAAAGGAGATGAAGAAAATCAATATATTAATGTCCTCGGAGCCGTAACACTAGATCCAACAACATCAAGTACAGCTATTGAAATATTGAAATGCTGTTAGCGGCGCGGCGTGCGGAGACGTACCAACTCTGTCTAGATAATAATGGGCAGCAGTCTGAACATTTAATGTAGTCTTTGTGTTTTTATTTTTTTTTATATTAACTGAGAAGCCCGATTGAAGTAACCTCTTGAGTTTATATTAAAATATGTTCTTTTGTTTCTGTCACACTTATTTTTTATTTGCTTCGTATTGTTCGATTTTATTTAATTGCTAATTCATGTATTCGGCTCCGAGGACATTAATATATTGATCTTCTTTCTGATAATTTTTCGGACGCGGTTTTTGAAAAGATCCAAAATTGATTAAACTATTTTCTAACCTTTTAATAATGGCTGGGTTTGGTTGCTCGCGCTCTGGATATCGCTCAAAATATAAATCAGCTGCCATTTGCATATGTTTGCTAGACTCAATATAACATTCTAACATATTATATTTCTCAAAATTTTCAAATTTACTCATTTTTTTATTATTTAAAATACACACACTTCAATCTGTTGAAATGAAATGTCCCGCATCCATCAAAGGTATGTTCCGATCACCATGACAACCATTTACTTTGTTACTCGACACGGCCTACTATCTACTAGGTGGATATTTTAAGAAAAATTTGAAATGTTGAGGTTAATAGTGAAAATAAATATAGAGTGTTATATATTTTCGAGAAGCCCATGCCAAGCTGGAACAAGAAACTTTAAAAATATACAGGGGGTTCTATTTAAAAAAACATAAGTATAGTTAATATCTCAAAAAATATTTTTTTCAAAAAAAGTCTGACTACGCCACTGCATTCTACACAGAAAAGTGCCTTTAGAATGTATAATTCATTTTTCCGTGGTTGCTGAAATAAACAAACTATCGAACATCTTCAAAAAGTACAAAATTTGAGAATCCCCCTGTAGCTTCGAAACAGATCAAGATAGCCACGATCCGTTTGCGCCATTGTAATTTTTTCAAAAAAAGAACCCGAGACTGCAGTATCAAAATTTGAATTTTTCTCACGGTTTCCTAGATACCCTATAGAAACAACCAAAATGGTCCACCCCGTACAGGGTATCCCATTTTAGTGAGTTCTATAGGATTTCTCGTTTATGAGTACACTTACAAAGATGCGGTTTTTATCACTGTCTGTGTCACTGTGTTACTTTTTTTATGAAACTAAAGATGCTACAGGCAGATTTGTCCTAGCCCTCTTAGTTCCTGAAATACAGGGTGAATTTTAAATTGTTGCATTTTTCGACTCTCCTCGTATATCGGTTATCTTATAACTTATCAAAAAGATGAAAACTGTGTCCCCCGTTTGACGCAGAATCCAGTGGCGTAACTAGTTTTTTGTTGGAAGCTGTTGTTCTTGAAATATGACCCAAACTTATGTTTCTTTTTAAATAGGATAATTAATATAATTTATTGCACGCAAAATTTTGGTTATTGGCTATTCCACGTTAGTTTCTGTATATGAAGTTATTGGACAAGTGTACAAAAACATCAATAACACTGATTGACAGCATGTTATCTAAAATCGGCACAAGTTAATTTTCCATGTAGTTTATTAAGATAACACGATCAATAGCAAAATTCTCTTTTAAACTTGATCATTTTAATTCACAGGTAAATCGTATTTTTGTACATTTGTGTATTTCGTCTGTCGAAATCTTTACTGTCTCGTTAGACATACTGTAGTTATACAGGCTGGTCCGAACTGTATTCCGAAAACTTCGGTAGCATATTTTTCAGATAAAATTAAGTAAAATAAAAAAGTTCGTATAAATGTATGTCCTAATATGCTTAGTTTCGGAGATACAGGTTGTAGAATTTTCATTTTTATTTCGATTTTTTCCAAATAATTTCTGAAGTAACGTCAATATTTGGGTGAAAATAGGCGTCTAGGAGTTTCTTAAAATGAGAAATTCGATTTTGATGTCAATATGACTCTTATTTGTAGGGGGTGCCACCTACATGTGTTTTAACTGTTTTGAAGATTAATAACTTTTTGTCCGTACCTGTATAAAACTACTGAGTGAAAAAACATACATTTCCGTGTTTTTTTACGTAAAAAAATGTCTCATTGTAAAAATCGCTACGAGTAACCGTTCTCAAGATATATAGAATGGAAATAGTCAATACATGTCATTATTGATAAAAAATAAACATGTAGAGTAGATAGTTATTTGACTGAAATGATAAATTTGGGAACTTTTTATTTTTTTTAAATAAATCATATTTTTTTTGTCGAAAAAGATGACGATAAAACAGTTTCTGTTGAACTTTTCACTAAAACATTTCAAATTTATGATTTCAGTCTAATAACTATTTAGTAAATATATGTTTAATTTACGTCAATCATGACAGGTATTAATAATTTCGATTCCAAATATCTCGGAAACCATTACTCGTAGCGATTTTTACCAAGAGACCTTTTTTACATAAAAAAAACGTCGTAAAAGTACTCAGTAGTTTTATACAGGTAGTGATGAAAAGTTATTACTTTTCAAACCAGTTAAAAACTATGTAGGTGGCGCCCTTTACAAGTAGGAGTCGCATATTGGCATCAAAATCAAATTTCTCATGTCAAAAAACTCCGACACCAATTTTCATCCGAATATTGAGGTTACTTCAGAAATTATTTGGAAAAAAATCAAAATAAAAATGAAACTTCTACACCCTGTATCTCCGAAATTAAGCATTTTAGGACATACATTTATACGAACTTTTTTACTTATTTTTATCTGCAGAATATGCTGCCGAAGTTTCCGGAATACAGTTCGAACCACCCTGTATAGTATGTACTTAAATATTGGTCTTTCTAGGAAAACATAGAACTTACAAGAGTTAATAGGTTATCATTATTAATAACATCCTACATTACTTTCTATTTAACGGCATTAAGAGAGGTATTTTCTTTTTTTACAGAAAATCCGTTATTCCCAAAATGGATTTTAGAAGAAAGCCCGATTATGCCGATACCGCCTATCGTGAAGCTGTAGGTCGTTTAAGAATTCTTCTAGCTGAGAGTTACACACCAATTAGAAGGTATTTCTTTTTAATAACAATTTTAAGCTTATTTTTTATAGAATGTTATATAGAATAAACATTATATATTTATAATATATTTTATATACTAAATATAACAGTAGTTTTATTTTGATTTTTTTTAAAGCCGAGTATACAATCCAAGACCACTTAGAGAATTAGACAGTGCTGGAGAGGAAACAGATAATCAATCCATGATCAGCGGAGGCAGTAGAACTTCTAGAATAGGAAGGCCATATTACAACTACAATTATGCACCAGTTATTCCTAGAAAGTACTATTATCCTCCATTAAAAAGTAATATCAACACCTTGCATACAGAAAATGTGGAAAAGAATCCTCCACCGTAAGTAAAATTGAATAATAAATAATATAAATTTTTACTTCTAATTGAGACTAATTTCTTAATGTCACAGTATTCGGCATAATTAAGCACTTAATATACGAACAAGGGTTTAACTATATCTAATTTTTATATCTGTTTCTACGAGGTATATACAAATATACGGGATGTTCCTTAAGGAAGTAAACCTTTCAATTTAAGAAAACCATTCATATAAATATATGTTATCATAACTTTTAAGATACAGCATGGTAAAATTTTCTAAAAATGCTAATGTTGCTTCTGAAAAAGTTTTTTTTTCATAATAACTCTGGTATTATTATACAGGGTGGTCCGAAATGTATTCCGGAAACTTCGGCAACATATTCTGCAGATCAAAATATAAGTAAAAAAGTTTGTATAAATGTATGTCCTAAAATGCTTAGTTTCAGATATACAGGGTGTAGAATTTTCATTTTTATTTCGATTTTTTCCAAATAATTTCTGCAGTAACGTCAATATTTGGATGAAAATTCGTGTCTGGGAGTTTTTTGACATGAGAAATTTGATTTTGATGTCAATATGACTCCTACTGGTAGAGGGCGCCACCTACATATTTTTCAACTGTTTGAAGAGTAATAACTTTTCGTCCGTACCTGTATAAAGCTAGTAAGTAAAAAATATACATTTACGACGTTTTTTACGTAAAAAATGTTTCTTGGTAAAAATCGCTACGAGTATTGGTTTTCGAGATATTTGGAATCGGAATTATCAATACCCGTCATCATTGCCATAAATTAAACATGTTGACTAAATAGTTATTAGACCGAGATCATAAATTTGAAAGTTTTTGTGCCAAAAGTTCAACAGAAACTGTTTTATCATCATTTTTTTGCAGGAAAATTTGTGATTAACTTAAAAAAAATTAAAATTTCCCAAATTTATTATTTCAGTGAAATAACTATCTACTCAACGTGTTTATGTTTCGTCAATAATGACATGTATTGACTATTTCCATTCTAAATATCTTGAGAACGGTTGCTCGTAGCGATTTTTACAAAGAGATATTTTTTACGTAAAAAGTCGCAGAAATGTATATTTTTCCTCTGTAGTTTTATACAGGTACGAACAAAAAGTTATTACTCTTCAAAACAGTTAAACAGATGTAGGCGGCGCCCTCTACCAGTAGGAGTCATATTGACATCAAAATCAAGTTTCTCATGTCAAAAAACTCCTAGACACCAATTTTCATCCAAATATTGACGTTGCTTCAGAAATTATTTTGAAAAAATCAAAATAAAAATGAAACTTCTACACCCTGTATCTCTGAAACTAAGCACTTTAGGACATACACTTATACGAACTTTTTTGCTTATTTTTGTCTGCAGAATATGCTGCCGAAGTTTCCGGAATACAGTTCGGACCACCCTGTATACAGGGTGGTTCGAAACTTCGGCAGCATATTCTGCAGATAAAAATAAGTAGAAAAGTTCGTATAAATGTATGTCCTAAAATGCTTAGTTTCGGAGATACAGGGTGTAGAAGTTTCATTTTTATTTCGATTTTTTCCAAATAATTTCTGAAGTAACGTCAATATTTAGATGAAAATTGGTAGATGGGTGTTTTTTGATATGAGAAATTTGATTTTGATGTCAATATGACTTCCATTTGTAGGTGGCGCCACTTACATGTGTTTTAACTGTTTTGAAGAATAATAACTTTTTGTCCGTACCTGTATAAAACTACTGAGTGGAAAATATACATTTCCGTGTTTTTTTACGTAAAAAAATGTCTCTTTGTAAAAATCGCTACGAGTAACCGTTCTCAAGATATATAGAATGGAAATAGTCAATACATGTCATTATTGATAAAAAATAAACATGTAGAGTAGATAGTTATTTGACTGAATGATGAAAATACAGGTATTTCAATGATATGAATGATATGAAAATTCAATGATATGAAAATACAGGTACCGGTATAAAACTACTGAGTAAAAAAATATACATTTACGACTTTTTTTACATAAAAAAGGTCTCTTGGTAAAAATCGCTACGATTAATGGTTCTCGAGATATTTGGAATCGAAATTATCAATACCTGTCATCATTGACATAAATTACACATGTTGACTAAATAGTTATTAGACTGCAATCATAAATTTGAAATCTTTTTGTGTTAAGAGTTCAAAAGAAACTGTTTAATCATCATTTTTTCGCAGGAAAACTTATGATTAATTTAAAAAAATAAAAATTTATTATTTCAGTCAAATAACTATAATCTACGTGTGCTTATTTTTTGTCAATAATGACATGTATTGACTATTTCCATTCTAAACATTTTGAGAACAGTTGCTCGTAGCGATTTTTACCAAGAGGCATTTTTTACATAAAAAGTCATGGAAATGTATATTTTTTTAGTCAGTGGTTTTATACAGGTACGGTCGAAAAGTTATTACTCTTCAAAATAGTTAAAACACATGTAGGTGGCGCCCCCTACAAATAGGAGTAATTTTAACACCAAAATCAAATTTCTCGTGTCACCAAACTCCCAAATACCAATTTTCATCCAAATATTGACGTTACTTCAGAAATTATTTGGAAAAAATCGAAATAAAATTGAAACTTCTACACCCTGTATCTCCGAAACTAAGCATTTTAGGACATATATTTTTACGAACTTTTTTACTTATTTTGATCTGTAGAATATGCTGCCGAAGTTTCCGGAATACTGTTCGGACCACCCTGTATACATCAAACTGCAAAATACTGAACGAATTTGCCGTATAGAGTATTAGGAGTAGTCAAATGGTACGCTAGTACCTAGTAAATTGACCCATTTGAGTTTGCTAGTACTTTATGAAATTATCTTTTTAGTGAAACAGTTAAATTTGAGAACACTGCGACAGCTCCACCGGAGCTAATGTCTTTTATAGAGCGTCAGGAGGATTATATAGAGCAGCTAGAAAAAGAGTCAAGATTTTGTAAAGTAAGTATTGACAATATTAAATTTTAGTTTTTATAATAGTATACAGGGTGGTCCAAACTGTATTCCGGAAACTTCGGCAGCAAATTTTGCAGATAAAAATAAGTAAAAAGTTCTTATAAATGTATGTTCTAAAATGCTTAGTTTCGGAAATACAGGGTGTAGAAGTTTCATTTTTATTTCGATTTTTTCCAATTAATTTATGAAGTAACGTCAATATTTGGATGAAAATTGGTGCCTGGGAGTTTTTTGATATGAAAAATTTTATTTTCATGTCAATATGACTCCTACCTGTAGAGGGCGCCACCTACATATTTTTTAACTGGTTTGAAGAGTAAAAACTTTTCGTCCGTACCTGTAAAAAACTACTGAGTAAAAAAATATACTTTTACGAAGTTTTTTACGTAAAAAATGTCTCTTGGTAAAAATCGCTACGAGTAATGGTTCTCGAGATATTTGGAATCGAAATTATCAACACCTATCATCATTGACATAAATTAAACATATGTTGACTAAATAGTTATTAGACTAAAATCCTACATTTGAAATGGTTTTGTGCCAAAAGCTCAACAAAAACTGTTTTATCATCATTTTTTCGCATAAAGTTTATGATTAATTTAAAAAAATTAAAATTTCCCAAATTTATTATTTCAGTTAAGTAACTATCTACTCAACGTGTTTATTTTTGTGTCAATAATGACGTGTATTGACTATTTTCATTCTAAATATCTTGAGAACGGTTACTTATAGCGATTTTTACCAAGAGATATTTTTTACGTAAAAAGTCATAGAAATGTACCTATATGTTTTCACTCCATTGTTTTGTACAGGTACGGACGAAAAGTTATTACACTTCAAAACAGTTAAAACACTTGTAGGTGCGCCCTCTACAAGTAGGAGTCATATTGACATCAAAATCAAATTTCTCATGTCGAAAAACTCCCAGACACCAATTTTCATCCAAATATTGACGTTACTTCAGAAATTATTTGGAAAAAATCGAAATAAAAATTAAACTTCTACACCCTGTATCTCCGAAACTAAGCATTTTAGGACATACATTTATACGAACTTTTTTACTTATTTTTATCTGCAGAATATGCTGCTGAAGTTTCCGGAATACAGTTCGGGCCACCCTCGATAATTATTAACACGTTTAGGATGAACTATCGTCGCTGTTATCAAAAGTAAAAGAAGTTATCAGTGAAAACGAACATCTGCACGAGAAGCAAAAATCAAAACTGATCAAATCTGTTTTTGATCATTTGGAAACTGAGACAGAAACAGAAACTGAGATTGATCTTACCGATAAAAACGTAAGCAAGAATTAATATGAAGATAGTTATATTATATAACTCTTATTTTAGACATCAAAATCACCAAAAAAATCCAGAAAAACTAGAATCATAGACGGTCCAGCTATTGTATTTGAATCCAGGATATCTGAATTAGAAGCTCAATTAACACAGGCAAGAATTGATTTGAAAAAATCTCAAGAAGATAACGAAGCGCTTAGAAGAAAATTATCAGACGGTTCTTTTTTCGAAGGGAGTACTTACGAAAATTTAAGCAAACAGTTGGACGGGTGCAACAGGTATATTTTAGACTAGTATGTTTCAATATATTATTTTATAATGTATATTATATACAGGGAAAAACAAGAGCTGCTTGATAAAATTAAAACTCTGCAATTGGCATTGTCTAAGCTTCGTGATAAAGAGAATGATACGTGCGATCAGGTAAAGAGAAGCTTAGATGTAGCGGAACAAGCACAATACGAAAAAAGTGCAGCTGAAATTGAAATAAGACGATTAAAAGACGAATTGGAAAGGCAGCATATGAAACTGAGAGATGCTATAGCTGATCAAGTATGTATAAGGATTTGACTATAGAAGATCAATAAATGGATTTCTAAAACACCACTAGGAACACTCCCGAAACTCATAAATTTCTTTAATTATTTTATTTTATTATTGCTATTTACTATAATACGTGTACATGTTTGGGTACCAAGCTCTTATTCTTTAATTCTCCTTAATTATCTATTATGTCGGAACACAATACATAGTTTAGGCTTGGTGCATTTCAACCGATGTTTTAAAATTCCGGCTGTTTACGGTATTCCCTGATGGTGGCAGCATCGACGGAGAATGCACCAAGTCTATAAGTATACCGGGTGCGTCTCGAAAGTGGCTCACCTCTATAACTTTTTTATTTTCGCAGATAAAAAATCGAAATTTGGTATATTAATATATGACAAATTAGGATTGATTGACGTATTCAATTGTTTTCTGTCACTTCCTGTTTTACCGGAAATGACTACAACACAGCCATGGCACTCTAGATTGAAATTTAAAATTCAATTTTGTTTTAAGAAAAAATGTCAAAAGTTGATATATGATATGCCATTTTATTAAGAATGTCATTTTCTATCGAATAAAGTAAAAAAATACCGAGGGTGCCATTTAAAAATCAAAAGTTGTAGTCATTTCCGGTGAAATAGGAAGTGACAGAAAACAATTGAATGCGTCAATCAATCCTAATTTATGTCATATACTAACATACCAAATCTCGTTTTTTTTTATCTGATAAAATAAGAGTTATAGAGGAGTGAGCCACATTTGAGACGCATCCGGTATACTATCCGTTTGGCAGTTAATGATATGCATGTTGTAATTTAGATAGTAATTCAATTATTTTATACCTAATTACTTAAAAATACACAGTTCTATAGGTATTATGGATTCAAGATTCATTTAGACGTACTGGTATTGTAGCGATGAATCAATTCGCACGGTTTTTTTCTTTAAACGGACTGCATTGTGGGGGGTGAACCGATTCAATTCTTACGATTCATTTTAATGACTTAAAAACGAGTCATGACTCGAATTTTTCAAACGAATTTTTTAAGTTTTATTTTCTTAAGGGCTAACCGCCATTGGCTTTACCTATGTTTTAATAAGAGGATATCGTTCTAGAGTCGAAGAATATCCGATGAAAGATCTGCGGTTGAAAGAAGATACACTCAACAAATTGAACAATTAACTGCTGAAGTAGGAGTCCAGTGGGAAACTACAAATAAATTACAATTAGAATTAGATAAACAAAGAAGAGAAAATACCGACTTGAGAAGGGAATGTGCTCAAAAGCAGGCTCTTATTGACGAATTAAAGAAGGACATGCAAAGTAAAATACGTAAGTCTACCCGTTCAAGTATAGTCTTCCCAGTTGAAAAAAATTACAGACTAATGATAATAAAACAACTTAATAATAATAAAAATTCTAGTTACTCTTCAATCCGATATTGGTGCAACTGGTGCAGAAAAAAGCGCATTAGAGCAACAAATCGCAACATTAAATATGTCCAATGAAAGGACTGAACGGCAGTACAAGCAGGAAATCACTCGTCTGCAGGCTGAAATTCAGTCCTTGAGACAGAGACTTGACAGAGCAGACGCGGACTTAATTCACAGCAGAAGGGAAAATATTCGGTTGACGGAACAAGTGGCCTCACTGGAAAAGGAGGTGGGTAGAAATTGCGCTGAATATTTTTTAAAATAGAAATTGTTATATTTTGTAAAAATAAATTTTATTATACCGTGTGTTTTTCAAATGTGGCTCACCTATTTTATTTTAAGTCTATGGGCTCACCCCTATAACTTTTTTATTTTTTCAGATAAAAAAACGAGATTTGGTATGTTTGTATATGCCATAAATCAGGATTGATTGACGTATTCAATTAGTTTCGGTTACTTCATGTTTTACCGCAAATTACTACAACTTTTGATTTTTATTTGGTGCACTCGGTATATTTTTATTTTATTTGATAGAAAATGACAGATATTGGTTTGTACTACAGATATTGGATTTGATGGATTCAGAATAGAATATGTCAACTTTTGCCATGCCATCTTCGCTTAGAAAAATAATATTTTAAATTTCAATCTAGAGTGCATTGGCTGTGATAAAACCACTAATTTTTAGTCATTGAGCCTCGAAAAAATAGATTTAATCGCCTATTTTTAGTGTCTTGTCCTGGCTAGTTAAAAGATGCCCGAATCGTATTTTTAATCATAACTTTTGGAAATTTTTTGTTTAGCTTGTTTATTTCAATATACCGGGTGTATCATCTAAAAATCAAAACAACCCGTTTCGTTTTTCAAACAACCAAACCAAACCAAAAGAATTAAACATAAGACAATTACTTCTACACAAAATCAAAAATAAATTAATAAAAAGAAATATTTCTCTAAAAACTAACAAACAAATACACACTTACCAAACTAGAAGAAAATCAGACATCAGAACAGCCAAGAGAACTCAAAAAAACTTTCACAAAAACTAACAACAGAAACTACCACAATATATAATATGTTACCAAAAGAATTAACACAATTAAATTATAGAAATTTTAAGAAAAAAATTAAAAACATGATATTTGAGAAGAGCGTATAAACGTAGACGACATAGACCAATTTATAAAAAAAAGAACAATGCCTTCGATACCACCTGCCCAGGGAGAGTCTTAAAAGTCTTCAAACTGTTGCAGATGAAGAAGGACGCAACCAACAACTGCTACGAAGATAAAGATTAACAATATAATTGAATTGTATATTTTCTTTAAACAGTTGTATACAGGGTCCGGCAATAGGGCGTCGGGCATCTGTAGCTCTTAGAATAAAAAACTTGAGTATTTTGTTTAAGTGCAAACCTAAAGTATGTACCAGGATGTATTTCAGGAAAATATTTTAACTTCTATAGGGTGGCTCAAAAAAGTGTGAGTGGGCCTTGCTGATTTTTTTTAAATGGAACACCCTGTGTATTATTGCATTTTGGCTTCCTTTCAGATCACTTTAGATAACCCTAAGATATGAATAAATATATTTCGATAGTTTCAGAGATATTAAAAAATCAATCAAAAATATATATTTTTCAGCCTCTTTAAAAAAATTATTAAAAATAAGAACTGTTCTGCCTTGAAATCAAAACTATATTAGGTACTTACTTTAGATGGTCTGTACTTACTTTGCTATAAATATGAAAATCGTAGTAATTATACAGGATGTTCAAATTTACATCAAAACTTTCTAAAATATAAAATCATTTTCTTTCTTTTGTTTTTTTTTAAATGGAACACCCTGTATATTATATTTTCAATAGACGGAGAATTAAAAATGAACATTTTTGTATTTAGAGTATTTCAAAATTTTTAACGGTTTCGCAGATATTTGCGGGTTTATATTTCATATGGCATTTTCCACAGTAAATTTTTATCAAAGCCACCCAATGATTTTTCTCTCGTATTTTACCATTGAAAGCGCCATATGAAATAATACTGCGCGTATCTGCGAAACCGTTAAATATTTTGAAATACTCTAAATACAAAAAATGTTCATTTTTTAACTCTCCATCTAATAAAAAAATAATATACAGGGTGTTCCATTTAAAATAACAAAGAAAAAATATTTTATATTTTAGAAAGTTTGGCGTAGAATATTGAACATCCTGTATGATTTACGATTACCATATTTATAGCAAAGGAAGAACAGACTATCTAAAGTAAATACCTAACATAGTTTTGATTTCAGAACAGTTCTTGTATTTTTAATAATTTTTTTAAGAAGGGCTGAAAAATATATATTTTTGATTTATTTTTTAATATCTCTGAAACTAATCGAAATATATTTATTCATATCATAGGGTCATGTAAAGTGATCCGAAAGGAAGCCAAAAATGCAATAATATACAGGGTGTTCCAGTTAAAAAAATTCATTCAGGTCCACTCACACTTTTTTGAGCCACCCTATAGAAGTTACAATATTTTCCTGAAATACATCCTGGTACATACTTTAGGTTTGCACTAAAACAAAATTCTCAAGTTTTTTTATTCT
Source organism: Sitophilus oryzae (assembly GCF_002938485.1). Classification (NCBI taxonomy): domain Eukaryota; kingdom Metazoa; phylum Arthropoda; class Insecta; order Coleoptera; family Curculionidae; genus Sitophilus; species Sitophilus oryzae. Next base: position 1,300,446 of record NW_022146948.1, on the reverse strand, counting down.
AGGAGCTACAGATGCCCGACGCACTATTGCCGGACCCTGTATGTTTTAATTAATAAACGGTTTATAAATAAAAAAAAAAGTTGTACGAATTTCCGGTGAAACGGAAAGTGAGCGAAACTAATTAGTGAATAAATCAATCAATCCTGTTTTGAAAAAATAAAAGTTATAGCGGTGGGCCACTTTTGAAAAACACCAGGTATTATTATTTCTGGTGCAAAAAAGTCGTATTGCTCCATAAAAATATATTACGTAAATGACATAGTGATTTGTACAAATACTGAATTTAGCAAACTATTAAGTAGAGTACTTTTTTTGTTTCATTAATAAAAATAATTTGCTCCTTGCTATCTCTCAGTCAGCAATATTGAAATCCCTTCGCAGTCTTATCGTCAAACTTGTTGATATTTGTGTTTTTATACTTCTTCCTTAGTCTTTCTAATCAAAGGGTCTACCTCATCAAAGTGTTGACTCAATTTAAGGCCAGACGAAAAATAGAGGTATCTATTAGTAAATTTAGGTAAAGGATATTAAATATAACCTTTACTTTTCTTTCTAAATTTTAGTATTTTCGGAAATGAAAAATTCATAATATGTAACACTTATAAATCTAAATCATAAAGAACAATTGTAGTTCTCTAGAAGCTTGTAATGTACGCTCAGCTAATTTGTTCACTGTAATATATCATTTGCAGATTAATTTGAATACTGCTTTAAACGAGGAGCGTTCGAAATCTGTGACTCCAAGATCAGGCAATATTATGGCCCTACCTCCACCCACTCCGAAAAAGGAGGACCGTGAGAAGGAACTTACATCCATGATACAAGATATGGAGAATAAACACGGTAAGTGTTCATATGGGTGATATCTTTCGAACTGTGATTTTTGTATATGATGTGCTAATTGTCTCACTTGTCGTACACATGTCGTACATTATGCTGCGCGAGGCATGTTTTCAAAATGTCGCACTTATATCGGTATATAATAAAAAGGCTCTCTCTCATACAACACGCACTATCTATGGAAAACGATAATTTTTATTAGAATGGTTTTCTCGGAGTCTGTTTAGATTTATTTGGATCACATTGTAAAATTATTAGGAACTCCATAGTGTGTCTCAAAAAGTTATATATCAAAATAGTAATAGTATTTATTTGATTTGAAGCCCTAGGTATTATTTGTTTTTTTAAATTTTAGGAAGAAACTTAAAGTCAGTTTTCTTAAAGAAATATATGTCAAAAGATTTTTTGAACATTGGTCACATTTTGATGCAAGTTACTTTCTTATTTCAATGGAACACGCAGTATATTATTTTGTTATTCGATGCATAAATCCTGTTTAAAATACTATTAATCAGGCAGACACTTCTAGTTATTTCACCATAATTTAGTGTGATTAGATGTTGAAAACGCCAAGGTGGTATTTATTTCTGACATTAATTTAACAGAAATTAAGAAATTTAATAGGTATACGAAGCTAACTTAATTATTATCTACTACGTTAAGAGCAGTAATCGGCTTTGGTTTTTGAAGTCTCAAAGGTTGGCAATGAATTATTGCATTAATAATTAATAGTAATCTGAACAGACATGATTACTGTATCAAATACCAAAATATTGTGCTAGGTGTACCGTTTATAATAAAATAGCAATTTGCCCCCAAAAGTGATTAGTGTTCAATATTTATTTTGTCTCACCCTGTAACTTTTATTTTGATATATATAAGACTACAGAATTTTGAAACTTTTAAATAATATTATAGAATTTTGAATATTGTCATTTAAGCATTATTGCCTTTTATTAAAATTTAAAATATTTGTTGCAACTTAAAATACCTTAAATTTTTGACATAAACTTCTCCTATACAACATTACATACCATTTTATTACTTCCATTACATACTATTGTAAATAATGTCTAAACCTTTGTGGCGGATTCATTTCTTCAAAAAAGAAAATTTCTTTTTTGAAGTTTCTATTTTGAAAATAGTGTATTTTTTTATAAAACCCCATTGTTACAAAAATAATCAATTAGAATTCTAATATGTAAAAAACATAAAATTTTGTTATAAAATTGAAATAAAATTGGAAAAATACCTAATCAGTAAAAATTTGAACACAATCACCCATATGCATTTCCCGTCCCAGTTATCTTCCTTGGCAAATTCAGTCATACTTTTTGACATGAGTTGATTTGGGAGAATAAACGATTATATTAGATTAATATAATTTCGTTTTTGAATATCTTTAAACTATTAAAATCATTATTGGTTGTTCCAGCGGCTACAGTAGCCGAGCTAGAGACCATGATCCACTCCCAAAATCAACTCATGGACAAACTGTCATCCGAATGCCACGCCCTCACACGGAAACTCGAAGATGCCAGCCACAGGCATAAGTAAGACTCCTATATTTAATGTTTCTATCATGTTTTGTTAATACACATTCCCTTTTTTATTTTTTTAAAATAATCATCATAGGCGTTTGTTTTATTACTATAATAGAGATATTATAAAAAGATCAGAAAGATAGCTTCGCAGTACAGAATATTTACAGGTACCAACTCTTTTATAAGAGTCGGTACCTCCGGATATTGTAAGGTGTAGCTAGAACACAAAATATCTCTATTATGATCGTTACTACCTATTAAATTGTATATTTTATAACTTTGACTACTATGGTTTTGTTGCTCTATGTTGATCTATGTAATATCGGTGCGATAATGGTAGGGTCCTTGAATTTACCGAATTTGTTTAAATTGAAAAGCATAACCTAGATTTTAGTGCAATTGCTTTTTTATGCCTTTTATTTTTTTAAACAGTTACTCACTAATATACCAAGTAAAATATTTTGTAAAAACTATGTAAAATAAATTTATGTAATTATTTAATAACACAAAAATTTGAAGACGCTTAAAAATCGACTTGTCTTAATTATTATTGAAAAGTAGTAATACATGCAATTACAGAATAAAATATAGTTATAACTTTAAACGAATTTATAAATTGATTACTAACATGTATAATTCTTACTTGTGCAATACAATTACCTGTGAACTAAAATGATACACTCAACTACCGCGACTGTCACTGTCATGTATCCTTTCGTTAGATAGACCATATTTGACTTCCATAGTCTTTTTATTGTATAGACTAGTTCAATATTCAATATAGTAATCAGAGTTATAAATCAATTTCAGTTCATCTAATTCAGGTATCTTCCATTAACGAGTAATGAATATTTAAAATAACGATACGAACTATTTTTTATATAAAAGCACTAATATCCTATGATATATGCACTCTGTTCTTGGATTATACCGGGTGTTTTCCAAAGTGCCTCACCCCCTATAACTTTTTTATTTTTTCAGATAAAAAGCGAAATTTGGTATGTTAGAATTTATTTCATATGAAATAAATCAGCATTGATTTACGTATTCAATTAGTTTCGGTCACATCCCGTTTTACCGGAAATTATTACAACTTTTGATTTTTAAATGGTACCCTCGGTATTTTTTATTTTGTCTAAGAGAAATCTTTTGACATTTTCGCTTAGAAAAAGAAATTACATTGCCATGGCTGTATTAAAACCATTGATGTTTAATCAAGTAGCTTTGAAAAAATATATTTAATCGCCTAATGTTTTTAGTGTTTTTTTCCTGACCAGTTAAAATATGCCCAAATCGTATTTTAAATCATAACTCAATTTTTTTAAATGGAACGAGGGTGGTTCATTAGCATATTTTGAAAAAGTATTTTCTTATGAATACTTTAGTAACACATACGTACTTGGTATTTCGAGTCAAACTGTCGTTACATTTATGGTCTTGGCACTCTAGATTGAAATTTAAAATATTATTTTTTTAAGTAAAAATGTCAAAAGTTGACATATAATATGTCACTCTACTCGACTCGCAATATCATTTTCCATCAAATAAAGAAGTAAAAAATACCTGCAGTGGGATTCTGTAAGCTCTGTAGCAAGAAATTTCCTGTCTAGGTTTTATTTGTTTAGGATTGATGAGTCACTAGACAGGAAATATGTTTATAGAATCGGGCCTCAGCGGTACCATTTAAAAATCGAAAGTTGTAGTCATTTCCGGTGAAACAGGAAATGAACGAAACAAAGTGAATCCTTCAATCAGTCCTGATTTATGTCATATGCTAGCATACCAATTTTTTTTAATCTGAAAACATAAAAAAGTTATAAGGGTGAGCCACTTTTGAAAAACACCCTGTATTTACGTCTAATAAAAGGCTTGTGTTTGGTAGGGACGGACCTTCAGCCAGACTGCGAAAACGTGTCAGATTCGCTGAGTGTCCAACCAACCAAACGCAAGGAACCATTTAAGATTGATATTAACGTTAAAGTGATTCCGAAATCCAGGAAGGTCAGTCAAATAAATTCATTTTAACATTTGATAATCTGTAATATCATACAATGCAAAAAATTAAAAATGATGTGTAGATAAAGTTATTTCTCCCTTAAAAATTTAAAGCCCAGTTCATGCAAATGCGAAATACGAATTGCGATTCTGAATACCTTTTCACACGCCTCCGAGTTTTCTAGGAACATTTTGAAGGCTATGAGGAAATTGGCAGCCCTTTTTGACACTTTGTTTCAATTTGTTTAGTTGGCAATATAACATAACCTAAAAATTTTGTGTTTAAGATGGTCTGTTTTGTGGTTTAAGTTTATTCTGTGGGTTTAATAAGTCATCGATGGTTTTTGTTGTACTGGGTTTTCTCAAGTTTTTTGTTTGTGTTTTTTTCGATGAATAACTATAATAATGATCTTTTTCACTGGCGAAGAAGGCGAGCCATTGCTGCGTATTTGTTGTTGAAGAAATTGAGGAGGAAGAAAAATAGGTCCATTGGCACTCCACGTAATATTTTTAAGATAAGGAAACAAGCAAGGTATATATCAGAATTTAATCCCAGAAACGTGCATAAAAGACGAAAAGAAATTTTATAATGACTACATAATTAGTATTGAGGACACGGTTACATATGGATTAACGGATTAAAAATGGACCGCTAACGCCAATAGATTTCCCACCATTTTGTTTTTGTCCTTTATTAGCTTACTTGTTTTTTTTATTACAGATTCTGAACCGTTCTAGAACTGTAATACGCATGCGAAATTTGGTATGTTAGTATATGACATAAATCTGGACTGATTGACGTATTCAATAAGTTTCGTTCATTTCCTGTTTCACCGGAAATATCTACAACTTTTGATTTTTAAATGGTACGCTCAATATTAGATAGAAAAGAAATGGTTATTTGATAGTAAATGACATTCTGAATAGAAAGACATATCACATGTCAACTTTTGACATTTTCAATTAAAAAATAACATTTTAAATTTTAATCGATCAGTAGAGTGCCATGGCTGTGTTGAAACCATTAATTTTTAAACAAGGAGCTTTTTTAAAAATACTTTTGATCGTCTAACGTTATTCGTGTCTTTTCCTGGTCAGTTAAAAGATGCAAAAATCGTATTTTTAATCATAACTTAATTTTTCATATGAAACGACGGCGGCTCATTAGCATATTTGGAAATAACATTTTTTACGAATAATTTGGTACCACATATTTGGTATTTCGAGTTAAATTATTGTCATTACATTTATGGCCGTTGCACTTTAGACTGAAATTCGAAATATAATTTTTTAAGCGCAAATAGCAAAAGTTGGCAAATATGATATGTCCTTCTATGGAGAATTAATTTATTTATTTTTTTTTGAAATCAAAAGTTGGAATCATTTCCGGTGAAACAGGAAGTGAACGAAACTAACTGAACACGTCCATCAATCCTCATTTACGTCATACACTAACATACCAAATCTCGATTTTTTATCCGAAAAAGTGAAAAAATTAGAGGGACGATCCACTGTATTTTATATACGTCTGTGGTTGAGGACTTTGATAAGTTAAGTACACGTCTGAAACCCGTTCCTTTCGAATTTCGTCCAATATTAAAACGATTTCAATATTTCCCGCCCCGTTAATTTTTCATATAATATGAATCGCAGAAAGTTGGAAAGGCTCTGAAATAAAAAAGTCAATCAGAAGACACTTCATAATTCGCAAGTGTATGAACTGGATTTACTATTATATTTTTCGTTTGTTTTTTTTCTTTCGGAAATAAACTATTTCCATAACTTATGAAACGAAGGAAATTGTAGTACTAAAATATTTTTCTAAAGTTTTCTTGTATATAGACATATTATGGTGAATGGATGTTACACATGTCAATTTAGGGTTATCGCGACCCACTTATGACAGAATAATGCCACTTATTTAAAGATGCTGATACGAGTTAAACTACAATTACTTTAATCCCTGTAATACCTGTATTTTTTTTGGGAATTAATTATATTTTATATATTGCAGTTTTCCAGTTTTTTTACAATAATTGCACTGTCAGTCAGTATCAAGAATTTAAGCGATACACGTACCAATATAACTGATATATTTACATCCTCTAAAGAAAAATTGTGTTTTTCATTCCCATAGTATATTTAATCGGAATATAAAAATTAAGATATTTCTCTTTTCTGTATCTTTCAGCTGCTTTAAGCTGAAAGATACAGAAAATGCTTTTTTTTATTAAATTTTATAATGAATATTTCATATTCGCACAGCATATCACTAGGTATTTATTTGTAGTTCACTTTATTCAGATTAACTTGTTTTGACATGATTAAAAACTTGATAAAAAATGTCTATAGCTATGTGGCGGATTCATCTCTGCAAAAAAATCCTTTATGGGTATTTCGCCACTGCACTGCAAGAAAATCTACAAAATAAAATAGTTATTTTTTTGTAAACACTTCTGCGTTAAACCTAAACGGACACTGCTTGTTAGAAGTTATGTTTAGTTATAAAAATTTGTAGCAGTGACCGTTTAGGTTTAACGCAGAAGTGTCTACAAAAAAAATAACTATTTTATTTTGTAGATTTTCTTGCAGTGCAGTGGCGAAATACCCATAAAGGATTTTTTTGGAGAGATAAAAACTTGATGTCTACATTTACATAATTGAATTAGTTATGATATACTTTTTGGAAATAATTTGTTTAGGTACAACAAAACATTAAAAGGATAGAGTTTAATTATATATTGGGAAAATATCTTTAATGTTAAAAATTCGTATTACACTGTCGTAATGAAAAATTTTCTATTGCTACTCTTCAGAATTGAAAGGGCAAAGCTAAGGACTAAAAATGTCGAGCTTATGTCTAGATTAGAAAGCATTTGGACTTATTTAAAGGAACAAAATGGGGATGCCGACAATAATAAAAAGGTATATGTTAACGTTTGCATCACGGATGGCTCAGATTAACCTTTTGATAATACTGATAATACCATTGTACCCCCCAAATGTTTATATGCAATACGTGTCAAATACATAATTGAATACCACAAGTAAGAAACAAGCTAAGTGGCAAAAAAAGCAAAATTATGTTTTTAAATTAAAAATATGCTAACCACACTTACGGATAATATATCAACTGGGCTAGTGCTACACCTAAACTTGTCGTTACATCGATAAATAAAATTAGCACATCTGGTATGTACCCCTTCAGTTTTGTTATTTTTTGCACTTATATGTTTCTTACTTATGGTCATCAATTAATTGTTATCTTAGCTCTTAGTGAGTGCAAACAATCTATATGTGCTTAACGTGTTGTGTTTTGTTGTTTATAGGGAGGAAATACGGGAACTACAAACTAGCCTAGATCAATTAAGCAATAGATTTAGTCAGACACAATATGCTTCTCCAAATTTAAAAGGTACTATAACCGAATAGTTCATTCGAAGTGTAAAACATTAAAACATCATTAGAGTAAAGTAGCGCTGTTCTAGACCTTCATTAAAGGCGGGATGACACGGTCAAAGTATACTTTGACCAAGTACACTTGGATGCTGCCTTATAACTGTACTGATAATAATGCTGCGCGAGTCTCACATGTACGCTGCTTGTATAGTATTGACTGTTTTATTAAAGTCGAGTGGGAACACTTTTTAACATCAAAGTAAGTAGGCTAGCTGCCTACTTACTTGGATTCTATGTATGAGGCTTTTCAATTCGATTTTGATAAAACAGTAGATACCATACAAACAGTGTGAAAGTGAGATGCGTGCAACATCTATAGCAGCATCTGGTTGACTTGGTCCAAGTACACTTTGACCGTTTCAACCAGGCTTAAGTATAGATTTTTAACATTTTCTGTAGCATAACAGTAGGAGAAAATGATAAGGTTCTAAATTTTTCTACGAAAAATTCTTATTTTATTTATATTAAAGAATTGCATAATTAATTAAAAAAAAAATCAATTTCAAGTTTGAGAGAAATAACTTCCAAACTGAAACCATATAAGAAAATAATTTTACGTATATGATATGCTAGTAGTTTTGTACGTTCCACGCTATTCTAGTTAGTTCGCTTTAAAAGTTATAATTCATTTTGACCATACTTTTTGAATTAGATCACATTATGAATATTCCCCATTTTAATGATTTATATTTCGATAGATGAAAACCTTCCTGCAATCGGCAATCAACGAAACTCACCCTCATTGCAAACCCCCTCTACCTCACCACGTCCTGAAGCACAAGGCATCGTCCGCTCGGAAAGTCGGTCGTCTTTGAAGCACCCAAGTCGAGCATCGTCACGACATCCCAGCCAAGAGAAGCTACCCATTGCGGCGACTCGGACTTCTCCCACTCCCCAACAAGAACGCAAGTTTAGCCAACAGACCGTTGACGACAATCAGCAATTCGGCCACGACAGTTCTGGCCTACAGCAACCTACAGCCGACCTTAGCGGACAACAATACTCCGAAGGATATGAATATCCTGGTGGTCAACACCAAACTGATCAACAGTATGCTCAAGATCAATATATGAATGACCCTAATGTACAATATTCCGCACAAGATTATGGTGCCGACCAGCAATACGGCACTGACCAGGGGCAGTATCAATATGACCCTAATGTGCACTACGATCCAAATCAACAATATAATCAAATGTATGACCCTAACCAGCAATATGATTCTAGTCAACACTATGACCCTAATCAGGTGTATGCTGACGGGAATCAATATGCAGGGACAGTGGAGGGTCAAAGCTCCAGTCAATATTATGAAGATCCATCTCAGTATGCACAGAGCACACAAGAATTACCAGTAAGAACACAAGAATTACCAGAACCTAATAAAAATCCACCTCAGAATCAATAACTTAAACACACAGAATACTTGTTAAAGTAGTTGCTAAGTTCTTGTTGAGGAATCAGTAATTTTTAAGTGCAATATTTTGTTTTAATATTATAGCTAAATTTTGTGTTATGTTTAAGCTACTTAGAGTTTATATCATAGTAAGGAAAAAAATGTATAAAACTTTGCTAATATAAATACTGGTTTTATTTCAACACACATTTATGATATAAAATATTCTTGTGATATAATCACAATTTTTGTGTTATTTTAACTATCTACGTCATAATACAGATTTAAAAAATCCAGTCTCTATATAAAGGCACCAATTTAATTTAACCTTAATTACATGCCCACAAATAAAAAACATAAATACTTAATTTATATTTTAAATAAAAGAATGATTTGATTACCAGGTGCATTTCATAAAAATACTTACATTTATTGTGAGCTAAATAAGTTTCATAAAATTCGTCGACTGGTAAATATGAGTGCATAAAATGAATCCTAGACAACTAAATTTTCGATAACATACAGTATCACATAAGTTAAAATAACTATGTTCAGTTAAAAGTAGATATATACAGCAAAAGTCGAAAAATAGGTCCATTTCAAATATAAAAATAGATCTTGTTCTGATTTGTATAAATAGTCCAAATAAAAAAAATGTTGCCTCAAGAACAACGTTTTTTGAAACCAATTATGAGGTAAATTATACCTCCTTGAAATCTCTGAAGTCAGGTACCGTGTTCAAATTCCCTGTAACCTTCGGCGCCGGTGAAAATGACATCCACCCAAATTCTCATAGCTTCTGGCGATGGTGCCATGAGATAGTACAGCCTTTCGTGGGTCTTTACAATAAATGTTAATTGTGGGTTTGGAGACTTGACGTTGTTTAAATGGTCCAGATACACTTCTTCAATAGCCTAAAATAGTAAAAATGATTTGACTTATATTCAAGAGAAGATTTTTTTTCTGTTTTGTGCTGTGTTATTGAATAACAATTGGATTATATATACCAACTTTTTATTGTATAGTTAAGTCTGTAGTAAAAATGGACCAAAGAAGTACCATAAAATAAGATAAAGATAAAAAAACAGCGCTAAAAACGGTTGGGGAATGACAATCGATAATAGTTTTGGTGAGCTCATTTTCTAGACGTCATTTACTAAAAATTGTCAAAAATTAACACTAATTATAGAAAGATTAAGGGGATAGATAGAATCCAGACATACAAATCTATTTCCAAAAAATATTTTTTCTCGAATTGTAAACTACACCATCTAATATAAAAATAATTACAACCCTTTTAAGTCTAACTGGCAGTAGGCGCCATTAAAAAATAAAGAAGGTCACGGGCCAAGTAAATGACGTCTAGGGCTTGACTTCGCCAAAATTATCATCGACTGTGCTATTCCCCAGTCCTCTTTGACCCCGGTTTTTTTTCGATCGTCTGGTATAACATATAATATTGTAGATTAAAAAGTAGAGTAATTACCTGAAAATATGCACCTCCTCTAGGCTTTTTCTCCGTTTTATCTGCATAATATGTAAAAGTATGCTTATTCCGATCAAAGACAAACCATCTTCGAGACCATCCGTTCAGTTTAGATCCTCTTTTGTGAAGAAAACCACGACAACTATAGGAATTAATGTTGACATGTGGACACAGTACTACTTGATGTCCTGAAAAAGAATTAATTTACTATAATAATTATACTTGTTCCAGCGATAAAATATTATCTATAGTCTATACAACGATAAAGAAACAAAGAGAATTACTGCAGCTTCTAAAATTGGTTGAAGACGAAAGCGAGAAACTTGGACTTGAAATTAATCCCTCCAAAACAAAAATTATGATTATCGACAGGCAAAACAACAACAAACCTGATATATATTCAGGGTGAGTCTTAAATAAGTGCAAATATTTTCAGGGGTGGTATATTTCGACCCCAAGAACACGTCTATGAGGGTTTTTTTCGCAAAAAAAAGACGTTGAAAATCGCGCACTTTCTTTTAAATTTCCCTGGATATTTTTCGAAAACTTTTTAGAACTGCCTGTTCACCGCAAATTATACCCACGGTATAATTTTTTATCTCTGATATTACCATAGTTACGGCTTTACTCTATGGTTACGGCACTAAAGGGGATGCAAATACAGAAAAAATCCGGTGGCTCTCAAAATTTTTTCAAAAAAAAATCATTTTTTTTCAAATTCATTGTGTTCAAATTTTCAAACGTAAATAACTGGATTATTTGGACTTATCTGAAAAATGGTAAAGAGAAAATATGTTTCTTTTATCGAGATCAATCAGCCCTGAAAATATTTGCACTTATTTAAGACTCACCCTGTATATATCGTGGGTTACTTATAAACAACACAGGATCGTTGTAAGGGGAAATAAGAAGAAGATGTGAAATGACAAGAGCGGCAGTGTGAAAACTCTCAAAGATATGGCGAGACAAAAACATATCTAAACACTTAAAAAGGCTTGTTCACTGCCTAATATTTTCCATATTAATGTATGGCTCCGAGTGTTGGACGATGAGACAGTCAGAAATGAAAAAACATGACGCAATAATAATCTATACAGTCACGTATACTTAAATATTTCGGTCACGTTATGAGAAGATATACTGACTGTATGGAAAAACTCATTATAGAGGGCAAGGTTCCAGGAAAAAGACCAAGAGGCCGCTCGCCCTCCCGATGGATAGACCAGCTGTCAAAGATCACCCACAAGCCACTGCACACGCTTGTACATGAAGCACAAGACAGGGAATTATGGAGACAAACCTCACACATCACCTAACCACTACAATCCTCTTGTAGGAATAAAGACAGAGAGAGAGAGAGAGAGATACAACGACAGGATACATGAGAGTGACAGTTGTCTGTCGAATTCTTCCCTGGCTCGTTGGACGCATTTTACAATAAAATATATTTGAATAATAGGATTATCCTTCCTTCAGGATTTTCGTTTCATGATCTCCATTGAATTTAGTGAATAGGTATTCTAAGTGGTTGTACGTCTCAGTAGAAATAGATTGGAATTAAATTCTTGGCCTGAATTTTATGACGAACTTATTGTGCAGTTCTAACGGGAATGTTAATAATGAATTTATTTTTTTCCTTGCTAAGACCTAGTGATCACCTTTTATGTTAAATATAATAATTTCTCAAACATAATATTTACCTGCAGTTTCGATGTGATGTCTGAGATCCAAGTCTGCGCTTCTAATTGGCAGATACCTGGTGAGAGGACGTTGTTTGTCAGTTGGCCTGTTCCTTTTTTTGCTCAGTGTTCCTCCGACTTCTAAGCTCATCTCGCTGACTTCGGACAATGGTCGGGGAGAACTTTCAGATTCGTCTTGATTCGACTGAAACAAATAAACGAAATATATAATTCAAGAGTTTAGCTATATACTGGATCTTTTCTTGGACTAGGAAGTCTAAGACTTCTGGGGGTTTCGCCACTAGAACAAAATCTACTAAATAAATAGTATATTGTTTTATTAGGAATAATGTAAAAGTATACTTTTTGTGACGAGGCTGTACGTTTGACATTACAGGCGAGGCACAAAAAGTAATTTTTACTCCGAATGGAACATGCTATTTTTTTCAAACGTCACAAATAATTTTTTTAAACAATTTCAAACCTTACAAGTAATATAAAAAGATTTAAAAGTAATACCTTCTAATTACCTAATGATATATCGAGAAATTATGGTTAAACTTTGACACTTTTAATAATATATTTTCGTACTTCTGTACTTAGGCGTAAAATTGCTCACTTTTATGCCTAGGCGTTAAAATGAATTTTTTATATTGTCAATCACATAATAAAAATTAATACTTTTGTGACGTTTGAATAAAAGTTATTTTTGTGAACATCACCGCAATCCAACGGAGATGGATAAATTTAAATTAAAAACAAAATTAAAAAATTATATATTTTATCTAATTTATTATTAAATATTATTACTACTACTATTAGTCCAACCTTCAGCAATTTCATATAAAAAAAAATAATAGTGTTTAAGATAAATACAAAAAATCTAATTTTAAAGAGTTTTAACATCCTGTGACTTTAAAACATACTCAGGTTTATAGGAACTTTTTTTCATACTTTTTGTTGAGGTGAGTGCTTGAATGAGTACTTATTTAAAACTTTCGCAAGTTAATTATATTAAAAATTTTTAAACGTTGCTATTAGACTTGGGTTGAGGCATATTAATAAAATTGCGTTTATCTCTTCAATGAGGCCGAAATCGACAAGATATCAAGAACAAAATTTAATCGGCATTAAACTGCTTTATTTCGCTAACAAGAGAAAAAAATGTCAGTGGCGTACATGCTTTTTTTTAGAAAAATATTCCAGTGATAACCCATATGCACGTCCCTGGTGAATATGTCGAAACTTTTTTAGCTTTAAAATATGTCGCACTTATAGTAACTTTTAGCCTGAAAATTTCATTCGAAACGCTAAAAGTACTTGGAAAAAAATTATAATAAATCTAAAAAATATTAAAACTTTAACACCCTGTAGCTACGAAGCAAAGCAGAATCGGACCTATGTTGATATAAAAAATAAATCTTGTTTTTACGTGAGTACACTCTATTTAATTTTTTTATAACTTATAAAATATTATACAGGGTGCTCATAAAATGTTACAAATATGTAAATAAAATATAAGAATATGAAACGTCCATTTTTCTTGGCAGTTAAATTATTTTTTCCCATTAAATTTTATTTAATGTGAATGTTTATTATGTCATTAAATTAGTATAATGAATAATCCATTTAACATATTTCGAAAATATCATTAATTATATATATAGATGCCGTTATTAATTCACCAATCCAAATATTAACAAATGTATATATTTTTACACATTTATAACACACCAGCGTGTACCAGCGACTTCGTTCAAGAATTTCCATTAACATAAAAACTGGATAAAATTTAACCTAAAATTTTCTCACATTTATGTTAGCATGAGAAATACTAATATGGCGATATTATTATATAACTTGGTAATATTTGAGGGGTAGTTTCATCTCGTTGGAATTTGACTTGACGAAAAATCCGTTTGCCAAAAATAAGCTTGTTACGTCAAGCAGTTTAAGCAGAATCGTGGTTAAGAAATTACCCAACTTTTTGGAACACCCTATATGATTTTTTAAAAAATTTCTAAATATGTAAAAAAAACAAATAAATTATGCTTGTCCAAGCGTTTTCCTGAAAGACTAACCGTTTTTTAAATAACAAATATTGTAATATTTGAGAGGCGTTTTCACCCTCTTGGAATTTGAGATTCGAGAAACCCCTCCTTATCGAACCTCTACACCTCACAGTCAATCCGTTTGCCAAAAATCAGCTTTAAACGTCAAGCAGTTTAAGCAGAATCGTGATTACTCAATGGTCATATTTTATGAAACACCCTGTATAAATTTATAAAAAATCTTAAAATATGTAAAACAACAAAATAAAATATGCGTGTTTAAGGGTTTTGCCGAAAAACTCACCGGTTTTTAAATACAAAATATTTTAATATTTGAGGGATAGTTTTACCCCCTTAGAATTCGAGTTTCGAAAAATCCCTTCTTATCGAACCTCTACACCCTAAAGTCAATCTGTTTTCCAAAAATCAGCGTTTTATTCGGAAACTTGACCGTTTTTTAAATAAAAAATATTGTAATATTTGAGGGGTGGTTTCACCTCACCCCCTTGGAACTGGAATTTCCAAAAATCCCTTCTTATCGAACCTCAACACACTAGAATCAACCTGTATGCCAAAATTGAGCTTCTTACGTTGAGTGGTTTGAGCAGGATCGTGATTAATCAGTATGTCAGTCACTTAAGGATTTTATATATTAGTATAGATTTAAAAAATAACAATAAAAAAAACTTACACTAACTGAAAGACGATGTCTCCTCTTGACATGATTGGAACTATTGTGAATGCTCTTTTTGCAACCAGATCTAACGTAAGTAATCCAAAGCGACATTTTGTAAATTTGCTCTTTTTGCAACCAGATCTAACGTAAGTAATCCAAAGCGACATTTTGTAAATTTGTTTTAATTTAGAATTAAAATAAACTTTTGAATTGTTTGTTCGTTACCACTCACACTTTATGTTTTCTGTGACTTATACTTAACTACACATTAGAACAACTCAAGACTCGAAAGCTCTGATACGGAGCTTTAGCTACAATGAACTGCGGCGCGTTGACTCACTCAACCTGCGGCAAGCTGTGAATTGGTACAGAACTATTTCTATATCTTATACGGATCTTCGATCATTCTCATCTCCTACACCTTTTTTGAAAATTTTGTTTTCGATAGCGAAAAATAGCGGTTTGTTTCCGGGTAAAGAGGTGACTCATATAAAATCAAAAATTTGTGTATATTCGAAATACATTTAAACAATAACAAAACCATTTTTGAGTATTTTGAAAGGAATCGTAACGTTGTATACAAGTTTTCCTATATTTTTTGTTTGAGGAGGAAAATATAGCAATGACGATTGCATAAAAACAGTTACCATTATTCACATTTTTAAAAATAATGTTATACAGGTTATAATTTATAATTCCCTAAGCTTCATATTCGTCATACTACTTAATATACAGGGTGGTCCGAATTGTATTCGGCAAACATCGGCAGCGTATTCTGCAGATAAAAATAAGTAAAAAAGTTGGTATAAATGTCTCTAAAACGCTTCGTTTCGAAGATTTAGGGTGTTGAAATTTCACTTTTATTTCGATTTTTTCCAAATAATTTCTGAACTAACCTCGATATATGAATGAAAATTGATGTCTGGGTGTTTTTTTGCAATGAGAAATTTGATTTTAATATCAATATGTTTCCTGTTTGAAGTGGGTGTCACCTCCAGATTTTTTTAACTGTTATGAAGAGTAATAACTTTTCACCCGTACCTGTATTAAACTACCGAGTGAAAAAATATACATTTCCAATATTTTTTACGTAAAAAAGGTCTCTTAGTAAAAATCGCTGCGAGTAATGGTTTTCAAGATATTTGGAATTGAAATATTCTATAACATTTTAACTAAATAGCTATTAGCCTAAATAATAAACTTGGAAATATTTATGTGCCATTGAAATCAAATTTTTCATGTCAAGAAACATCCAGACATCAATTTTTATCTAAAAATCGACGCTAGTTCAGAAATTGTTTGGAAAAAATCGAAATAAAAATGAAACTTCTACATCCTGTATCTCCGAAATGAAGAATTTTAGGACATAATTTGTACGAACTTTTTTACTTATTTTTATCTGAAAAATATGCTGCCGAAGTTTCCCGAATACAATTTGGATGACCCTGTGGGGACAGGGCTGGTAAATCGCGATAAAATAAATATATTTTCTCTTTACCGTTTTCCAAATTCCAAAATAAACGAGTTGTTTTATTTTTTGATTAAATTTTGAGAGCCGCTGGATTCTTCATGGGTTTTCTTTCTTGTAAATTTAATCTACTACCTATATTGCCATATTATCAATATATTATGTTTTTTAGCACAAGATTAAAGAAACTCCCAATTTTCAAATTTTTTTTTTGCGAAAAAAACTCAGACGTATTTTTGGGGCCGAAATATACTACCCTTAAAAATATTTGCACTTATCTAAGACTCACATTGTATATCATAATCATATATAGTGTATTATTCGCACGAGAATGACTCTTCCTAAATATATAAAAAAATAATAAAAGTTAAGTCCGTTTTACACTGAAATATTGCTTCAAAATTTTTTCTGATTCATAACCTTCAATTACTCAGCTACTTTTATTAAGTATTTTTTAAGAAGGCAAATTAAATGTGGTACTGAAAGGAGTTCGATAAATCTAAATTAATTAATTATACTGAAATACTTTAAAGTAAATAATCTTATCTTTCAATGCATTTTTTTTTAGTATTTTGAAGTTAAAATATCAGAAAGCTTTCATTAAACTTTCATCGTCCATATAAAAAAATACTTCTTTCAACATTTAAAATCATAAGATATAAATAAAACCGATGATAAAACAAATATTCCTAGGTAGTAAATGCTAAATGATGTGTTAGGTATATTTAAAATCATCCACTTCCCTTTTATCTTCTTTATATTTTATAACTAAAAAAAAAAAAATATGATTTTTTTAGCCAAATATCTATAGTCTATACAACGATAAAGAAACAAAGAGAATTACTGCAGCTTCTAAAATTGGTTGAAGACGAAAGCGAGAAACTTGGACTTGAAATTAATCCCTCCAAAACAAAAATTATGATTATCGACAGGCAAAACAACAACAAACCTGATATATACTCAGGGAGAGTCTTAAATAAGTGCAAATATTTTCAGGGGTGGTATATTTCGACCCCAAGAACACGTCTATGAGTTTTTTTTTCGCCAAAAAAAAGACGTTGAAAATCGCGCACTTTCTTTTAAATTTCCCTGTATATTTTTCGAAAATTTTTTAAAATTGCCTGTTCACCGCAAATTTTCCCACGGTATAATTTCTTATCTCTGATATTACCATAGTTACGGCTTTACTCTATGGTTACGGCACTAAAGGGGATGCAAATACAGAAAAAATCCGGTGGCTCTCAAAATTTTTTAAAAAAAAAATCAATTTTTTTCAAATTCATTGTGTTCAAATTTTCAAACGTAAATACTCGATTATTTGGACTTATCTGAAAAACGGTAAAGAGAAAATGTTTCTTTTATCGAGATCAATCAGCCCTGAAAATATTTGCACTTATCTAAGACTCACCCTGTTTATATCGTGGGTTACTTATAAACAACACAGGATTTGGAAGGGGAAATAAGAAGAAGATGTGAAATGACAAGAGTGGCAGTGTGAAAACTCTCAAAGATATGGCGAGACAAAAACATATCTAACACTTAAAAAGGCTTGTTCACTGCCTAATATTTTCCGTATTAATGTATGGCTCCGAGTCCTGGACGATGAGACAGTTAGAAATGAAAAAACATGACGCAATAATAATCTATACAGTCACGTATACTTAAATATTTCGGTCACGTTATGAGAAGGGATATTGACTGTATGGAAAAACTCATTATAGAGGGCAAGGTTCCAGGAAAAAGACCAACAGGCCGCTCGCCCTCCCGATGGATAGACCAGCTGTCAAAGATCACCCACAAGCCACTGCACACGCTTGTACATGAAGCACAAGACAGGGAATTATGGAGACAAACCTCACACATCACCTAACCACTACATTCCTCTTGTAGGAATAAAGACAGAGAGAGAGAGATACAACGACAGGATACATGAGAGTGACAGTTGTCTGTCGAATTCTTCCCTGGCTCGTTGGACGGATTTTATAATAAAATATATTTGAATAATAGGATTATCCTTCCTTCAGGATTTTCGTTTTATGATCTCCATTGAATTTAGTGAATAGGTATTCTAAGTGGTTGTACGTCTCAGTAGAAATAGATTGGAATTAAATTCTTGGCCTGAATTTTATGACGAACTTATTGTGCAGTTCTAACGGGAATGTTAATAACGAATTTATTTTTTTTCCTTGCTAAGACCTAGTGATCACCTTTTATTTTAAATATAATAATTTCTCAAACATAATATTTACCTGCAGTTTCGATGTGATGTCTGAGATCCAAGTCTGCGCTTCTAATTGGCAGATACCTGGTGAGAGGACGTTGCTTGTCAGTTGGCCTGTTCCTTTTTTTGCTCAGTGTTCCTCCGACTTCTAAGCTCATCTCGCTGACTTCGGACAATGGTCGGGGAGAACTTTCAGATTCGTCTTGATTCGACTGAAACAAATAAACGAAATATATAATTCAAGAGTTTAGCTATATACTGCATCTTTTCTTGGACTAGGAAGTCTAAGACTTCTTGGGGTTTCGCCACTAGAACAAAATCTACTAAATAAATAGTATATTGTTTTATTAGGAATAATGTAAAAGTATACTTTTTGTGACGAGGCTGTACGTTTGACATTACAGGCGAGGCACAAAAAGTAATTTTTACTCCGAATAACATGCTATTTTTTTCAAACGTCACAAATAATTTTTTTAAACAATTTCAAACCTTACAAGTAATATAAAAAGATTTAAAAGTAATACCTTCTAATTACCTAATGATATATCGAGAAATTATGGTTAAACTTTGACACTTTTAATAATATATTTTCGTACTTTTGTACTTAGGCGTAAAATTGCTCACTTTTATGCCTAGGCGTTAAAATGAATTTTTTATATTGTCAATCACATAATAAAAATTAATACTTTTGTGACGTTTGAATAAAAGTTATTTTTGTGAACATCACCGCAATCCAACGGAGATGGATAAATTTAAATTAAAAACAAAATTAAGAAATTATATATTTTATCTAATTTATTATTAAATATTATTACTACTACTATTAGTCCAATCTTCAGCAATTTCATATAAAAAAAATAATAGTGTTTAAGATAAATACAAAAAATCTAATTTTAAAGAGTTTTAACATCCTGTGACTTTAAAACATACTCAGGTTTAGAGGAACTTTTTTTCATACTTTTTGTTGAGGAATCAATGAGTACTTATTTAAAACTTTCGCAAGTTAATTATATTAAACATTTTTAAACGTTGCTATTAGACTTGGGTTGAGGCATATTAATAAAATTGCGTTTATCTCTTCAATGAGGCCGAAATCGCCAAGATATCAAGAACAAAATTTAATCGGCATTAAACTGCTTACACTATTTCGCTAACAAGAGAAAAAAATGTCAGTGGCGTACATGCTTTTTTTTTAGAAAAATGTTCCAGTGATAACCCATATGCACGTCCCTGGTGAATATGTCGAAACTTTTTTAGCTTTAAAATATGTCGCACTTATAGTAACTTTTACCCTGAAAATTTCATTCGAAACGCTAAAAGTACTTGGAAAAAAATTATAATAAATCTAAAAAATATTAAAACTTTAACACCCTGTAGCTACGAACCAAAGCAGAATCGGACCTATGTTGATATAAAAAATAAATCTTATTTTTACGTGAGTACACTCTATTTAATTTTTTTATAACTTATAAAATATTATACAGGGTGCTCATAAAATGTTACAAATATGTAAATAAAATATAAGAACATGAAACGTCCATTTTTCTTGGCAGTTAAATTATTTTTTCCCATTAAATTTTATTTAATGTGAATGTTTATTATGTCATTAAATTAGTATAATGAATAATCCATTTAACATATTTCGAAAATATTATTAATTAGATATAGATCCGTTATTAATTCACCAATCCAAATATTAACAAATGTATATATTTTTACACATTTATAACACACTAGCGTGTACCAGCGACTTCGTTCAAGAATTTCCATTAACATAAAAACTGGATAAAATTTAACCTAAAATTTTCTCACATTTATGTTAGCATGAGAAATACTAATATGGCGATATTATTATATAACTTCGTAATATTTGAGGGGTAGTTTCATCTCGTTGGAATTTGACTTGACGAAAATCCGTTTGCCAAAAATAAGCTTGTTACGTCAAGCAGTTTAAGCAGAATCGTGGTTAAGAAATGACCCAACTTTTTGGAACACCCTGTATGATTTTTTAAAAAATTTCTAAATATGTAAAAAAAACAAATAAATTATGCTTGCCCAAGCGTTTTCCCGAAAGACTAACCGTTTTTTAAATAACAAATATTGTAATATTTGAGGGGCGTTTTCACCCTCTTGGAATTTGAGATTCGGGAAACCCCCCCTTATCGAATCTCTACACCCCACAGTCAATCCGTTTGCCAAAAATCAGCTTTAAACGTCAAGCAGTTTAAGCAGAATCGTGATTACTCAATGGTCATATTTTATGAAACACCCTGTATAAATTTATAAAAAATCTTAAAATATGTAAAACAACAAAATAAAATATACGTGTTTAAAGGTTTTGCCGAAAAACTCACCGGTTTTTAAATACAAAATATTTCAATATTTGAGGGATAGTTTTACCCCCTTAGAATTCGAGTTTCGAAAAATCCCTTCTTATCGAACCTCTACACCCTAAAGTCAATCTGTTTTCCAAAAATCAGCGTTTTATTCGGAAACTTGACCGTTTTTTAAATAAAAAAATATTGTAATAATTGAGGGGTGGTTTCACCTCACCCCCTTGGAACTGGAATTTCCAAAAATCCCTTCTTATCGAACCTCTACACACTAGAATCAACCTGTATGCCAAAATTGAGCTTCTTACGTTGAGTGGTTTGAGCAGGATCGTGATTAATCAGTATGTCAGTCACTTAAGGATTTTATATATTATATAGATTTAAAAAATAACAATAAAAAAAACTTACACTAACTGAAAGACGATGTCTCCTCTTGACATGATTGGAACTACTGTGAATGCTCTTTTTGCAACCAGATCTAACGTAAGTAATCCAAAGCGACATTTTGTAAATTTGTTTTAATTTAGAATTAAAATAAACTTTTGAATTGTTTGTTCGTTACCACTCACACTTTATGTTTTCTGTGACATATACTTAACTACACATTAGAACAACTCAAGACTCGAAAGCTCTGATACGGAGCTTTAGCTACAATGAACTGCGGCGCGTTGACTCACTCAACCTGCGGCAAGCTGTGAATTGGTACAGAACTATTTCTATATCTTATACGGATCTTCGATCATTCTCATCTCCTACACCTTTTTGAAAATTTTGTTTTCGATAGCGAAAAATAGCGGTTTGTTTCCGGGTAAAGAGGTGACTCATATAAAATCAAAAATTTGTGTATATTCGAAATACATTTAAACAATAACAAAACCATTTTTGAGTATTTTGAAAGGAATCGTAACGTTGTATACAAGTTTTCCTATATTTTTGTTTGAGGAGGAAAATATAGCAATGACGATTGCATAAAAACAGTTACCATTATTCACATTTTTAAAAATAATGTTATACAGGTTATAATTTATAATTCCCTAAGCTTCATATTCGTCATACTACTTGATATACAGGGTGGTCCGAATTGTATTCGGCAAACATCGGCAGCGTATTCTGCAGATAAAAATAAGTAAAAAAGTTGGTATAAATGTCTCTAAAACGCTTCGTTTCGAAGATTCAGGGTGTTGAAATTTCACTTTTATTTCGATTTTTTCCAAATAATTTCTGAACTAACCTCGATATTTGAATGAAAATTGATGTGTGGGTGTTTTTTGCAATGAGAAATTTGATTTTAATATCAATGTTTCCTGTTTGAAGGGGGTGTCACTTTCAGATTTTTTTAACTGTTATGAAGAGTAATAACTTATTTTTTACGTAAAAAAAGGTCTCTTAGTAAAAATCGCTGCGAGTAATGGTTTCCAAGATATTTGGAATTGAAATACTCTATAACATCTTGACTAAATAGCTATTAGCCTAAATAATAAACTTGGAAATATTTATGTGCCATTGAAATCAAATTTTTCATGTCAAGAAACATCCAGACATCAATTTTTATCTAAAAATCGACGCTAGTTCAGAAATTGTTTGGAAAAAATCGAAATAAAAATGAAACTTCTACATCCTGTATCTCCGAAATGAAGCATTTTAGGATATAATTTGTACGAACTTTTTTACTTATTTTTATCTGAAAAATATGCTGCTGAAGTTTCCCGAATACAATTCGGACCACCCTGTAGGGACAGGGCTGGTAAATCGCGATAAAATAAATATATTTTCTCTTTACCGTTTTCCAAATTCCAAAATAAACAAGTTGTTTTACTTTTTGATTAAATTTTGAGAGCCGCTGGATTTTTCATGGGTTTTCTTTCTTGTAAATTTAATCTACTACCTATATTGCCATATTATCAATATATTTTGTTTTTTAGCACAACATTAAAGAAACTCCAAATTTTTTTTTCGCGAAAAAAACTCAGACGTATTTTTGGGGCCGAAATATACTACCTTTAAAAATATTTGCACTTATTTAAGACTCACATTGTATATCATAATCATATATAGTGTATTATTCGCACGAGAATGACTCTTCCTAAATATATAAAAAAATAATAAAAGTTAAGTCCGTTTTACACTGAAATATTGCTTCAAATTTTTTTCTGATTCATAACCTTCAATTATTCAGCTACTTTTATTAAGTATTTTTTAAGAAGGTAAATTAAATGTGGTACTGAAAGGAGTTCGATAAATCTAAATTAATTAATTATACTGAAATACTTTAAAGTAAATAATCTTATCTTTCAATGCAATTTTTTTTTAGTATTTTGAAGTTAAAATATCAGAAAGCTTTCATTAAACTTTCATCGTCCATATAAAAAAATACTTCTTTCAACATTTAAAATCATAAGATATAAATAAAACCGATGATAAAACAAATATTCCTAGGTAGTAAATGCTAAATGATGTGTTAGGTATATTTAAAATCATCCACTTCCCTTTTATCTTCTTTATATTTTTCAGTACTTCATTTGATTTTTAATAAAAATGTTTTAATGCAACTTCGCCGCCTTCAAGAGCTTAGTTTAACAAAACAGTAAACTAAATAATTCGATGTTCTTTACTATACCACACTATGGAAAAAAACGGCGTCACAGATGAAAGTCCGACAATCAATCACGTTCAAGTATCAATTTAAATAAAGCTATCACAGGGTACAAGTATTTTTGCTTTTATTTCACAATAAGGAAAGTAGCAGATACATCTGTATTTAAAAAAAAATTGGATTATATTAAATCATGGTGAGAAAATTTGAAAAAATATATTACTTACTGTTTTAATAATAATCTTAACAATATAATATATTAAAAAAAATACTATAATTTTTTATACATATTTTTCATAACAGAACAAAATTTTGAGATATACGGTATTCATTAAAAATAATAAACTTACATTATATTATCTCCTAACTCTTTTATTATTATTAGTTATTTAACAAAACAGTAAACTAAATAATTCGAAGTTCTTTACTATACCACACTATCGAAAAAAAACGGCGTCACAGATGGCTGGGGAATGACAATTGATAATAATCTTGGCGAGGTCAAGCCCTAGACGTCATTACTTGGCTAGAAGAAGGTTGTAATTTTTATTTTTAAATTCAGTAAAAATTATTTTTAAATGGATTAGTTTAAAATTCGAGAAAAAATAATTTTCTAGAAATAGATCTGTGTGTCTGGCAACTTACTAACTTTTTTAATCTTTCTATACTTAGCGTTAATTTTGACAAGTTTTATGTCAATTTTTAGTAAATGACGTCTAGAGACTGACCTCGACAAAATTATCATCAATTCCCCAGACGTCTTTGACCCCGTTTTTTTTAACATACATACGTATTACTAGTATATATTATATATGTATTAGTAATATAATTACTAGTATATAATGTTATAGGCATAAAATAAATCTGTAAAGTTACTTATCGTAGTCAAAAGTACTTTACATATAAAATGACAGCGATCTTCATTTCATAGAGATCGCCGACGCCGTTTTTTTTTCGATCATATTGTACTTTCAAGCAATTTCTTGAAATTTCAGTTAGATATATTTCCAAGGTAAAACTCAATCTTACTACAGAAGACAACAAATAATTGAATGTATTATTTGACATTCAAGTTTTCTTTCGCTATACTTCTTCTGGAGAGAAATTAAAATTGGGTCAAGTACCACAAGTCCGTGAAAAATATATTTATTCGAAAGTTATAATTATATTAAAGTTATAATATTTATTTTTAAATTTTCTCGAGGATCTGTCCCAAATAAATAAAATACTATTTCTATAAGAAAATATTACTTAATCGCTATGATTTTGTCTGAATAAATAAGGTTGGAAAAACTTTAAAAACTGTGACCCATATGTGCACTAATATTCAAAAAGGTCATTTTTATCCTTTTAAATATAAATAGAGAATAATAATACAGAAAATAATGGTGTCAAAATATTTTTCACAAAGGCTTATAAGACCGATGACATTCACTATATAATTTTACATAAAATTGACAGCAATCTTAATTTCCAATGCAACTTTTTTTTCTATTATATGGAATGGTTGCTATTATATGGAATTGTTTGTGTAGATTCTTTATTATGTATCTACATAGTCGGCCTAAGATGGCCGTCTACTAAGTCTACAAGATGGCCTATTACTTTTGGATATAATATGGTTATACCACAAATATAGTTAATTTGTGGTTATACAGTCAGAGTTGGTTTGGAAATGAACATCGCTATTATCTCATATGTAAAATATTGTGGTAAATGTCATTAATTTTGTTCATTTCCAAGCCAATTTTGACACTGTCTTTTTTTCGATCGATTGCATAAATATCTGCATATAGTGTCAAATATAGCATAAATTCAATATTAAATTAAATCAAGATAAACTTGCATAACTGTTATAGTGCTAATAGCTTTTCAATTTTTGTTAATTAGGAATGAAACATTATCCAAATTTTTTACGATACATAAAAATACACCATGTGAGTTGGCGAAAATTTAGATACATTGTTAGGTGGAGTGGGAAGCTAGAATGATTTATTTACGCGTGAGAATGCATGTAACATGAAAATTAAGCTTCTGCAACAAAGTCCGACAATCAATCACGTTCAAGTTCAATTTAAATAAAGCTATCACAGGGTATAAGTATTTTTGCTTTTATTTTACAATAAGGAGAGTAGCAGATACATCTGTATTTAAAAAAAAATGGATTGTATTAAATCATGGTGAGAAAATTTGAAAAAATATATTACTTACTGTTTTAATAATAATCTTAACAATATAATATATTAAAAAAAAATACTATAATTTTTTATACATATTTTTCATAACAGAACAAAATTTTGATATACGGTATTCATTAAAAATAATAAACTTACATTATATTATCTCCTAACTCTTTTATTATTATCGTAACGCGTTACTGATTCATTATAGTTTATTAAATAGTAATTAGTTAGAATATTTTATTAGACCGTTAAAAGATGAATATTGCCGGGTGGTGAAAACAGCCATTATCTATACATTCACTAATCGTATGTGCTAAATATTTGAATTTGATTATTTTTCATTGTTCAAAAATAAGTAGATTTCAAACAATTCATTGTAGATGTGAAATTGCGGTTAAATATTTGGCAAGGCATTAAATCAATCCGCAGTTCGCATATTTTTAATAATATTTCCATTATTATGACACATCAAATAAATTAATATAACTATTAATTTTAGATAAAACTTATATCATGAAATAAGTTGATTTTGTCCAAATTTTACACAACGTTTCGGTCAGATGTATAACTGACTATTATCAAGTGACTAATTATTATAACCTAAATTCTGACTACTGAGCGAGCGTATCAAGCCATTCACCCGAGAACTCCAGCATTGGTACCTTTTATAACTGCTTACCAATTACCATACTTGGATTGTAAAAGATGTTAACATAAAAAATGCTTCTTTAAATTTATGCTTTTACAATTGAGGTTCCTTGTGATGAACTTGAACAACCGAATTGGAAGAGAGAAACGTTTGCTCAGCAGGTAAAAGACCATACCACAATGTAGTATACTGATGCTTCCAAAACCAAAGCAGTAACAAGGATAGAAGTATTTCGGGTGAAAACTAAATTACAAACCAATGCCCATTGGTTCTTGGGTTGCCAATTGGTTGGTGGTTGCTGTAGGTGCCCACCTACCCCAGCATTCTTCAGACAGAAATCTACGCTATCGAAAAATGCGTACAACTTATCTTAGATAGGAGTTATTTAAAACAAGAAGTAACCTTAATTATCCGATAATCAAGCAACATTAAAAGCAATCAACTCAGTAACGATCAATTCGAAGTTGGTCAAAGAACGCCTAGAAGCTGAAGAAATAAGGCAAAGAAAATAAAGTCCTCCTACTCTGAGTGACAGCCCACAAAGGAACAGAAGGTAATGAGAAAGCAAACGATCTAGCTAGAAAAGGAGCGAACACTCCATGTACTGGATCAGAACCGTTTTGCTTTTCAAGTGGAAACCAACTTAAAGCGGAACTCAAGAACTTGCAAGACTCCATCCGTAACCTGGAATGGGCCAATCATCCAACGTCTAAGACACTCGAAGAAATTCATCAGAACTTACGACCGAGAAAAATCAAAGATTGTCCTTGATTTAAGTCATGCCGTAAACTTTGGTATGACTAATATCGGAGATGAAGAACTAACCTCTGTAAAACCGTTTCAGATACTGGCTTTTGTCAAAGTCCTGAGAGTATATGATGAGTTACAGCTCAGGAAAGGGGGACATAATAGATCGATAATATCACGGTGATTAACTCCCTCCCTCCCATACAATCCCGAACAACCACTGGATATTGTGCTGCTTGGATTACATCTGGTCTGCAAAACATGACTTAATTTTTTACCTCTTTGTGTGTTTTTACATGTTCTTTAAGTCGTTCATTCAGAGGACGATTTGTCTTTCCAATATACGATTAACCCCATTCGCAAGGTACCTGGCACCTGGTACATGCACCCCTTCTGTTGGATCGTATCATTTCCGGTTTAGAATATTTCACATTTGATAACGCTCAATGATACAACCGACCTAAGCGCCATCTAAAATTTCAAAATTAAAGATAATGTTAGTCATTAAGAAGATATTTTATTTCATAATTCATCGTTGTTCACCAACTTTTATAATTTTTTACGTTTCAATAAAATGCACGAATTGGTCGATCAAATAATACACAGGCTTTCTAAAATAACTTTTATTTTTACTTTTTCAAAAATAAATTTCTATCTATTTTAATTATTTGGCATGAAAAGTAAAATCTTTTTAAATAGTACTTCAATATATAAAAAAAACACAGAAACTTAAGCAAGACTTAGTGACGGTAATAAATGAGCTTCATCAAAAATATGTGATGTAATAAAGTAAGACCAGGAAATTTATTCAAGCATAAATCAATTCAAATAGGAAAAACTTAAGGTTGTTCGGCGTATTTAATACATGAATCAACTGGGTAAAACGGTAATGTAGTTTAGAATTCCAACATCGTTGGGATGTTTTGTTTTAAAATACGACAACTAGGTCTTCAAATGTCATTTAAAACGCCGACACTATCTCAAATTAGAACTGCATGCACATTACTCCGGATATTTAGGACGAAATTAGTCTCTAACTTATGTGTTCTGGTCCAATTGCACTGCGCGCATACCGATGCTACTGAACTGTTGAAAAATAAATAAGCTTATTACGTCAGACTGCAGGATAATTTGTGAACTATCCTATTCTGAGGTTAAAATGTTCCTAATATACAAGTTAACTGTTCAAAAGAAGAAAACAATATCTGAATGAAATTCTAAACGATAGGTATTCATAAGAAATATCTCCTTTTTGTAACTAATACTTGGATACCCTGTATGTACAGAGTGGTACAATTTTAAGACAACGTCAACTATAGCTCAAGAACTAGGGTTTAAAACCGGGAAATCCTGGTCTCGAAAGTACCGGGAATTCTCGATTCTCTTTGACCATCATGATAGAACCGGACTCGATATTAATTCCCAGTTCTTTCGGGACTCGGTAACAATAATTAAAAAATCATTTTTTGTTACGTGCGAAAGGTCTTTGATACTTTATACCGTCAAAATCACACTTTTATAAATATAAAAAAGGCGCCCATTATTCCCAAAGAGACCTGGTCTCAACATTTACTACTGAAAAGTTAAATTGTGACACATGTCTAACCCCATACACCGTTCACATTTTACATATTAAAACAACACTCACACTAGTGTTGTTTTTAATTATTTAATTAACTTTCCTAATAACTAATAACTGGGCGTTTCAAAATGAAATAATGAATACTTGATAAAAGAATGAGCTATGCGCGAAAAGGCTAGGCGCTTTGTGGAGAAAGTTTTTTATTTTCAACGATATTATATTTAGTGATGGGAAAAACGGATTAATTTCAGTAATCGAGTACTTGAGTATTAAGTGATTTCAATAATCCAGCGATCGCTCGAGCAAAATATCGCTCGTACTTAAAAATACGGTTTTTCGCCCGTCGCTTGTTGTACTCGTAACGCCAAGCAGTAAGTTGCGTGCGCAGAGCACATATTCTTTCGGTGATGAATGGCAAGTAGCAAGAGACGAGCGAATTTCAATTTATTTCATTCTAGGATCACTTGGATCGCTAGTTCATAATCGAGTACTCGAGCGAATTTTCGCTCCAGTTATCCCATCACTAATTATATTATGATTTTGGAGCAACTTCAAAGTGCTGCCCGAGGCGTGTGTCCTATATCCTGTTATAATATCAAAATTTATATTGTAGTTGTGAAGAGCATTGAATATTGAAATAAAAAAATCCAAGCCCGTATTAAAATTAAGAAAGTTGATCATAATTTGTCGAAATCGCAACGTCACAGTATATTTCCACAAGTATTTCCTAATTCACAGAGTATTGTAGCTAAATGATTAGATTTGTGGAAATTATGAATGATGGGAATGTTGGTGGACCACTAAAGCTACACTTTAAAATTATTTGCTAAACGTACAGAGTGTCCCAAATAAATAAAATATATCAAAGTTGAATTTTTTTAAATGGAACACCCTGTATATTATTACATTTTTAGTTTTTACGATTAAAATAAACGTAATTTAATTAAAGTTTACCGCAATTTAATCTTTCCGTTTTTGAAATATTTACGATTTTGTGAAAAAACCCTAACAATTTTAATGCTTTATTTCTCTAGGCATATTTATGTTTTTAAAACCAAATATTGTACCGAAGTTTTTGTATTTACTAGATTTTGTGTTGCAATAATAAAAAAAATACTATCTCATACAGAGTGTCTATAACATTTATTTTAAATAATTGTTAGCTCTAAACGGCACAATAACTGGTTTAATTTAAAAGGACCTGTATATACTCTGTATATTTTATGTGAATTAGATGAAGATGAGATACAATATGCAAAATTTTATGCTATATCCAATTATGCACAGAAAAAATGGGAGTGCAATTTAATAAAACTTAAAGCTTTATCATACCTTTTTTGGGACACCCTGTATACAACAATTTTTTTTAGAATATGCACAATTTTAAACCATACAACATCTGTATACAAGTTTTTTTCATATCTTTGTCAACAACGACGATATTGGATATTGGACTAATGTGCCACCCTGTATATTTTCCAAAAGGGCGCCTAGTGGCAGTAAGTCTATTTAGATTTCATTTAAGGAACCTGTAACCTCAATAATAGATATAAAAATAGTTTATGCATATTTAAGCATTTTTTTTAAACTCAAGATTAAAATTTAATTTTTTGTGATGACACTATAAAATATTAAGACTTTGAAAATTATTGTTATTGAATGCATGAATGCATGTTGGTATTAAAGAACTGGACAAATCGCAGGGCCATAATTCATATAGTATAAAAATATGATAAAAATTTTATTTAGTTTTGGAATAGGTATGAAATTATGCAGTTTAATTTGTAATAGTCAATTAAATACGAAAATTTTTAAATGGAAAAAAGAAAAGTGAAAATTATTTTCATATCCTTTTTTAACTAATTCTAAAATTTTGGAAATGAAAAAAACCTTGTTTTATTTCACTCTTTTGGCTATTTTAATTATTTTCCGTTATATTTATGCAAAAAAATTAAAAGAAAACTAACACTTTAGTTTGGGCGGTATTAGTTTTTATCCATCATTTACAAATATTATAACGGTATACATTGTTTCAAACTCACAGAATCTTACATCTACTTGACCAGAAATAAAAATAAATATACTGAACAAAAACAGCAGGTGGATTGTATCATTTCATATCCTCAAAGATTATCCTTGTTTTCCGAATAAAAACAACAAACCGAAAAATAGGACAACCACACAGCTTTACGAAGATTGAAAAATTGGGTTTAGAGAATAACATACATTGTCTCGAAAAGTAATAATCCAAACTTGTATACTACATAAAAAATATACTGCGAGGTCGTCCAAATTAAATAATACGTTACATCTCAATAATTTATTAGTATACGAAACATCAAAAATATACAAAAAACTCCAGTCTAAAATATACAAAAAAATAGTTTTTAATTAAAATGAGAGCTTGTTACTAATGTCTGATTGTATTATTTGGCTGTGTTCCGTAACTAAGATGGAAAAAGTGGCATGAGAAATGGACTATGCCATACTAAGGGTCGGCATTTCTGGTTTTGGGTGCCGACTTTCGTGTGTACGAAGAGTACGGTCAACACGCTTAGTAAAATAAGATGTACTGAATAAAGATAGAAGGCAAGTATTTTTTCCAAGCGCATGCATACTACGTATTTTTGCTCTCTCCGACTTACTAGATTGCCATAGCGACTCACTCCTATACATGTAAGGCCGACCCAAGATTTCCCTTGCCACCGGGGTATATGCTACCTACGCACGTTGTATCATTTTCTACAGTGTCAGAGATAAAGTCCGCATCATATATTATGACCTTTTTATTTATTTCCTTAGGTGAAACTTGAGTTCAAAGATAGTTTTTGGAAATAACGTAATAAAATTTAACCTATTGCTCAAGTGCCTGTCAAATTTGTCAACATTTTTTGTCATGTCAACATTTAAGGCGATAAATGCTAAAAACACGGGCTGATTAGTGTTAGAAAGTATGTTAGAAAGTGTTAGGAACCATAATTTGTGAAAATTCTAAAAATAAAAGTTAAAAATTAAATATTTTGATATCTTCAGAAGGTCTAACTTGTATTATTATTTATTATTCCAGCTAAAAAACTTTTTCGATGAGTTCAACTACGGTAGTGAGCATAGTTTTACGCACCAGGCTTGATTGTTAGTGACGTCATAATTGGGGCTATTTTGGCTATAACGATTTTTTTAAAGATACATCATATACATCATATTCATAAAACATTTAATCACTAGTTGATTAAAAAGTCATTAATGTTGAAAATTACCTTTTATCCTCTCATAGTATATGCTTACTAGCGTGTACCAGCGACTTCGTTCGCGTCGAATTAATCATTTGTAATGGTGATAATAAAGCAAAGCAAGAATTTCCATTAACATACACACTGGATAAAACTTTGTCACATTTATGTCAGCATGAGAAAAAAAATATGGCGATATTATTATATAACTTGGTAATATTTGAGGGTTAGTTTCATCTCGTTGGAATTTGACTTTCGAAAAATCCGTTTGCCAAAAATAAGCTTTTTACGTCAAGCAGTTTAAAGCAGAATCGTGGTTAAAAAATTACCTAAATTTTTGGGACACCTTGTATAATTTTTAAAAAAGATTCAAAATATGTAAAAAACAAATAAATTATGCTCGTCCAAGCGGTTTCCCGAAAGACTAACCGTTTTTAAATAACAAATATTGTAATAATCATAAAATCTTACAAATATGTAAATAAAATATAAGAATATGAAACGTCCATTTTTCTTGGCAGTTAAATTATTTCTTCCCATTAAATTTTATTTAATGTGAATGTTTATTATGTCATTAAATTAGTATAATGAATAATCCATTTAACATATTTCGAAAATATTATTAATTATATATATAGATGCCGTTATTAATTCACTAATCCAAATATTAACAAATGTATATATTTTTACACATTTATAACACACTAACGTGTACCAGCGACTTCGTTCAAGAATTTCCATTAACATAAAAACTGGATAAAATTTCACCTAAAATTTTCTCACATTTATGTTAGCATGAGAAATACCATTGTTAATCTAAGGAAATACCAATATGGCGATATTATTATATAACTTGGTAATATTTGAGGGGTAGTTTCATTTCGTTGGAATTTGACTTGACGAAAAATCCGTTTGCCAAAAATAAGCTGTTACGTCAAGCAGTTTAAGCAGAATTGTTACGTCAAGCAGTTTAAGCAGAATCGTGGTTAAGAAATTACCCAACTTTTTGGAACACCCTGTATGATTTTTTTTTAAAAATTTCTAAATATGTAAAAAACAAATAAATTATGCTTGTCCAAGCGTTTTCCCGAAAGACTAACCGGTTTTAAATAACAAATATTGTAATATTTGAGGGGCGTTTTCACCCTCTTGAAATTTGAGATTCCAGAAACTCCTCCTTATCGAACCTCTACACCCCACAGTCAATCTGTTTGCTCATCCGTTAATCAATGGTCATATTTTATGAAACACCCTGTATAAATTTATAAAAATCTTAAAATATGTAAAACAACAAAATAAAATATACGTGTTTAAGAGTTTTTCCCGAAAAACTCACCGGTTTTAAATAAAAAATATTTTAATATTTGAGGGATAGTTTCACCCCTTAGAATTCGAGTTTCGAAAAATTCCTTTTTATCGAACCTCTACACCCTAAAGTCAATCTGTTTTCCAAAAATCATCTTTTTACGTCAAGCGCTTTAAGCAGGATCGTGATTAATCAATGACCAGATTTTTCGAAACACCCTGTATACATTTTTAAAAAATCTTAAAATATGTAAAAAAACAAAATAAAATATACGCGTTTTTTCTGAAACTTAACCGTTTTTTAAATAAAAAATATTGTAATATTTGAGGGGTGGTTTCACCCTCTTGGAACTGGAATTTCGAAAAATCCCTTCTTATCGAACCTCTACACCCTAGAATCAACCTGTATGCCAAAATTGAGCTTCTTACGTTGAGTGGTTTGAGCAGGATCGAGATTAATCAGTATGTCAGTCGCTTAAGAATTTTATATATTAGTACAGATTTAATTTTTTGATTATGTAATGAGCACTGTGTTTACTCATTTGTTTCACTGCTTGAACCCATTTTGTTTTTGATCAAATCGGTGTGAGAAACTGTGAAATTATAAAACGTTGTTTCGGGAGAGTTGAGTTATTGAATATTTGCACCCAACAACGCCCTAATTGCCCGTTAATATTTTTCGACAATTTTATTTATATTTGAAATTGTCATAACACAACACGACGCGACGCGACGCCTAGTTCGGGTTCTTATTCACTTATTTTTTACTATCCGAAACAGCGTTACATCACACAAACCTCGTACCCTGAGTGTTTTATAATTTCAATAACTGGCACTAGTAAAAAATCAAATACTTAAATATTATGACAAAACCACGATTTTCATATTATTTCAATGCGATCGACATAAACGGTGGACTGCGTGAAATACTTTATACCCGCCACTTTGAATTTCTGCCGTTGGAGCTTTGCGGTCGGAATTTTTAAAATGAACTGAAATGCACCAAGCCAATACTATACAATCGAAAAAAAAAACGACGTAAGAGGTGGCTTGGAAATAGAGATTGCTTTATTTTGTATGTTTTTGACCGCCATTTCCAAGCCAAATAGAGGCCGTTTTTTCGATCTGAAGGTATATTTTGTGTAATCCACAGTATAATCACACACGGATGTGAAATATCAAAACAAAAGAAAACTCCAGTTGATTTTTTTTTTTTATTTGTGATTTAATTTTGGTACGCATCGAGAGCACATTATTCTCTATTTATAAGTAGATTTCGTCCAGATATATTTTGCATCTTAAAATACGAATAAAAAAAACCATGAATGAAAAATATAGCACAATTAAAACTTACCTACGTCACTAACAGGAGTAAAAGAAATCAGACTCGAAAAAAGAAAAATAAAGACAGATGCATCCTCTCATATCACCAAAGTGCTTTTCTGGTTTTCAGAAAAGACAATAAACATAGTCGAGCGTAAAATAGGCCGAGTTGGCGCGATTCTCCTAATGCAATGTCAAAAATCGCTATCGATAATGACATCGACGACTCGTTCCTATAATGCATAACAGTTAAATATTTGGCAAATAATTCCTGACTATTTATAATATTTCCGAATTTTAGAGCGTTTGCATAATTTTAATATGTTTGTGCGATTTCTGGAGTTGTTCGCACTATATCTATTAATTTAGGTGCCAAATATATTTACTAAAAACGTGACGCAAGTCGATTATTAATATAATGTTGCTAAAGTAAAAGTTAAATGCATTACTATTTATAGAAGTATATTAAATATTGAAACGTCAATTTCATCATTTCCGAAAATCTAATATGACCATTTTTCTGTCTAAAAATTGTCATATTTCAAAAACCACTCGGTATTAAATGCGACTTATGCTGTTTTAGGCAAAAATGGCATGAGTTAAAAATATATAGCATTTCATTTACAAATAATATACAACTTAAGTTTAAAAATATTTTTGAGCCATCCTGTATCCTGTATCTTTCTATCAGGATTAATTGACGTGTTCAGTTAGTTTTGGTCACTTCCTGTTCCACCGGAAACGACTACAACTTTTAATTGTTCAATGTTACACCCTCGGTATATTTTTACTTTATTTGATAGAAAATTACACTCTAAATAGAATGACATATCATATGTCAACTTTTGACATCTTCCCTTAAAAAAAACTGAAACTAAAAAAAATAAAAAAGTTATAGGAGTAAGCTACTTTTCAAAAACACCCAGTAATAATCGGTTTTTAAATAATCCCAGAAATTCAACATTAATATAACTAGGATATTCCATAAATAAATTACATAGTATCATTACACATTACAAAACAGTTCTCACTGAGCTATTTAAAGTAAACAGTTTTATTTTCAACTGCAAGTACATTAAAAGTTTTTCCCCATTTCCAAAAATATTTATAAAACCTTAATTATAAACAACAATCTTATTACATAAAGTAAATATTAATTTTGTGCAAAGAACATATCTGCCCGGAAAAACATGTTTTTGAGTATTAGTATGCGGATCACGAGTAATTCAACTCAAAAAGGACGCAAGTGCATTTGATTAAAAATATAAACAGTTTAAAATACACTTTTTTGCGATTTTGCAATATATTTTGTAAATGTTTAGAATGGATGGCATATGTTTAGTTTGTTAGATACAGTTAGTTAATGTCTGAAGCACAATAAATTTTTTCAAATAAAATAAACTTTAACAGATATTGCGATTAAATTTCCTGATGAATCATTAAATATGCCTTATAACGTCCAGTTTTTGTAAAATCCATTTTCAATGTGGTGCTCTTGTACGGGGATTAAAATTTGTTGCCAAAATAGATTGGAATGATTGAAATCGTGATTTCACTGATTGTATTATTAATATTATTATTATTATATGGCAATCGCTTCTTTGATTTTAAAGAACATAACATAAATAAACATAACATACGTAAAATTTAAAAATAATCATACAGAAAGTTTGGGGTGTTTTGGTTTTACCTTATTAAGTAATTGTTATCAGGTAGTAATTGTTAATTTTGAAGTTTAACTTATGTTTAACTCATAGATAAAAGAAAATAATCTTCTGTTTAACTTGATATAATGTCATCTTAACAGAACGTCAACGGTTTCTTATAGACGTATATGTTTTAAAAAAACTAAAGTGTTCTCATAATAGTTCGAATTTAAATATTTTAAATAGTTTTATTATTTATTATATTATTATAGATTATAAAATTTTAAAATTCATTATTTTATATTATTACTAGCTGATCCGACTAACTTATCGCCTAACAGTGAAGTGAGAGTTTTTTATTGTGAATTTTGTAGTAGGTACGGATGAATTATTGACCGGAAATTATTGAATGAGACCTCGGTTTGACAGTTGTCATTTGTTCTCTATATTTTTGTTTGCATTTTGATTGCAGTATTTTTGATTTTGATTGCAACACTAGTAGAATCTTGAAATAAACACTTTAGGTCATCATAATAATATACTACAGACTCCAATTTAAACAGTTGCTCAACAGTAGGTGGTTTATCATTTGAATTTTTTCCGTTAGTAGAAATAATATTTAATAATTTATTTTGAATTGATTGAATGGCTCTTATTATTTTAACTATTTGTGTATGCACCTCCCCATGCCAAAATCCCATAACAAATTCCATTGTGAAAAAAGCATAATATATCAGTTTTAATGTTTCAATGTTCCAATTATGTTTCAATTATTTTTACTAATTTATAAAACACATAAATTAAATACTTGTTTTTTTTTACCAAATGATCAACATGCTTATCCCATTTGAAATTGTAATCTATAGTCAAATCCAAATATTTACACACATGAACTCTTTTAATTGATATATTGTTAATATTAATATTTATTTCTTTAGGCACACTATCACAGTAATTTCCTAGTGTCGTATATACAGTTTTTTCACTATTAAGCGTTAATTTATTTAGTTTTAACCATGTTGATATTTTTACTAATATCAACATGGCTTTTTATATTTAATTTTATTTCTTTTCTGCTTAAACATATAACGAATGTAAGGCGTTTGGGTAAATGATACCATACCATCGGAAACAAAACGGCGTCAAAGACAATTTTTGAGAATTTTTAAGTGAATGTTTAGTAAATGACGTCTAGAGACTGACCTCGCCAAAATTATTATCGATTGTCATTTCTCCAGTTTTTTTTCGATCATACGGTACATTATAAGAAACAATACGCACAAGCATAATAACAGAAATAAAATGCCTCAATAACAAATCTGAAAAAAATTAATCTAGTTTTACTTGATGAGTTGAAGCGGATTTCGGATAACTATTTTTTTCTCAACTATTAATAGAATGAAACCTTCAATAAGTTTATATCCAATAAGCCTAACCATTATTCTTTTTTCATTATATAAAGTCAACACCAGCATTTTCTTAAAAAAATACATTTTGGCTCGAAAAAATTTACGGCATTGGATAAACTACAGTGTGTTCAATTTTGATAAAAGATAATTTACGGAAAATTTTTAATAGTATAGCGTAGTTTGTTCTATTTCATAAAATAACGTGATGAGAGAATGTAGAATGAATGGGAGGAGGGTTAATCACCACGACCTGTTACAGATCTATTGTGTCCCATATAACTTATCATACAGTCTCAGAACAAAAGCCAGTATTTGAGACGGTTTTACAGCGGATAGTTGTCCATCTCCGATGTTAGTCGTACCAAAGTTCATGGCACAAATGGTTGTCGTCTCGGCATACACAGTGATGAGGTGTTCTGATGTTTCCCCATTTTCCCGATAGAGTCTTGTTTCTTAGCTTCAATCTACTGAAGGTGTTCGTTGAGGAGACAGTGTCCTGTTAACGAAACCGTGACAATCCAAAGATTGTTCTTACTTAAATCTAGGAAAATCTTAGATTTTTCTTGGTCATAAGTTCAGAGAAATTTCTTCGAGTGTCTACGGTGGAGGATTCCCTTTCCAGGTTACGGATGAAGTCTTCCAGGTTCTCGAGCTAGGGGGAGGTTAGGGGGAGGTTATACATGCATTTATTAAAATGACGATAACTCTGGTTCATGTTAACGGATTTTAACAAACTGGGGTGCGTTTAAAATAGCATTTCTTCCTTAATAATTTGCAGTATTTAGTTTGTCTCTTGCTTATCTAGGTCGGTTTACTTATTAGAGGTTTTGCCCAATAGACCAGTCGACAAGTGGTTTTAGGTGGAAATAATTAGGGGCAA
Organism: Sitophilus oryzae; assembly: GCF_002938485.1. Classification (NCBI taxonomy): domain Eukaryota; kingdom Metazoa; phylum Arthropoda; class Insecta; order Coleoptera; family Curculionidae; genus Sitophilus; species Sitophilus oryzae. The sequence continues at coordinate 1,261,751 of NW_022146948.1, read as the reverse complement.
GCTGCAATAACACTTATTCTCTTTGTTTTGCTTTGTTGAATACTCTACTAAATTTGCACGGTCTATCGATCTCGGATTTGGCCGCCATATTGGAAAATACTGTCAAATTATGACATTTTTATGTTTTTTTTTAAATAACTCGATCTGGGTGCACTATACAGAAAATTTGAAAGAGACCAAAAAGAAAGCTATTTAAAAAAAAATTTAAATTCTCTACAAAAAAGGTCCTATTCACCGATTTCGTGCATGAACAGGTTAACGAGATACAGGCGCTTAAATACAAAGCATATATTTTCTAGTGGTTCATTTAATATGAGAAACTGATTCTATGTAAATTGCCAGTACAAATTTATATTTTTCTTGTGCTCGTTTCCACACTATCTGGCGGTAGAGCACTCGGCGCACTTTTTTGTGTCTTACTTAGGAATAGTATAATGAAACACTACAACTAAAAGTTGCTCGAACTGGTTTGCGTAATTGATTGCACCCCGGCAGCCGTCTCGCGCTGTTGTCGAATAGATCAAGTATCCAATTTAACGCTAGCGCACATTAAGATGTATTTAAAAAAAATGGCGCCCGGAGGCACGTATAGCCGCCCATACTAAAATATGTTAATAAAAATTTGGTAGGCAGTTCTTTTAGTTTCAAAGTAAAGGAATTTTTCCAATTTTGGACCGCGGTTATTTCCCCTATCCGCCACCTGGGGTCGCGTCCGATGGGAGTTTGGAGTTCTCCACACGGATTTTCTCAAAAACGCACTACGGAAACACGGAATATCTGAAAACTGCAACTTTGACTGATTTTGATTACAAATTTTGTTGCAAATATTCCTAATCTTAAATTGAAAACCGCGTTTCGCTAGCTACTGTAATTTTGGAGCTACGATTTTTTAAAAATTTTAACCCCCTCCGATACCCCCTTACCAACTCCCTACCCCCACCAAAAACTAATGGCCAGATTCTCGGATGTCACAGTATTTTTGTGCCAAATTTGGTTAAAATCGGTTTAGCGGTTTTTGAGTTATCGTGTTACAGACGGACAGACAGACAGACACCATGAAAATATTTTGTATTTAGGTCATTTATGACCCAAATAACTCATTTTGAGTGAAATTAAAAAAACTTTTTTTTTACCGATCTTAATAGCCTACCATACCTGGTGGTATGGTCGGCTAATAAGCGTTAGATGTTAATTGCTATAACTTTAGAACTGATAAGTTTACGAGAATAACTAAGAGAACCTTTTTTATAGAGAATTTAATTTGCTTTATTTTCGGTTACCTTCATTTTTTTTCTACAATGCACCCAGACCGAGATATTTTAAAAAATCCATAAAAATGCAGATTTTATATCGACTTTTTCAAAATGGCGGCCAAATCCGGGATCGACAGACCGAGCAAATTGAATATATCATTCAGCACATCAAAACAAAGAAAATAAAAGATAATTCAGCTTGCCCCTAATTATTTCCACCTAGGCCTATTTAAAACGACGTACCGACTGGCCTACAAAGTTATACGTAGCAGTAATTTAAGTAGTTTTAACGTATAACACTACGTCCTACGTGAGCGACGAAAGCGCGTGATACAGGTGATACGACCGACGCGACGTTATCAAAAAACGTTTTCTTATGAACAATGAATAATTTCTTATGAAACTTATGAATTAGCTCTGTTGAAAGTGTCCTACATCTCCGACGTAGAACGATTTCGTAAGAAAATATTGTTTGAAAAAACACGCATCGGTCGTATCTCTCGTATCGCACGCATTTGTTGCCCACTAAGACGAAGTGTAAGTAGTTTCTGAGGTAAACCTCATTCAGAAGTGGCATAAATTAGTGGTTTCAATTAGCGTTCAAGTTTGTTCCTTTAATTTCAATATAAGCATTCAGGACGTCAAAATTAATGGTAGACATTTTCAATTAGTAGAAAAAATTAGCAAACTTTTAACTTTTCCATTAATACTTCAAAAGTTGGGAGAAATGTCATTTTGGCCTTTGATTATTTTCTGTCAAGAGAAATTGTGGTTAGAAACCAAAAGTTGATTGTTTCATATAAGCTAAATATTAGGATTTCTCTATGAATGCAACTGACTAACGCAAGCTGTTGCTAGGATATTCTATTAATTTTAACTGTGTTTTTTAAACATTGCTAATGATCGTAAACTAAAAAGTATAACGTGTAATTGAAACTACTAATTTATTCCACTAATTGCGAGGTTCTGAATGAAGCTGTACAGTCGGCGTCCATTCTTAGTTAGATGCCACAACTATTTAAAGATACACTTCTAGTTGTTTTATTGGTTCCCTAGGTATTTAACTATACCACACAATTACGTTGCGCCAGATTTAATGGACGTATAAAAACTGTCCAGAAACCATAAAAGAGAATTATTACTATGACAAGAGAAACTAAATGGGAGCATTAAAAGAAACCAGACAAGTTTACAGTCTTAGCTTCTTTAATTACGTGTAATGAATAAAATTAGAATGTGGCTATAACGAGTGTAGTAATTCTCAATGAATTCTCAAATGTTAGTAATATATCTAGAATTTCAATTTAATTATTTCAATAGTAGGCAAATATTGCAACAAAATAAATACCTAGTATCTGAATTTCTTAATAATAAATTTAATAATCAAGTTTAAATCATAGATATACAGGGTGCGTCTTAAATACGTGCAAATATTTTCAGAAGTGTTAGATCTCCATAAAAGAAACATATTTTCTCTTTACCGTTTTTCAAATAAATCCCAAATAACGGAGTTATTTTACTTTAAACATTTCCAAAAAAAATATTTTTTGCTAAAATTTTGAGAACCACTGGATCTTTTCTGATTTTTCTTTATTGTAAATTTAATCTACCACCTATGTTGCCATATTATCAACAAATTATGTTTCTTGCCACTAAAAAAATTGCCAGATTTTTTTTTAAAAAATTCCAAATTTTCAAAAAAAAAATTCGCGAAAAAAAAACTCATGATCGTGTTTCTGAGGTCGAAATATATGACCCCTAAAAATATTTGCACTTATTTAAGACTCGTCCTGTATAACAGAAAAAACAGTATCCATAAGTTGGCTTGGAAATGATAATAACATTCCCAATATAATTTTACATAATATATAAAATGAAAGCGAATATAATATAAATAAAAATATCAAGAAAATTTTAGTAATTCGGTTTAAAGTTATACTTAAAAGAAGAGCAAATTCAAACAGAGAATGTTATTTAATAGGGAATTAATATTTCTCTAACACTACAACTCAAAATATCTCGTGACTGATTTGATTAATATGTTGATTTATAAATATAAAAACAGAATTCTCTACTTTAATACGTTCAAATGAGACATAGTGCGTGCTAATGAGACGAAAATAGGTATCTTTCAAAACACGTATAAAATATTTTGTAGAAAGAAAATAAAAAATGTTACACATAATTTAGACAATAAACTTGTGTCATTTTAGTTTAAAACTGCAAACGACTTCGCCATCAAAAAATACCCCAATCTATTTCTTTACCTATCCCCCAATCTATTTTTAATTACATAGGTATAAAATAATTTTAACAATAAACTTAGACGTTTTAATATACGTTTTTATAATACGTAATATACGCTATTATTAATACGTTTTAATATAATAAATGTTTTAATTTTACTAAAAAATAGCTCAGGTTTGCATAACCGGTAAGATTCTACCGTATGATCGAATAAAAACGGCGTCAACGATGGCTATGAAATGAAGATCGCTGTCATTTTATATGTAAAATTATATGGGAAATGTCATCGATCGTCATTTCCAAGCCATCTAGACGCCGTTTTTTTTTCGATCATACGGTAGCTGTAACAATAAGTGAAAATGAGATCAGTTGCAATCAAAATGGGCCACTCTGTACATCAAACACTATTAACTTCTGAACTAAAGCAAATTAGTACAATTTTGTAAATACTTCTCTGGTACAGCTTATAAATTTCACGCAGATAGTACGAAGTCTGTCCAACAATTCAAGAAAGATTTTGACAGACGAAATCCCAAAAAAGAATTGGTCAAGTGCGAGTCGGACTCGCGCACGAAGGGTTCCGTACCATTCATTATCTATACAACATTAGACACTATATTATTATGAACTTTTTTTCCGATTTAGCTGAAATTTTGAATGCGCGTATAAGTAATTAAAAAATGAAGAAAAACATTACTAAAAATTGTATTAATCAATAATAAATATGTAAAAAGTAAAAATAAATATGTAAAAATAGGTAAAAATTAATAATAAAAACGATTAAAAAAAAGTCGCCTTGACTAGGATTCGAACCTGCCTTACTACGGCTCCAACGTCATAGCAGCGTAAAGTCCTAACGCTTTAACCACGCGGCTACCGAGGACTTGAAAGATTCTATGTAAAATTCTTACTTAAAAGATAATGTTTAGTGAAAGTACCTTTTTATTTATAAACATTTATTTAATTCTGTTTTTAGTATTTGTTCTTATAGCGGCAACATAGATACATTATCTGGAAAAATTTCAACTGTCTAGCTATAACGGTTCATAAGATAGACCTTTGTGACAGACGGACGGACGGACAGCGAAGTCTTAGTAATAGGGTTCCCGTTATTACCCTTTGGGTACGGAACCCTAAAAATGACAGCAAATAAAATTTACCTGTGAACTAAAAATGACAGACAAGAACTATCATAGTCAAGTATCCACTAGTTGGACAGACTTTAGTTTCTATTTCAAATATTTTAAAACCAAAGGATAATTATTTTTTATAAGCTTAAAAAATCTATTTTACACAACATATGAACTGAATTTTGATCTTTATTAATGTAAATAGTGTATAAAATAGAATTTTTGTGCATATGAGATGTCTACTAAGTAAAAATAAAAACGCGTTTTAAATACTAGTTTTTTTTTTCTACGAACATAAATAGAAGTATTTTTTTATGTTTTAATTTTAAAGCATAGTCTCAGTGTCTATATGATTGGTGTTAAAAGTAACTTTTAAAACTTGTGTTATAACTAATTTACAACCGTAGAAAAATGTTCAAAAATTTATAGTTTCTTCGATTTACGTTGATGTCGTTGACCGAAATTTATATGAAAGATAACCTCGATAATATCAACCTATTTACTAGACAGCCAGTCGACTTCGCTAGTTTCTCAGTACCCGCGCTTTACCTGCCGCACCTGTTGTACGCATGCCAGCAGTCGCGATAGTTCTTATAAACTGAGCTTCAATGGAGCTGAGAGTTCGACTTGTTACATAAGATAAACGAGAATCTAGGTAGGTACGCAAAGTTCTATGTAAATCAGGTGGATGACACTTCTTATGGGGGAACTGGCAATGGTTCAAAACTTGACTACAAGCGGTTTTCTAGGAATTTTCCTTACCGATAAATTATTGACAAGAGTGACAGATAAAACCTTGACGTTCTTTCAGTATTACAGTTCATCTCTTTTTCTTTCTAAAGTGTGCGTTGAAAGGCGACAAAAACAATTTTTGGTGACCCATAATTTGTTATTCGAACACCACTTTTCCCCTTGTCGGGTCGTTGACGTTGAATTGTCGCCATTTTATTTCTTTTGTTTACACGCTGCAGTTTGCTTTGCAAATTTAATACATAACTTATTTAGGCAAATATAGGTTTTTGATAAAACTCCTCGGACTAACGTGTAGGCAAAAGTGTTGATAAATAATTTTTTTTCATCTTAACATGCTCATTGTCATTCTCCTGATTTAGGTGACAGAAAAGGATCATCAAATCAAATTGAATTTTATATTTTTTCATCCCAGGACCGATAGTAAAATATATATTTTATGGATACCTTCCTAAATATCAACGAGATGAGCCATCGGAAGAAAGGGACCATTGTACAAAACAGAAAGGTGATCTTTTTTCGTTCACATATTGAAATTATTATATACTGTAGTCGTGTTCGGCATTATGCTCTGAGAAATATAGATAAACAAAGAACAACAGATATAAAGCATCCCAGAGGAAAAGAGAGGCAATACCTGTACTCTCTCTGATATTTGTGAAAGTTACGGCAAAGTATTGTTGTAAATGTCATCTTTTTGATCGACCTGAAAACTTCGAGCAAAAAGATGACACTTTCAACAATACCCTGACAGATATCAGAGACGATACAGGTTTTTCCTCTCTTTTCCCCTGAAATACTTTTAATTTATTATTCTTTGTTTATCTAGATTTCTCAGAGCACTATGAACTCAGCTTGTATGTTTGAAATAATCGTCCAGTTGGCTTAAAAATGATTATATATATCTTCATTTCTAAGCCATCTATGACGCCATTTTGTTTTGTTATAATTAATTTTGTCTCTTGATCTACTTGTAACATTATTCTTTTAATTTTATTAATTTAATGTGGTGAAATTAATTTCTGTTGTATATTTGAGATTGATATTAAACATATTTTAAAAAATGGTGTATTTTTTGTGTTTTTATGTATGTTATAATTAAAAATAAATGAAGAATTAATTTTTTTTATTTTTTTGAACTTCCCGCCACGCGTGACGGCCTAGTCCGTAGTTCCTACAAGCGATATTGGGGGCGCTAGTAGCAGTAGACTTGTCAACAGTGTCAAATTTAAACGTCAATTTCACTTTCCAATATTTAGCAAGACGCTCGCACTTCTTCTTGTGTATGTGTCTTGTGATGTAAATGATAGCATGAGAGCAAGTCATGAACATGCCAAAACTTTAAAAAGTTATTAAACTATTCTATTGTTATCACACCTACCTTCCGATTTTCATCTTCGCTCAGTGCCTTAGAGTCTGATTTATCGTCAATACTAGGTCCACTATAACAAAAAAAAAAGAAAATTAACTTAAGCTGAGCAATTCAAATTCTTTTTTTTTTAAATTTTAATCGGGCATACAAGGTCAGGCAATAGTGCGTCGGGCATCTGTAGCCCCTAGAAAAAAAACATAAGAATTCTGTTTAAGTGCAAACCTAAAGTATGTACGAGGATATATTTCAAGAAAATATTTTAACTTCTATAGGGTGGCTCAAAAAACTGTGAGTGGATTGGGATGATTTTTTTAAATAAACCCCCTGTATATTAATGTATTTTTGGCTTCCTTTCACATCACTTCTAACATAAGAAATTTGATTTAGATGTCAATATGACTCCTGCCTGCAGGGGGCCTACAAGTAATTTAACTGATTTAAACAGTAATAAGTTTTTGTCCGTACTCGTTTAAAGCTAATGAGTGAACAAATGATATATTTTTTAAGGCAAAAAATGTATCTTAGTATAAATCGCCAAGAGCAACTGTTCTCAAAATATTTGGAATGGAAATAGTCAATACATTTCATTATTGACGAAAAATAAATATGTTAAATAGATGGTTATTTGAATGAAATGATAAATTTGGAAACTTTAGTTCTTTATATTAATCATAATTTTGTCTAGGCAAAATTATGATAATGCAGTTTCAGTTGACCATTTATCACAAAAACAATTTAAATTAATTTTTTCAGTCTAATAACTAGGTATCTAGTAAAAATGTTTAATTTTTGCCAATGAATTGTGTCAATGATGACATGTCAATTGCCTGTTCCACAAATATCTTATTTTTACCAAGAGACCTTTTTTACGTAAAATTCTTAAAAAATGATTACTCTTCAAAACATTTAAAGAACACCCTATAGAAGTAGGAGTCATACTGGCATCGAAATTGAATACAAAAGCCAAAGCAATAAGACTCTAAGTCTCGGTCTCAACAAAATAAAAAAAAAACTTGACTCAGTCCCAATAAATGTTGAGACATAAATGTTGAGTCCGAGACTTATTGCTTTAGCTTTTGTATTTATAAACCAGGTCTCTTTGGGATTAATGGGCGTCTTTTTTAAATCGAAATTGAATTTCTCATCATTTTCACCTCAATTATTTTTATCTGTAGAATGTTTCCGAAGTTTTCCGATTACAATTTGGACCGCCCTGTATATTACAAGAATAAAGTATAAAGTAAATTTTTGTTTTCCACCTATTTTGGATATCTGATTCAGTTTCTGACAAATTGTCCATCAGAAAATTAATCAATTTTAACTTGGTTTTACGTATCTCATAAAACAGCCAGAAAGAATGATAAATTACTGTTTAATTCAGTCGAAACGTTTAAAATTCCGTGTACCAAAACCAACAGGTGAATAAAATATAAAAGCTAAAAATACCCTCATCATCAATATCCGCGCTGTCTGACATGAAATCCAAAGACCCTGACAAAAATTAACGCGTTGTATAAAAATTAGATTTTTGCAAAACACAAAAACAAGATGACAGTCGATTTCGGCAACAAAATCATATATCAACGCGATAGCATAGAAACAAAATAAAGATGTTTAGGAAAAAAATTGTCGGATTTTTATTTTTTTAAATAGTTTCGGGTATCAAGTAAGATACATTTTTGTCGTCGCCTATAACTTATACCGGGTGATTTTCAAAAATAGCCCACCTCTACAACTTTTTTATTTTTGCTGATAAAAAAACTATCTTTGGTATGTTAGTATATAATATAAATGATGATTGTGTGTGATTGATGAATTCATTTAGTTTCATTCACTTATTGTTTTCTCAAATACGACTACAACTTTTGATTTTTAAAAAAAATCCCGAAGTAGTGGTATCTTCGGGATTTTTTTTCTCAGTGCTGGGTGCCAGGCCACAGCAATGTGGTGGGCAATCAGGAAGCAGACAGACTCGCCAAAGACAGGGCCAGGGGAGAGGCCGTGGCAGATGATCCACCACTTGTGACGATCAACACACTGAAGGAAGCTATAGGAACAGCCATCAAAGCCAAGCAGCAAGAGACGTGGCAACACCGTGAAGTGTAGATAGCAAAAAGACAAAATAATTACTAGAGCACAAGAAGGACCTAGTACGCATAATTGTAGGTGTCGTCACTGGAAACCGTCCCACGGGGGTAAACCTCGTGAGATGGAAAGTTTCCGACGACGACTACTGCAGAGAATGCGGAGAGGAAGAAGAAACCATAGAACACCTGCTGTGCCACTGTCCGGCACTGGAATACCGACGCTTTAAAACTTTAGGGCAAGGTTTTTTGGAGGGACTAGAAGCAGCAGAAGCCAACATCAGCGACATTGGGAACTTTGCAAAGAGCTGGAAGTGCTTTAATGCAAAGAAAGAATGAGGTACGTGAAAGGTTTGGTACAACAATACAGGGGTATCACAATAGGCCCAAGGCCTCCGAGTGAGGGATTAAACATGATCCCAAACCCCAGCAACCTAACCTAACCTAACCTACCACGGCATTTTTAACCCTTTTTTGATAGAAAATGACATTCTGAATAGTATTTAATATATGCAACTGACATTCTGGCCTAATTTGATGGCATTAGACCATCAAATCTATTTTTCAAAGGCTTGATTAAGAATGAAAGGTTTTAACACATCCCTGGCACTCTGGATTGAAATTTAAAATGCTTTTTTTTAAACTGATAATGTCAAAAGTCGACATAGGATATGTCATTCTATTCAGAATGTTATTTTCTATGAAATTAAGTTAAAAAATCATTTAAAAAGCAAAAATGATAGTAATTTCCGGTGAAACAGGAAGTGCCCGAGATTAATTGAATACGTCAATCAATCCGAATTTGATGAAAGAATAAAAGATTAATTGATCTGAAAGTTAGAGTAATAGAGGACATATTATTTATTTTCTGAAGATTAAAAAAGAAATTATCAAAGAAAAAAGGTTTTAAGAAATGAATTTTACGTCCATATGCCAAATTTCAAAAATATACCACGACTTAACATTAGAAAAAGTGTTGTTGACAAAATATTGAAAAATGTCAAAGAGAAAATATTATTTAATTAAGAATTTATGTTGAATTCCGTTGAATTCAAAAATTCTACGGCTATGTGAAAAGTTTCCTAAATATATAAGGATTTTTATGTCTAATGCTCATTATAACTTATGAGCTATTGTTGTGTTAAGCTTGATTTTCATGCATCCGTTATACGTTGATACGTTGGTCCGACGGTGCTCTGATTGGTCATAGCGTTTTCGCGCCACTTTTCAACCGTAAATATTTTACTGCAGCCCGCCAACGGACCCGTTCATACGATAACGGACGTTTTGACACTTTTTTGACAAATTTAATCTAACCTTAATAAAAATATAAGTAAAATAGCAAAATCGTTATGGAAACGAAAATATAAAACGACACCAACGTATATCCGATAAACGGAGGCATGAAAATGCAATATATTTAAAAACTGCGTTATTTTCTAACCACTCAAAGTCTTTAAATTCTACTAATAAAATTAATATCGTATCAACGTATCGTGTTTTGGTGTATTGTGGTGATTTAATGTTTTATTTAGTTTTGTTTTAATGAAATACTATTTTTTTAAATTCTATTTTAAAATATATTTTACATAACCATGTTAGATAAAATTTTATTTATTATTAAATCGATTAAAAGATATTTTATTAAACACATCTGACATAATTATATCATATGATATGGTTGATGTATCATTACAATTTATTCATTGAAAATTAGAAAGTGAAAAACAAAAAAAAAACTATTAAAAAATTAATGTTTTATATAAAAATAAATAAGTCTAACTTGGAAAAAACGATTAAATAAATAATGATTTAAAATAAAATATAATTTGAAACAAAAATAAACTGAAAATAATAAATTTTTTATATTTAATTAGAAAAAACAACTAAATTATTGATAAAAAATACGTAAATTAAGTTATAAACCTTTTCTGTAATATGAAATTTGTAAAAACTAGGCTATACATTATTCAATGATAACTATTTCTTACTTTGAATATGTATTGCGACCGGAAGAAATACTTTTTTGATCACCAAATGTCGATGTCGACACACTCATCGTTTATCGACTAAAATATTTTTGCAGCTCCAGTAATCAAACGCCCCTATAAAATGTACGAATTGATAATACATTCGTTCCCACACATTCATTTTCAAAGATAACGCAGGATTAGAAGAAATAAGATGATAAGAACGATGAGAAAACAATATTTTTGCCAAAAATACCTATATATTTTTAATGCAAGAATGTAAAATACGTAAGGTCAAATAGTTTTATTGTGTTGTATACAAGGTGACAATTTTTAACTGTCACATAATAATGAATAAAGGTCGAATATTCATTTTTACTATCACAAAATTTGTGTGTAAAAACAAAATAATTATATGACATAATTATTTTACTATTAAAATCTAGTGATGGGTTGTTATTTAACTATCTGTTATTTTATAACAATTATTTATAAATAACATAACGCAACCGTTACTACTTCTAAAAAATAACAGATATAAAATAACGACACGTAGAGATCGGCCGCTCGTGAAACAAAAAACGAAGTCGGCGCTCTGCATCACCACGAAATTCTATGCTGCTCGAAGCAATTCCAAAAAACAACTAGTATGGATGGAAAACATGTTATTTCGTCAACCATCGATACAGGCGGCGAGACAACGGACAACGGAGTAGGCAAAGCGCTACGGCGAACGTAGCTGCTTCGGTCGATACCGTCGATGGTCGTATTTACAACAGCTTAAAAATAATAGGATATAAAAGAAGCAGGTTTTTTGAAACAGTTGCGGGCATAACGCCTGGCGGTGGAGATAACAGGAGTGGGAAAGGAACGCTGCTGCATCGGTCGATTGTCGATGGAGGCTCGCAACGAGTTGGAGAAGCAGTCATTTTAGATATGTTGTTTTTCAACCTGTTACGAGCATAACAGGGCGGCGGTCGAGATAATCGGTGTGGGAAAGGAACGCTGCTGCATCGGTCGATTGTCGATGGAGGTTCGAAACAGGTTGGGGAATAACGCCATCAGTTGTTTTAGATACATTCTGTTTCAACCTGTTACGAGCATAACGGACGGAGATCGAGATATTATGGCGCTGTATGTTTCAGTACTTACTTATTAAGTTTCAATATTTAGGTATTTATTTATTCTGAAAAATTTTCAGAATAATATTTTAAGATTTTTTTAAAAATGTATACAGGGTGTTTTGAAAAATCTGGTCATTGATTAATCACGATCCTGCTTAAAGCCCTTGACGTAAAAAGCTGATTTTTGGAAAACGGATTGACTTTAGTGTGTAGAGGTTCGATAAGAAGGGATTTTTCGAAACTCGAATTCTAAGGGGGTGAAACTACTCTCAAATATTAGAATATTTTTTATTTAAAAACCGGTGAGTTTTTCAGAAAAACTCTTAAAACACGTATATTTTATTATGTTGTTTTACATATTTTAAGATTTTTTAAAAATATATACAGGGTGATTCATAAAATATGACCATTGAGTAATCACTATTCTGTTTAAACTGCTGGACGTTTAAAGCTGATTTTTTGCAAACGGATTGACTGTGCGGTTGAGGTTCGATAAGGAGGGGTTTCTCGAATCTCAAATTCCAACAGGGTGAAAACGCCCCTCAAATATTTCAATATTTGTTATTTAAAAAACGGTTAGTCTTTCGGGAAAACGCCTGGACACGCATAATTTATTTTGTTTTTTTTACATATTTTGAATTTTTTTAAAAAATCAAACAGGGTGTTCCAAAAAGTTGAGTAATTGATTAACCACGATTCTGCTTAAACTGCTCGACGTTAGAAAACTTATTTTTGGCAAATGTGAGAAAATTTTATCCAGTTTGTATGTTAATGGAAATTCTTGTTTTGCTTTATCATCACCATTAGAAATTATTAATTCGACGCGAACGAAGTCGCAGGTACACGCTAGTTTAAGTGAAAAATTAATTCGAACTCTAGTGTGTAGTTGGTTTAACTAAAATAGAAGAATATACTACACATTTTCTTATATTGCTATTTTTTGACCGCAAATGGTAAAATCATAACTAAGAGCTTCTCGCCCGTCGAGTGAGATGCACCCTGTACACTGCTACGCAATTCAGGATCTACGCGGATCGAGGGGCAGGGCGTAGGTAGATCGCAATGTGTAGGTATAGACGAGTGGCGGAATTTTGGCTTTTTATATCGCAATTTGTAAACAGCGCTTATTTGTAAACAACTACCGTTTTTAGAGAGGTATTTTAGATAACAATCGATATTTAGAAATGTTTTGACACCCTGGAAATACTACCACCGAGCACGTCATTGTTGCAAGTTGCAACTGCGTTAATACGCCTGGCGGTGACCGTCTCATACTCTTTCAGATATTTAGCAATAAAATAAAGAAACCTGTTATTTTTAAGCTGTTATTTTAAGCTGTTTTTTATAAATAACTATAACAGTTTCAACTGTTATCTAAAAATAACAGTTTTGCCCATCACTATTAAAATCATTTTAGTCTGTCCAACGAGAGTATTCATGCCAGTGACAGTTGAGTCTGTCATTTTATTTCACAAGTAAATTATATTTTTTATCTTTTTTTAGGAGTGTTTTTCAGGTCTTAAATAAGTGCAAATATTTTAGGGGGTTTTGACCCCATGGGGTTTGACTATGAGGTGATTTCGTGAAAAAAATTGTGTTTTTTTGTTAAATTTTTAAATATTTAGTTAAAAATTATAATATCTTGATAAAATTACAACTTAAAGTAGGGGGAGTAGATTAAATTTAGAGAAAAGACAAAAAAGAACAAAAAAAATCTTATTCCCAAAATTTAATAAAAAAAATGTATATTTTTTTCAAAATGTTAAGTAAAATACCTTTGAAAAACGCCAAAAAGAATATATTTCTTTTATCGAGATTTACAAGCACTAAAAATATTTTCACTTATTTGTTAAAAATATTTGCAGTTATACTCACCCTGTATATCAGACAACTGCCAACTTTGGCAAACTGATTTTGAAGGAGATATTATTATACCGGGTGCACCTTAAAAGTGGCTCGCTCCTATAACTTTTTTATTTTGTCAGATAAAATAACGATATTTGGTATGTTAGTATATGACATAAATTAAGATTGATTGATGTATTCAATTGTTTATGGTCACTTCCGATTTCATCGGAAATAACTACAACTTTTGATTTGTAAATGGCACCCTCGGTATTTTTTTGCTTTATTTGATAGAAAATGACACTCTGAATAGAATGACATGTCATATGTCGACTTTTGACATTTTCGCATTAAAAAAAATGTATTTTAAATTTCAATCTAGAGTGCCATGGCTGTGTTAAAAATACTAATTAGTAATTAAGGAGCCTTGAAAATATAGACTTGATCGTCTAATGTTTCTCGTGTCTTGCCCTGGCCGGTTAAAAGATGCCCAAATCGTATTTTTAATCATATCTTAATTTTCAAATGGAACGAGAGTGGCTCGTTAGCATATTTGGAAAAAGCATTTTTTAAGAATAATTTGGTACCACACACTTGATATTTCGAGTCAAATTGTCGTTATGAACCGCATATTACAATTTCAAATAAACCCTATGAGAAAATGTCAAAAATTGACATATGATATGTCATTCAGAGTTTCTATTGAATAAAGTAAAAAAAAACCGAAAGTGCCATTTAAAAATCAAAAGTTGTATTCATTTCCGGTAAAACAGGAAGTGACCAAAAACAATTGTTATTATTTACCTACAAGTCTATTTTTCCTTAATTATAAATTAGTGTTTTTAACACAGCCATGGCACTCTATATTGAAATTTAAAATACAATAAAAAACAATTGAATACGTCAATCAATTCTAATTTATGTCATATACTAACATCCCAAATTTCGTTTTTTTATCTGAAAAAATAAAAAAGTTATAAGGGTGAGCCACTTTTGAGACGCACCCGGTATAGGTACTTGCAGTTAAAAAATATCAGACATTTTTGATTTTAAAATTTTAGAGAGCTTTTGATAAGCATCAGATTTAGTTTAAAAAGAGCCATATTTCAAAAACTACTCTGCATGAATATAATTAATATGACGTTATGGTATTTTCAAAATTAAATAGAAAACTCACTGAACTAAAAAATATAGCATTACATTTTAAGATATAAAAGTTATAAAATATTTTTTGAAAATGTATGTAGCTTTGCCCGCATATCTTATAATAAAGACTGAGTGAAAATATCAAACCAAAAACTTATTATTTATTAGTTTCACTTCGAAAAGCAACCATTTGCCATCGAGAAAGGTCCGTTTACTTATAAAAGTAATATATAAAATCACACTTAACAGGACACATCCAAAAAATGGTCCAAAATACCATTTACTTTTATGTAAAATTATATGGGGAATGTCATCGATCATCATTTCCAAGCCAAATAAATGCCGTTTTTTCGATCATATGCTATAATTGTTTATTTTTGCTTTTTACATAAAATACAGATGTTTTAATCTATAAGTGTTTATTTTAGACGCGATATATTATTAAAAAAGAATCAATAAAAGTACAATGAACTCGCCAAACATGTAGTCTGAAGGTAGATTCTAATCTATAATTAGTATGTATTAATGAAATCATATTTAATGAATTAGTCAATCTTACACGATATAATTTTTTAAAAAAGATAATAAAAATTATCTGAAAAATTAAGTAAATAAAAATGGTAATTTTTTCACCTTCACTCTCAATAATTAAAAAAATCTATTTACCTGCTTCGAAGCCCATCGGAGCCCGATGATATAACTGAGTCCTGTCTTTGTTGTTCCCATTCTGATTTCGCTTCTTCTTGTACCTTCTGTTTCAATGCCAATACCCTTTTTCTTTCTTGCTCAATAACTTGCGAACCTATATTAAAAACACATACCTATACGGCTCTGGTCACTTTATTTCCGTGGTCTGTATTTTAATGCATATGACAGAGATAGTTGATACAAGCCGTTGACAGAGAGACAAAATAAAAAGCGGCATACAATGTTGCCGGTTCGTACGTGAAGTAACATATTAAACGAAGATAATATATCTAAGCTGTTTAATAATGCTTAATTTTGTTAGACAGTTGCTTGAAAGCTTGGAATAAAATATCGGCAGTCACCCTTTACAGAGAGTGTAGAAATAAATATTCTTTGGTTTGTTCTGATTAGTTCACAAATAGTGCTAGTACTGATATTTTAAGCTGTAAAGCTTCGTTCTAAAACAACGCGTCAGTGTCATGGGCTACACGCTATAGAACCAATAAAATATGTAATAAATTCTGTTCAATGTTGACTTTAGTTACTAAACTAACAACTATGATTGTTTGTTTTTGTAGTTTCGCCAGCGACACAACGTAATTCTGAGACCGAAGCTTAATAAGAATCTATTATAGCTGTAGTAAAATGAGTAACTAATTGTGGAAATTAATGATCCATCTCTAGATGCAACATTTTCGTAAACGTTTACTTATGCGGTTTGAAATGATGCAAAATCCGACAATACCGCATAGAAATGTACCAACCCAACTTTTTTCTCTTTTTAATACATTTGAAATTTCTTCAAGTTGTCTCCATCAATGTCTTACACGTTAAAATCCAGACCACGCTTCTATGGTGACAAATCTGTATATATCTTGCTTACCTTGTTGACATAGATGTAAATGTCTGTTTCTTTCAATTTCTTTGAGGCTTTCTATAGTTTTTCTACCCAATGATCCGTGACCCTCTTCAATGATAGGTGCGTCAGAAGTGACTTTACTTATTCTAACAATATCATCTTGACTGGGAAACTTTTTGGCTATAAAAAGAAAAGAACATTTAAAAAGAGAAAAAAAGTACTATTGTATACTAGTCGGAGTTATGATTTCTCCATTTATTTGATTTGGTAAAATTTTTGTATATAAAAAAGTTTTTACCGGAATTTTGAAAAATAATTATTTAAAAAAGTTGTCTTTTGTAATTTAACGCTAATATTTCAATATTTACTGTCCATTTTTGGATGTCGTCTGTTTAATCAAATTTTATATTTTCTCGCTAGATATAATATACTTTAAAAATCCACGCCATGAAATTGAAAAGTATATTTTACCCTTGTTTATATATTCTTAAAGTTGCTCAACCTCTCGACAAAATGTGCTGCCTCTGGTGAACAAATCGTGAAGCTTTAAAGGAATGAAACATGTGATTAGGGGCGGAGACAAAAATATCGATTATTTGCCGTATTTCCCTCAGAGTAATGTAATAATATAGCTCGGATTTTTGCGAACTACAATAGGGCTCAGCTGATTAAGAAATTTAAACAAAACTATTATTTCGTTGTTGATTTTGGATTGTTTTTGCTGTTATTTTAAGGATTCCAAATAATATAAAAAGATTTAAAACTCATACCTTGTAAGTAATTATCATGATACAAAGAAAACAAGGTATGATATTGCGAGGGTTGGTCACCACGTCACAGGTGATAAACGGCACTATTGGTCGGCAAGCTCCACGCGCCAATTTCAAATTTTCAGACAGATGACACATAATAAATGTGTATAAATGTGTCATAACTTTTCAAATGTCACGCTCAATGATTTTACATAACTTTAGGGGTTATGTCTTAATTCTTCCCTATTTTAGGTCTTTTTTTATTTGAACAATATGGATATATTTTTGTATGGCATATGACGGAATTTGTCGAGTATTTACAATGGTCGAATTGTATAATTACCAGCTTTTATAGCATATCTAATAGACAAAAAGTATCTGGTCGATTAGTAACCAATTGGCACAGTCCGAAAATTATCGATTTTTATTTTCTCTGTTTTTATTGGCCGCTTCAAAATTCAGAGCAACAAAAAATATTTTCTGTAGTAAAAGACTGTGAAATACGCCTCGCCATCTGGCGCTTTACATCCATAAACGTCTTAGGTTGAGCTACTTTAAAAATTCATATACAAGGATTTTACTTACCAACCACGTCATCTAAAATACATTTCTCTTGTAAAAGCTTCTCATTAAATGATTGTGACATGTTGTATTCTTGTTCTTTATGAATTTTATTATTAGCAACTATCAGTGAACAACTTAAGTCAGTTATTTTGTACAAAGGAGAATTGGACTGGTCGCTGTCAACGTCTTTCACTTTATCACTACTTTCGCTGTCACTTGACGCTTCTTCGTCGGACTCTTGGCTTGAGCATGATGAAAGTTCAGCTTCAATAATTTTTAACCTAGAAAAACAAAGATCGAAGTACTATTATTCAACTTTAGAGAAAAATAATTTTAATCAAATTAAAAAACAAAAAACAGACAATAGACTTTATTTTCTATTTTCTTATGAACAAATTTGAGCACAATTAAAGATCATCAGAAAATTATACTTCTGTAGATTCTAAACCACGAATTTTTTAATGTTAGTATCAATGAGAATCTCAAAGGTTAAAAAGAAAGATTTGTTAAAAACATCTTCTTCTTCTTACAGTGCCATACTCTATACAGAGAGTCGGCTACCTCTCGCATGTACTTCTGATGTGTGTCTTCAGTGTTTCACAAGTACATGGGACCTACAGTTTATCGCCGAATCCGAACGGCACTATTTGAGAGGCTGTACAAGGGAAATATACTCAAGGTGGTTTGCCATTGCCTTCCTTGAGGTAGCGGCTCGCTGGTCCCTCTATTTAGATAAATATTTTTATTTTGAAAATAAATAAAGTGACCGTGTTGGCTTAAGATCGAACCCAGTATCTCTCGCACCACAGATCGACCCAATACTGCTGAAGCTACGGCCGGGCACCAGCAAAAACTTCATTTGTTTATTAATATATAGAAAGTGACAAATACTTTGCGTATCTATAATAAATGTCATTTTTAGGTAATTTTCTAAAGCAATGGGAGTACAAGTAAAGCTTTATGAATGAGATCACACACGTTTAAATGCTCTATAATTGTTACTTACCTATTTCTAATTTCTTCTAATCTAACCATACATTCCATTTTCTGCTTTTGAATAGTTTTGTACTCATTAGAATGCGCCTTCGATGTCGCTTGTTTCTGATTATCCAAATCGTCAATATGTAATCTCAAATGATCAATTTTACTTGATAAATCCACAATTTCTCGTTGCAGTTCTTCTCGACTCGCTAACCAATCAGCTTCTTCTTCAAGATGATGAAATTCCAGATCCTCAAAATTCTTTCTTTCGTTATCTAGCTGTTCTTGGGCATGCAGATATTGTTCAAAAACCTGTTCATACTGAGAGCTAGTCTTATCTGAAATAAATTATTATAATATAAACAGTTTTCTAATTTTTGTTCATAAGTTTTTAAAATAATTTCATAAAAAATGTAATAATAAAAGTAGGATTTTTCAGATTTGTTATGTTATTATGAGTTATTGATACTATGGATGATAAAAGTAAAAAGAATCATTTCTTATCTTTGTTTGAAAAAGTGGTCATCTAAAGAACAGTGGCGCTGATAAGCAATAAGGGATTGAATCACGATCGAATTGAACTTAGCGGTTATAAAATGAAGTAAGTAAAAAAAGAATGGCAACGCGCGCCTTCAGAATTCGTATATTTATCTCTTTATTTTTAACATTGAATAAAAAGATTAAGGAAGGAGTATGCTATCTATGTATTCCTGCATAGTAGACGCAAGTGGGGATCAGTGACTGTTTGACAATTCATTTGACACATTTGAATATGATTTGACATTTTGTGGATTTATTTGTCTTTACTGAGCTTATTTTATGTTATTTGTTATTTATTCTACAGCTGGTAGTTGTTTAGAAGCAGTAAATCTAGAAAAAAAATTGTGTCAAAACATAAATTAATAGTGGCACTATTCCGATTTATCAAAAAAGACTGGGAGATAATTGGTTATGTAGCGTGCGGTAGATCTGGAAATAGTGAAATAACTTTTCACTAGTAAGTGACTAAATATTGTTACGGATTCCGTGGGTCCACTAATTTAAACTCACGATAAAATACTTAACGAATTTATTATCTCACTTTATACACACAATAACTAACTATTTATAAAATTCCTTCACCAAATTGTCCGATTTTCAATTTCCAAAGGCGGTATATTCAAACTTCAAACTGTCAACTGCCAAAGCGCGGGCCTTTATATACCCCCTGGCGAGTCTTTCTGGAACGTTCTAAAGAATCCTGTAATTTTCTTTTACTTTCTGGCGAATTCGCCGGGTTCCTCAATGCACGTTGCGGTTATGTAGCAGTAATGTAATATACATACAGCTGCATTTTCACTTTCATTTACCATTTAATTACTACTTTTCAAAGTAATTTAGATACGTCAATTTAACTTTTGTTAAATTTTAATTGGTTTTAATTTAAAACCTGTTTTAGTAGCGTATCTCTCTCTCTCTCTCTCGGATGTTTGTGTTATTTAACAACTATTATAACTTATCTATTTTTCACAACACTTTCAATAACCACCAACATTTATTGACAACGTAAAATAAAACAACAAATTATTGAGTCTGCCCTACATCATAATTTTACACGTTTTGAATAAAATTAGAACGGCACTGATCAACCGGAATTTAAGTCGGCCATTTTGGTGCCCATCGCGATCTAAGTTTTTTGATATGCTCCTTCGTTAATCTTTTTATTCAAAGATTTTAAATTATTTCCTGTTCTAAACATTTTTGGCGCTTCTTTCAAATGTAGAACCTTTGATACAGCAGCGTAATCTTAATTGTTCCTTCCTGGTTCCCTCTTTGATGACCTATTTTCAATACATGAATATACAGTCCTCCTTACCCCTACTCTCCATAATTGATACAGAAACAAATAAAGATTATATTATTATATCAATAAACAAAAATATATAAATTTTTAAATAAAAAAGTATGGTAAAATAAGCATACTAAACTAACTGATTTTTAACTGGCGCGGGAAACACGGTAACCGATACTAATCGTCTGTCCTCCTCACGCCCCAGTTTGGTCGCTATTTAAACGAGTGAAACAGGAGCTTAAAATTTTTCGGGATTAGACTATTAAGGTGCGTAGAAAGGGACACTTTGTTCAATTGTTCTAGTGTCTTTTATTCGTTCGGTCGTCTGAATCAAAAGTTCTGGAAGGTCATATTAGAGCGGGGCTGGTTTCCCGACAGTATTTCGTTTTGTTCAGTAAGATTTGTCTATTTACATTATTTGTCGGAGGGTATAAAGGCCGTTGCCTGTCATTTTAGTATAAAATAAATTGTTTTAGATAGTCATCTATGACAATCATCCCTTGTCAAGCTGGACAGACTAAAGTTAAACTACAAAACATTGAATATACTTACCAGTAGCCTTTATCATTTCTTCCACTTTAGCCATATTTTCCTGAGCTAATTTTAACTTTCTTTTGCATTCTTTTTGGTCTTCTTCCTGTTTTAACTGGCAATCCGTCATACTTTCTTCTATTCGTTGTGCTCTTTTCAGCAATTTTTGTTTCTTAGCTTCAAGTTTTTCCAATTCCAGTTGCTTTGACTTGAATTCGCCATTTATTAATGCTTTTTCTAATTCAATCTGCAAATAAATATAATAAGGTTAAAGAGAGTCAATCAACGTTTCAAAAAACATGTATACCTCTCTATGAAGTTCTTCTTCTTGTGTTTCAATTTCTGCCATTTGACGTTTAATTCTAGAAATCACTGTTAGAATATCTTTCTTTTCTTTCTTGAGATGCTCAATTTTTAGTTTGCTTTCCGGACTTTGAGCATTTGAATATCCTGAAACAGACTTCTGAATATAAAGGTTTAAAAATATTTAA
This sequence comes from Sitophilus oryzae, assembly GCF_002938485.1. Lineage (NCBI taxonomy): Eukaryota > Metazoa > Arthropoda > Insecta > Coleoptera > Curculionidae > Sitophilus > Sitophilus oryzae. The sequence goes on along the minus strand of NW_022146948.1, from coordinate 1,240,134 downwards.
AAATTACCTTTACTATAATCCTTCTGTGAAGTAAAACTATTTGTATCATTGGTATTATTCAAACTAACAGTGTCGTCGTCTATTTTACTGTTTGTCAGAGGTTTCTCGTTCTCTATAGATTTTCTGTTTCTTTCAACAAGCAAGTCATCTTCTAGGGGATATATAAACTTTGTCGGGGTATCTTTTCTAGGTTCCAGCTCAAGCAAATCAAAGTTTTCCTGCGTAATTTCTTTGGAATTGTGGAGATTCTGTTTTAAAACTTTTTCGGCTTCTTTCAAGAGTTTCCTTTCAGTTTCCAATATCGCAAACTTACTTTCTATGGATTCTACGTCATCTTTTAGATTACCGCTAGAAAATATTAAGACAAATAATGTAATTTACAAAATATAATAGCAATGAATTCATCTTTATAAATATACTGGGCAATCCAAATATATTTTCACAATTAAGTTGTAGTTTTTTTAGGGAAATCTTGCCTAGAATTTGTAATTTTGTAATATTTATAATATATTCCGAGTGATGTTTTGAAGCATGTATATTTATATACCTAGTCCCCAACAATAAGTAAAGTTAAAATTTGAAAAAGAAAATCTGATATAAATCTTCTTCAGAAGTGTGGGTTGCAGTATATGTATAACTTTGAAAAGTAAATGTAATAACTCATATTATAAATATTATTTACTCACCTATCCCGAGATGCAGTAACAAAAGTTTTAATCCTCGTTCTTGGACTTGAAGGATAAAATCCTCCACCACTATTCTGTATATAAACATTTTCATAAGGACTTGTACTCTCTGAGCCTTTCGTGTCGTCCCTACGCATTTCAACTACATTTTCGTATTGGATATTCTTCGTATCCGAGTTATTGTACATCACAGTAACGTTCTCGTAATTGTGATTGCTCTGCTTGAGCAGCTCATTATGTAAAACTTCTAAAGGGGATGGTGGTGGTGATGCAAATGGTGACGGAGGACCTAAGTGTCGTTTATCTCTCGGCAAGGAACCGTTTGTAATGATTCTAAAAGATATACATTAATTTTTAATGTAAAAATATTTAACATTTTATATTACCTGTTTGGAGTAGGTGGTTTACTTTTTTCAGTTTGTTGAGATTGTTTTTCATATTCGGCACACATGTTCAATATTTCTTCTAGCCTTTGTTTCTCTGCTCTCTCTGTTTCTTGTTCCTTTATTCGATCTCTTTGCGCCTAAAATTTTATTCAGTACATTATTATTATTATTATTGTAAATAATTTATTTTTAAAAAGTGTACAAACTTTTCTACACTTTTTTTATTAATTTCTATTAAAAATATGATAAAAAAAATGGTATCAAAAATAATGGTATATGTAATTTTAAATTATTAATATCTATACAATGTTCTTTATCAACAAAATGTTCAACAACGCAAGATTTATCCGGCATTCCATATTTTAACTGAGCTATATGTTCTTTAAATCTAGTTAATATTAATGATCTTTTATTTATTATCTTCTAGTTTGCCCAACATATTTCTGATTATAATCTTTACATGAAATTTCATAAATATATTTTTTTAAACTTTAGTTTCGGAGATATAAATTTAATCGGACCTTTAAAAAAATAATTTTTATTAAAAAACTATTTGAGAGAGAGTTTACCAAAAATGTTTTTTATACCTACTACTGGGTAAATTAATTTGTAGATATTGTATGACTTTTTTTGAAACTAGTTTCGGAGATATAAATTTAACCGAACCTTTTAAAAAAATAATTTTTATTCAGAAACTATTTGACACAGAGTTTACCAAAAATGTTTTTTATACCTACTACTGGGAATTTGTAGATATAGTATGACTTTTTTTGAAACTTTAATTCCGGAGATAAAAATTTAATTGGACTTTTTAAAAAAAATATTTTTTATTAAAAAACTATTTGACACAGAGTTTACCAAAAATTTTTTTATAACTACTAGGTACTGGGTAAATGGATTTGTACATATATTATGACTTTTTTTGAAACTTTAATTTCGGAAATACCTTTTTAGTGAAGGTGTTTTATCTTTAGGATTACCTAATAATTGTTGTAATTTATTTTTAGCAGTATACACAAGTTTATAATTGACATTCTTAAAAATTCTTTGTAAACCACGGGAAACTATCAAACTCCACTTGAAATGTCGAATTTTCAGCAATTGCAAAGTTATACCTACGTTTAAAGAGACCGTTCTGGCTGGGGATCGAACCCAGTACCTCTCCTCGTACAGCAGATCGATACACTACTGCTATAGTTACTGCCGGCCCCCATGACTTATTGACATGACATGATATAAACGAATATCTACATAGGTACGCAGATTTCCATACCAATGATTGACAGGCTGGTTACAAATGAACTGTACTACGGTAATACATTTTTATCGATTTTATAGTTTATAAAGCTTACCTAGCGAGAAAAGGACATTTTCGAAAACGGCATCCAAAAAATTACAGAGAAATAATCTATTTTTAAATTAAAATCACAAACCAACTGTCATTTCCAATATACAGGTTGACGCACCTCATTCGCCTCGGTTGATTATACGAAAACGGAAAGATGTAGAAACAAAATATTTTATGGGTATATGTGGGGAGGCAATGTGCACAATTTAAAATTATTTTGAAATATACAGGGTGTTTCAGAACTGAGATCCATAGCAAAGTTATATTTTTTCTTATGGAACACCCGGTATTTTATTTCATTTTTGGATTCTTGGGCCCAAAAAAGGCAGTTATTATAAGGGTTAAATATGTTTAAAATCTTTGATTTTTGAGATATTTAAAGATATTTAAATTTGCATGCTACTATAGAATAGATTATTAACACCCTGTACATTACTTTTCAAAATTAATTCTTGTGCTGAGTTTAAAGGTAAAGAAATAAACTTTACTGGAAAATGTAATTACTTCATTAAATTTATACAGGGCTATCAAAAATTGCTGATCTATTTTAAGGATTTACTTTATGTAAAAACTTCGTTATTTCAAATGCAACACCCTGTATTTTTTTTAAATAATCCGAAACAGATTCAAATGCTCTTTCAAAGTGTATTAGGGTTTCCTATACCTATCTAGCTGAGATTTTGAATAAAAAGCGATTTTAAATAAAATTGCAATCGAGATGGCTACTTTCTAATAGCCATGGCAACTTTCTAGTGACAGTTAGTAACTATTTTCAAAGTCGAGATTACTTTATGGACATTATTATTTATAATTTACAACAGTTTACTTAGATTTACCTATAATAGTTTAATAAATAAGTATTCATTATTTTATCAAGAAAAATAAAGCAATATCTGCTGGCGGAACGAATGGATATGTTTCTAATGATTTTATTTTGTTAGGAAAATTGCTTCTTGACCTCAAGAGCTTATGCTCAAAGGTATCCAAAAATAGGAATCTTCCTGATAAGCGTTCCTTTGAAAAACTACATGCTCTATTTGAGAGCAGCTCAGAGTTACCAGAGCTGGTAATGTGGTTTATAAAAAACCTGTTAGAGGCAGAAACCTGTCGTTGGAAGTGAATAAAATGAATTTGCCGTAATTATCTCTTTTATAGAAATCGAAGAACTACTTCTTCGTTTTTCTTGATAGAATAATAAATACATATTTAATAAATATTATTTATTAAACTATTGTAGGTAAATTAAGTAAAAGTAAACTGGTATAAATTTAAATAAATACATAAACTAATTTCGATTTTGAAAATAGCTACTAACTGTCAACAAAAAACCTGCCATGATGACACTAGCTCTTTTGGTTGCGATTTTATTGAAAAATTGCTCTTTATTCAAAATCTGAGCTAGATAGGTATAGGAAACTCTAATATAGTTTGAAAGAGCATTTGAATCTGCTTCAATTTATTATAAAAATACAGGGTGTTGTATTTGAAATAACGAGGTTTTTATGTAAAATAAATCCTTAAATTAAATCAGCAATTTTTGATACCCCTGTATAAATTTAAGGAAGTAACACTTTCCAGTAAAGTTTATTTCTTTACCTTTAAACTCAGCACAAGAATTAATTCTGAAAAGTAATGTACAGGGTGTTAATAATCTATTCTATAGTAGCATGCAAATTTAAATATCTTTAAATATCTCAAAAACCAAAGATTTTAAACATATTTAATCCTTATAATAAATGCCTTTTTTGGGCCCACGAGTTCAAAAATGAAATAAAATACCGGGTGTTCCATAAGAAAAAATATAACTTTGGTATGGATCTTAGTTCTGAAACACCCTGTATATTTCAAAATAATTTTAAATTGTGCATATTGTCTCCCCACATATACCCATAAAATATTTTGTTTCTACACCTTTTCGTTTTCGTATAATCAACCGAGGCGAAGGAGGTGCGCCACCCTGTATACCCTCTCGTTGGACATATTATACACATCTTTAAAAAATAATAGTGATATTTGTGTTAAATATTTGACTTAATATTATGCTGTTAACTTTACTAGTTAAAACGTATTTTATTTCATTATGTTGTGTTTCAAAACTTGAGCAAAATATGGTGAAAAATCCCAGATTGTATTAAAAGGTCAAAATTAAAACAAATCTAATATACCAAATGATGGGAAAACGGTTTGAAACGACAATCGATGGCTTTCATTATATAATTTTATATATAAAATGGTATCGATCTTGATTTCCAAACCATTTTTGACACTGTATGATTATCGTGTTAATGAAAAATCTCTTAACTACCAACTGAAATACAAATTTGTCGTTAAAAAATTAAAGTATTTTTCAAATAAATGGGAAGAGCAAAAATAGCTTGCCTTGTTTTATTTTGAAAACAAAAAAGATATATTTTGTGAAAATTTATTCAAAACTTCCACAGAATAGTTTCGCTGGACATAAAAACCCTACTTATTAAATAGAGCCACACCTTGCTTAAATAATGTTTTCACTTACAAGAATAGATGAGTTATATCAGGTTTTAAATTCTTAGTAAAATAATATATCAATTTTTGTATATTAAAGATATATTTGTAAAAATAACTAGGTAACCCTGTTTATATTTTCTGTTTAAATTAATACTATAAAAATACTCGACTACTGTGAATTTATATGAATATTATATAAAATATTATAAGGATACTATAGAATCTCTAGATGCATTATTTATTAAGAGAAAAACATAAAGTTAAATAGGCTTTGCTTACCTCTCTACATTCTAATTAAGTCACCTTAAAAATTATAAACTTATCACTATTACTCACACCTGATTAATTTTATGTTTATTAATGAAGTAATACTTTTTAAGGCTAGAGTTTAATATAAAAAAAAATAAAAAAATATATAGATACGTACGTATCTATATATTTTATACATTTACTTTGATGGTAGTATACATACGGTGCTATAGCATTTTTTAATAAAAGTGGAATTGTTGTCAATAACAATTTACGATAAGATAAGAAACATGGCTGAAAAAGTGGGTTATTTATGCTTCTAGCTAGTTGTCTATTCTCAAATAGAGGTATTTTTAAATTCATGTTATTGTTGTTTCGGCTACTAGGAACTAAATGTTTAAGTTAAATTTAGTTAGAACTGTTCTGATGTTTTGGTAAGTGTCGTTAGTACGATAACAGGGAGCATTGTTTCGTTGTTACAAATAACTTGAATGGAAATGTTAAATATGCCTTAAGCAAACAAATAATAATAAATATGTGTATACATTCCCAGAAACAAATACAGTGGAGTTAATTTTCTTTCTGAATGTTGTTGATTTTTTTATTTTTATTTCATTTCCAACCTTTAGTGTACAGGGTGTCCCATTTGCGTGTGTCCTACAGAGTTTCTCGTTTATGAGTAGAGGTAAAAAGATGCGGCTTTCAGATTACGTGCTACTTTCTTTTATAAAACTAAAGATGCTATACACCGATTTGTCCTAGTCCTCTCAGTTCGTGAAATACAGGGCGAATTTAAAAATTTTGCATTTTTCGATCCCCTTCGAATCTCGATTTTAGTCGATAGAGTAAGTGGTTGCCGGAGGGAGTGTTGCCAGAACTATTAATTAATCCGTAGATTTACGGATTTTGGGTACAGTACGTTAATAATACGTATTTTGTATGTGTCCATTTGCGTGTGTCCTACAGAGTTTCTCGTTTATGAGTAGAGGTAAAAAGATACGGCTTTCAGATCACGTGCTACTTTCTTTTATAAAACTAAAGATGCTATACACCGATTTGTCCTAGTCCTCTCAGTTCGTGAAATACAGGGCGAATTTGAAAATTTTGCATTTTTCGATCCCCTTCGAATCTCGATTTTAGTCGATAGAGTAAGTGGTTGCCGGAGGGAGTGTTGCCAGAACTATTAATTAATCCGTAGATTTACGGATTTTGGGTACAGTACGTTAATAATACTTATTTTGTATGTGTCCATTTGCGTGTGTCCTACAGAGTTTCTCGTTTATGAGTAGAGGTAAAAAGATACGGCTTTCAGATCACGTGCTACTTTCTTTTATAAAACTAAAGATGCTATACACCGATTTGTCCTAGTCTTCTCAGTTCGTGAAATACAGGGCGAATTTGAAAATTTTGCATTTTTTGACCCCCTTCGAATCTCGATTTTAGTCGATAGAGTGAGTGATTGCCGGAGGGAGTGTTGCCAGAACTATTAATTAATCCGTAGATTTACGGATTTTGGGTACAGTACGTTAATAATACGGATTTTGTATCATTAAACAATTTAATATTATATGATTAAACAAAGAACGGGGTCAGAGTTGGCTTGGAAATGAAGATCGATGTTTTTTTTCATATGTAAAATATTATGGTAAATGTTAATAATCGTCATTTCCAAGCCAACTAAGCGACCTTTTTTTCGATGACACGACATATTATTTCGTACGTATAAAAGAATTTTTATTTTTGTTGTTTAAGTATTCTATGTTTAATAGGGAAGAAACTGAAAAGCTATGAAAAAATTGTCGCGAAAATTGTACATAATCATTATTAGGTACATACTTTATTTTTTTCACAATCTAATTTATTTTTTTTCGTCAATTCCCATTTATTTGCACTAAATTGTGATGCAGCTATCTTGTGAAACAGCTGACTGTGCTCCTTGATGTTTTCACAGTTGTGTGTATTTTATTTATGGTGTTTTTTATTAATAAATATACAGCAATAGATCGTTTTCTACGCCAAAAAGAAGTGAAATAAACCTATGTATATGCCAAAATGACAACTGGATGGAGACAAAAATAAACTTCTTCGTTCAAGTGACATTTTCAACATGTGTTTAAAAACACAAATATCCCTAGAATTAATTGCGAATTTCGCTATTATACGAACTACGTAAATAAAAGACGTTTTTATTTTGCAATATTCGCAATTCGCGTGTATATAAAGCTGCCTTTACACTATGCGTTTTTGCCGCATCACCGGTGTGGGCGCTCTCACAATTTAACGAAACGTAGCGCCGCGCCGGCACAGTATCTGTATTTACTGCAGCAGCAAAAACGCATAATGTAAACCCTACCACAAGATAGTGTATAAGTACGTGCCGGTGCCGTTAAAAACACACGCGTAGTGTAACACCGGGTTTACGCAAAGTTTTATAGTTTCTACAAAACATGAAATGTTTGTTATATAAGACTCACCTGCGTCATCTTATATTATTACCAGTAAACAAGTTATTAAAGGAAAAAAGAATAAATAATTAGATAGAAAAATTAATAAAAAAGGAACAAATTAATACCTGATTTCGTCTAATTTCAGCTTCCTGGCTTCGCGACGTAAGCGTTTCTATATCTTCTACAAAATTAAATGGTAGTTCGCCCATTGAGCCACTTCTTCTATGTTCTACTTTAACATTATTGGAAACTGGATTTGGAGTAACACTTCTGTAAAAAAAAACATAAAAATGTCAGAAATATTGAACAATATTCATAGTAATGATAAGTAATGGTTATTAAAAATTTGTATAAATGTTGTTAGATATCTATTAAGACTGTTGATTGTGCAGCTCTATCTAGGGTTGCCAACCATTCTCTATTCCAGAGGACACTCCTCTCTTTTTTTACATAACAAACTCAAAATCTAAAAAATATTCTATTGCCACAATGCTTTAAAAAATTGTTAATCTGTGTCTTTCGCTACTCCCATTCGTATGTGCAGAAAATAAAATGAAGAAATATTTATGGACAAAAAATATCGGTGAAAGCGGTAAACATGTTTAACTATTTTATGTTTACTTTAGTACATTATGTTAGTTTATGTTTTGAAAAAAAAATTGTTGAAAATTGTTTGTTTTATTTTAACAAGTTTTGAGTACAAATATTTTTAAGAAAGTAAGATAGAGATAGTGTAATAGATTATATTTAGCTTAGATATATATTATCTTTATTTCAGTAGTGTACATGAAAGTTTTTAAAATAATATTTTTTCTACACAAATTTTCCTACAAACGTAAAAACCGGCAACACTGTATGCCGCTTTTGATTTTGTCTCTCTATCTGTCAACTGGCCATTTATATTATTCTCTGTCTTACACGTTAAAATTCAGACAACACTTCTAAAATGACCAAATCAGTATATCTATCCGTTTAGTAACTGAAATTACATTTATTATATATCATTCATATTATAATATTATTTATCATTCTCGAAAATATGAAGAAAAAAAATTAAATTTATGGAATTACCGAATTCAAATTGTTGATAATAAAAAAAATCCTCCTAAAGACGATCCGGATATACTGTATGCGGTACCACATTTCTATTGTATTTCGATATACATAGTCTAACAAAAGCAGGGATGATTCAGCAAGGAAGATACGGTAGTATCTTTAAAACTAGGCATTTCCGCACCCATGTTTATAGATAGAAACTTTTTTTTATAACAAATCACCTCCCTGAAATTTGAACATGCATTTTTGTTTGGAACATCCTGTATAAAAATAAGATACAAACAAGTCATTATAAATTAAAATCTCTACACTTTTTATGTTTATAAAATATACTATAGGTATAATAACAACTATGTATAGCAAAGTTATTAGGTTATTAGTCATTTATGCACAGAGTTGTCTATTATTGAGTTTGACACTTTATCAAACTTAATCATAGATATGAACTTAATACCTCTATTATATACATTACCTGTAATACTGGGCAGGATTTCTATTAAAACTAGGACTAGGACAGTTAACTCTGTTAACGTTTACGTTTTTCGTTACTGGCTTATTGTTTAGGTCGTTGTGGTCGAAATTCACGTTGGGGTTCTTCGAGACTGATCCATTTTCATAAATTATAACTCGATTATTTATATTCTTTGTTTCGTTTACTGTAACGTTGACGTATTGAGGCTGCCGGCTCTTAGAAAATATGCTTTGACCTATAACAAATTACATTTTTATTTTAAACTCACCGGTAAGTAAGTATTGAGAGTAATAAATAATAGTTCTTCTTGTTCCTTGTATAGCGTATTCGTTGTATAGCACCTTAGAAGTGGTAAGGCAGAGTTTGTAATACTTTCTTATTATCTACATATCTTTATTTATAAGCGATACCAAATAAACTTTTATTTACGGCATCATTATTAAATTCATTGTTGCCAACTATGGAAATATTCGGCGCCGGGCTGAGTAACTGGAATTTAAATTTCCCGCTGGCAATTCAGGTGGTAGCTCTGCTGGAAAAAATGTCAAGTTGCCACATTTATTTACTTATTTCCTGATATTTTGATTTGGTTTTATGAATCGTGTTGCGATATTTTAAGCTTAATTTTTTTTAACCATCAGACCATCAGTCCTTTTACAATCAGATCTCGAAAATTGTTCTGTTTTGTCCGTTTTTAGTGCGAAGTGTACAAGATGCCGAAGCAGCTTAATAGCCGTTGTAAGAGACTCATCGCAACCTTATTAGAATATTTTTAACGGGGAAACTTTAGTAATGACCCCTATGACCCTTAAGTGCTATTAGAGCGGTGAGTTTCGTTGATGTAAACAATAACTATTTATATTTTTTTTATTATTTATATTTTTATAATGACTTCATTTTTGTTTCTTGAAATATTTTGATCAAAAGGAAATATGTAAAAGTCAGCAATGCTGCACACGTCAAGCTTAATCACGCGAGTAAAAGTTTATTTGGTATGACCATATTATAAGACGGACTCTCACGACTCGTCTACTTGGCAAGTACGCCAATATTTGCGTACTTGGCAAGTATCCCCACTTGTCCCCACTTTGTAAACAACATTGGCAAGTGTGGCGCTCACACGACGTGTTCATTTCAACATGTACGCCAGCACAAACATTGTTTAAATCCTTGGCAAGTAAACAGTATAGTCGCATCCATGGTCCGACCTTGTAGTTGCTAGTAATTTGTTGCTTTTTTGCAGTTTTTAATTTAGTTGCTTTTTAAGTTCTTTTACTGTACAGGGTGGCTCGAATTCGACGCTCATCATTGGGATTCCGGAAACCGTAAGAGATACAGGATTAGTTAAATGGAGACAAAGTTGCGCAATTTTATGCTCAATAAAATGCCGTATTGCATTTTGAAAAATTCCGAATACTTCAGAATATATTCGAAAAAAAAAACGGAATTTTCAATTTTGTTTTCTATTGTTTCTTGGCTTTATTTCTTAAGATAACTTAAAATGAAAAACACATTTTCATGGCCACTTTTTCTGCTCTATAACTCTGTGTGATTAAATATTGACTCTGACGTTTCGGCTTCTGGCGACCATCATCAACTTAATTTTTTTAAATACGGACCTAATTTTTTTTTCAATTTAATGCAATCCTTTCATCACTCTTAAAACACTATATATAGTCACTTTGATATTTGCCGACGTTTCGTACAGAAAATTCCATCACCAGAATATTTTATGCAAAAAAAAAATAAATAAAAATGCAATACGGCATTTTATTGAGGATCAAATTGCGCAACTTTGCCTCCATTTAACCGATCCTGTATCTCTTACGGTTTTCGAAATCCCAATGATGAGCGACGAATTTGAGCCACCCTGTACACTGCAATATGATTTCTATCTTCTTAATGTTAGACCATCCATATGAAGGGCTCATTTTCGTATAAATCCATAAATTCCAAAACAGCATCATTTGAAGACTACACGGGAGAAACCAGCTTTGTCCATTTTAATTGGAGCCGAGAAAAATGCAATTTAGTGCTTTTAAAGAAATATATTATTTTCGGTTGAATAATTAGAAAAATATATATTACTACCAATTCTGAATTATTAATATTGTTAATGATCGCCATAACAGGGGAAAAACCAGGGATGCCCATTTAAAGGTTGTTTGTATAAAACCTAAATCTATACTAATTTTAAAATTAATAAATTTAAAATTTTTTGTTGTAAGAAGAAAATTAATAAATATTTAAGTAGGTCTTTATTAGAATATAAAAATTTACTACATGTAATACTAATTGCAAGATGCATGCTTGTCGCCCATGCGTAAGGACATCTCTGGTTTTTGCCATTTACGCGTGGACTACTCTGGTTTTCCCTTGTACGGCAAAATAACCAAGCTGTAATATATCTGGAACTAAGCGTATTATTGCTTTCTGTTTTCTCGAATGACGTTAACATTTGTCTATAAAGTTGTATCGCTATCTTAATTTCTATGAAAATGCGACATATCTGGTTTTTTTTTCGTGTAGTCTTCATTTGTCCACTCCATTTATTGCTGTGGGAACGATTTAGGTATGTCGTCAATATTGAAGTTATTAATGTAAATTTGATATTATATAATCTATTGTTTTAACGTTTTAAATTATCCGCAATTAACCCGAAAAACACTACGATCCGGAAATAAACGAGACATACGCTATAACAGTACAATTAGTACTATTATTATTAACTAGTACGCAGTCGTTTTTTTGCGCCTCGGCAAGTATAGCCTGTGGTATAGCTAAGGGTGGCCAAAGTCTACACTTGGCAAGTATACGAATAATTGTGATCCTTTTGACTCGGGCTATGTTTGCCGACAGAGAGAGGGAACGCGACGAGTGACAAATAATTGCACAAGGAAATCATTCTCACGACATGGAGAGTATATTCCAATATCAAATAATTGTGAAGTAGGTACACGAGTCGTGAGAATGCGCCTATAGTTTGCCCAACAGAAGCATCTATGACAGTGCCAATTGTATCTATCATTTTAATTCACAGGTAAATGGTATTTTCTGTCATTTTTGGATGTTGTCTGTCGAAATCTTGTCTGACTCGTTGAACAGACTTTCCTCAGTTTTTTATACAGTACGTCCTGGGATCTTCTTTATAAGAGGAACATTTTTATTAGTAACATTTTGAGACTCAAATGTTACTAATACTAATAATTACTAATAATAAAAAAATATTTTCTGTTGTAAAAACTATCCGCGGACATACTGTATATTAGCCTACTTAATAAAAAAAAACAGATTTTACGTAGTTCTCCCCTCGCTATACCCAAAGGCACTAAATGCTAAACAAAATAATCCACTTCTATTATAATTTACCTGCAACTTTGTTTTGCTGTTTCTCGTTAGGGTGGAGTTCTACATAATTAATAGCGCTTTGTGGCAAGCTTTTCCTAAGGCTATCGATATCCTTTCCTAGAACGTCTTTAACTGGAACATTCACTGTAGGCATATTCGAAGTGAAGACTTTGGGAGAGTAAGATTTCTTCAGGTTCTGAGCGGCTAAATATTCGAATTTTGATACTTTCGTCATTATGCTAGAAGGCGGTTCGTCACCTGAAAAAAAGATAAATAAAATTGAATATAAAGAACTAATCGGTCAATATTATTTTTTATAAACGCAGGGTACGGTAAAAAAAACTTGGTAAGATATAATAATTCTCAAAAATTAAAATGATTAAGATTGAAAATGAAGGATTGACAATTTTAACAACAAATATAAAGAAGAAATACAAAATTAAATAAATCAAAAATAATAGAGTGGGGGTTTTATTTATTAAAACTTCTATTAAAACTGCTATGCTTCAATATGTATTTTCAAATTCAAGTGTGATCATTGGGATCTCGGAAACTATACGAAGGTTTCGAAATTTTGTGTCCACAATATATTCCAATGTATATGTAATAATATATAATTATTTTATTATAATAAATTAGTTTTATCGTGTATTTTAAATTAAGGACCCACGGAATCAATACGCAACAATATAATACTTTACTGCTACCTACTTTATAATAGAGACATCGTGACTTGGTCCAAGTACACTTTGACCGTGTTATCCCGCCTTAACAGTCTAAACTTTATACAAGGTCGCTTTTATGTATGGAAACGGTCGATTATTAGGTAAAATATAGGAGGTACCGCAAAAAGTTAAATTTAAAAGTTATAGGATTTTTAAATATCTATTAGCGAGTAATAAATTGAAATATACAGGATCGTTTATAAAGTCGTGGCACATCAAAGTTTCATTTTTTTAAATAGAACCCCCTGTATATTATTACATATTTCAATTTTTCCTTCATTCTAAGCAAAAATCGAAAGTCACACAATGTACCTCAAAGCAACCGTTTCCGAGTTATTGACTTTTGAAAATATCACTTAAACAATTCGATTTAATCCTTGTTTATATATTCTCAGGATTTAATTAATTTCGATGTGTTTGGTTTGATTTAATGATGCCAATCTGCCGAAACTGTGATACTGTTGTAATGGGTTTTTAAATTCCTATTAGCTGCTAGCAAATTTAAGTATACAGGGTCGGTCATAAAGTTGTGTCACATCAAACTTTTTTTTATAAAAAAAATGTCACATCAAACTATTTTTTTTAAATGTAACCCCCTGTATATTATTGCATATTTCAATTCTTCCTTCAATTTTAAGTAATAATCGTAATACACAATGTATATAAATTAAAGAATTGAAATGTTAAACGAAAAGTTTGTAATTTCCAGACTTGATATACTCTCATTTTATACCATAGATCTATAAATGCTAACTTGAGAAGTGATGTCAAATATTATTAGTATCACAGTTTCGGCAAAATGGCATCGTTAAATGAAACTGAACATATCGAAATTAATTAAATAAAACTGTTTAAGTGATATTTTCAAAAGTCAATAACTCGGAAACGGTTGGTTTGAGGTACATTGTGTGTATTTCGATTTTTGCTTAGAATTGAAGGATGAACCGAAATATGCAATAATATACAGGTTATATACAATATATACCATTAAAAAAAATGAAACTTTGACGTGCCACAGCTTTAGGACCGACCCTGTATACTTAAATTTATTACCCGCTAAAAGATATTTATAAACCCTATTACTTTTATATTTAATTTTTTGCGGTACCTCCTATATTTTACCTAATAATTGACCGTTTCCATACATGCGACCATTTCCATACACAGCGACCCTGTATACTGTATACTGTCTATGTGAATATGTTTAACTATTAATATATAACTTAGAACACACCAAGCTTTAGTAAAATATCGTCACGGAAAATATAGAAAAAATGTTTAAGGTTGGTTCTTACAGATGATATTAAATTAAAACTAATTCTGCTTAATAGGCATAATAAAAAAATATCCAGTATGGCCTTTTTCCATTTTACTAATATAAAACATTTTATACCCTCTTCTATACTAGTTAATAACATAAACTTCGGACTCCAGTCGTAAAAAAACACTAAAACACAGGCGTACAGCATATACATTTGCAAAATTGTATTGTTCCTACGGATAAAACAGAAATTGCTTGGTGGAGGAAAAAAAACTTATGCACGATCTAAAAATTTTGGACCACATAATAAAAACACTTTTTTGGTACGGCTGATGTCGATGATGGAAAGCTGGTCTCTGTGGAGCCGTCTCAGATACTGGCTTTTGTTAAAAGCCCCGAGACTGTATGATGGAGTTATAGCTCGGTATAACTGAAGAAAGGGGAACACACAGTAGATCTGTAAGGTCGCGGTGATTAGCTCCCCTCCTAAACATTCTACATTCTACAAAATACTTTTTATTTAGAGCTATTTATTTTTAATTATCGAGATTTACTCAAAAGAGAGAAACACAAATTAGAACTACAAACACAAATTAACAAACTAAATACAGCCAGCTATAAAGTAGGTTTTTGTAAAATGAATTTAACAAAAACTAAAGTGATGTACAACGAACTAGTACATTTTAATCAATAACATAAAACTGGAAAAGAAGAATACATATATTTGGGACAACTAATAAACAACTCGGGATCTTTACTACCAGAAATCAACCAAAGAATTAAGTTAGCATGGAGTACTTATGGAAGAAACTCAAAAACCATATTCAAATCTAGAATGCCACTTAATTTAAAGAAGAAAACGTTCGACCAATGTGTACTACCAGTCATGACCACTGCATCCGAAACCTGGACTCTTAAAACGAATATTATAAGAAAACTGCAGGTCGCTCAACGCTCAATGGAACGAAATATGCTGCGAATAACCAAGAAAGACCGTAAAATAATTAAGTGGACACGACAAAAGACCCCGGTAATAGATCATCCACAGAATCAAACCCCTCAAGTGGCAATGGGCAGGATACCTGGCAAGAAGAACGGACAACAGATGGACCACAAAAATTACAGCATGGTACTCATGAGGAATTAAGAGACCTAGAGGAAGACCAAACCTGAAATGATGATATTAGGAAATTAGCACAGCCAATAATAAACAATGGGCCTATATAGCCAATAATAAACAACTACAAAGAGTATCTAAACATGTGGGATAGGCAATACCATAGTTGGAAATGGTTCAATAAGTTGAAAATGGCGAAGATGATTTAAAAGAGACAAATTTTCGAACAAACATCTACATAATATATAATGTTAATGTTTATCTGTGTCGTCTCTACTGAAGTAACGACTTGCTCTAGAAAGTTGCTTTTTTTACTAAAAGATAGCTAATTGGCTCTTCTAAAAACTGTCGTCGCCGGATTTTTTGTTTTTCATTTTATAAAAAAAAAGTATTTTTTTCCTGATATCGTGGCAGATGCGCCAGGCTTCAACTAGTTTCTAATAAAAATTATTTTCCCATTGTATAACATTTACATAATATAAAATGATAATGTTTATCTGTGTCGTCTCTACTGAAGTAACGACTTGCTCTAGAAAGTTGCTTTTTTTACTAAAAGATAGCTAATTGGCTCTTCTAAAAACTGTCGTCGCCGGATTTTTTGTTTTTCATTTTATTAAAAAAAAATATTTTTTTCCTGATATCGTGGCGGATGCGCCAGGCTTCAACTAGTTTCTAATAAAAATTATTTTCCCATCGTTTGCAATTATTTTATTTGCTCATTACTAAAATAAGTAAAAAGTTACTAAAGTAAGTTTGAACTTGTCTTGCTCTTGTCAACTGGATTTGGTCCCTATATCTAAATATATAAAACATGCTCGGGTTTGTTACACCATTTATACCTGAAGAACGGCTGACCGATTTTAACAATCTGAATTATTGTATACGTCCCCGCCTCGAATAGCAGAATAACTATTAAGATATCGAAAAAATTCACAAAGGATTATACAAAAAAATAATTTTTAAACAAATTAGGTTTAGAACTCCGCGATCTTCGGCAATAGACAGCTCACGTGACGCACGCTTAGAGCTTATTTCTAATAACTGATTTCCACTGCTAATGAGTTGCAAATCAGTGACATACTAGAGATTACAGAATATAAATTCATGGAAAATAGCATATACAACTTGAATCGAAAAATATAACTGAAAAATAATACTTGAATCGAAATGTAAACAAAAAGGTAGAAAACAAAATTTGTTTTCTACCTTTTTGTCATTTAATGACAAGAATTGTCAAATTGATTGGTCTCAATCATTCCAGATCACTCGGTCAGTAAGTAATCCGTACCACAAGATTTAGGCGGTACGAAGTTATTGCCGGATTAGTTAGTTTTCTATAAACCAAATAATATTATACTCTCTAGAAGTCTCCTCTCGCATCAAAAATCGGGTCCGTCAATAGGGCAGCCCTATACCGGGTGTGTCTCAAAAGAGGCTCACCCCTATAACTTTTTTATTTTTTTAAATAAAAAAACGAGATTTGGTATCTTTGATAACTTTTGATTTTTAAATGGAACCCTTGGTATTTATTCCATAGCAAATGACATTCTGAATAGAATGACATATCATATGACAACTTTTGACATTTTCGCTTAAAAAGAAATCGTATTTTAAATTTCAATCTAGAGTGCCATGGATGTGTTAAAAAAACACTAATTTTTAATCAAGGAGCCTTGGAAAAATAGATTTGATCGTCTAATGTTTTTAGTGTCTTGCCCTGGCCGGTTAAAAGATGCCCAAATCGTATTTTTGATCATATCTCAATTTTTTTCAAATGAAACGAGGGTGGATAATTAGCATATTTCGAAAATTTTTTTACGAATAATTTGATACCACACACTTGGTACTTTGAGTCAAATTGTCGTTATGAACCGCATGTTACAATTTCAAATAAACCATATGCGAAAATGTCAAAAGTTGACATGTGATATGTCATTCTATTCAGAGTGTCATTTTCTACCGAATAATGGGTGCGATTTAAAAATCAAAACTTGTAGTCATTTCCGGTGAAACAGGAAGTAACTAAAACAATTGAATATGTCAATCAATCCTAATTAATGTCTTATACTAACATACCAAATCCCATTTTTTTATATGAAAAAATAAAAAGTTATAGGAGTGAGCCACTTTTAAAACGCACCCGGTATACAGACCTGATTTTGATGCGAGACGAGACTTCCAGAGAGTGTACTATGTTTTGCATAAACTTATATTATTATTTGTCAATTCCAAACCTAAACACAACGAGTTTTTACTGCACAGAAAATTTTTATCTGTTCTTTTAAGCCTTCATTAACAATTAACTCCAATAAAACTTTCCTGCGCACAAAAATAAAATGCCTGTTTTATATTTCAGAATCGACGATTTCCCGTAAGCTTATATTGTTATTTGCCTATTCCTAAAATATAAACTACCGTTTTTATTTTATTTATGCTGTCCCGAATAATTTCCGAAACGACTGGATCGATTTTTGGAAGCATTTTACATTGATATATTTAATGCTATTATTGCTGTTTTTTTGTTGCTTGATAGTCGACCCGTCCGAGTATAGATGTGTTATTGTCATATGCATTATCTTATAACATAAAAAGTGAAGGGTTCTTGCAGTATCAATGTAATATTTAAAATAAAAATATTTCTTGCCATAAAACGACTATTTTGTAATTTTCAGCTTTCAAAAATACTGAAAACCTTTTTTTATTCAGTTTTTCATTATTTTTGAAAGCTGAAATTTTACAAAAAGTGGTTATATGGCAAGAAATATTTTTATTTTTAAAATTATTTTATAACTATATCAGATGTGTTTCAAAAGTGGCACCACTATAACTCTTTCATATTTTTAGATAACAAAAAACACGCATTTAGTACGGATGTCTATGACCATAAATGGTACCCCTCGGTATATTTTTACTTTATTTGATAGAAAATGACATTCTGAATAGAATGACATATCAAATTTTGACATGTAAAAAAATAGCATTTTAAATTTCAATCTAAAGTGCCATGGATGTGATAAAACCACTGAATTTTAAAGAAGTAGCCTTGGAAAAATAAATTTGATCGTCTAATGTTTGTATATAGTGACTTTTCTTGGCCGGTTAAAAATGTTTTCGAATCTGCCAGAAAGCACTCTGAATCACCTAACAACTTTCATAAACATGTCATTCCAAAATGGTAATTTTCCAAAATGTCTTAAGACGGCAATAATCATTCCTCTGCATAAAGGAGGAGACAAAGATGAAACTTCTAACTATCGCCCAATTGCACTCCTTCCAACGCTATCTAAGATCATAGAAAGGTTGGTTAAAGGAAGGCTTGTATCTTTTCTGTTTAAGTACAAAATACTTACTGAACATCAGTTTGGATTTCTAAGCAACAAGTCCACAAATGACGCTATGTTTTCCCTCCTTAATAAAGTTTACTCCAGCCTAAATAACCATCATTCTACAGCAACAATTTTTTGTGATTTTTCTAAGGCGTTCGACTGTGTAAATCATAAGATCCTAATTAATAAACTGCAGCACTATGGGTTTAGAGGAACATCTCTCGAATGGTTTAAGTCGTTTCTGAGTAACAGAAGTTAACTTGTGAGGGTGGATACCACGTTGTCTTCTAGAATGAGGAGTACCACAAGGCTCAGTGTTGGGCCCCATTTTGTTTCTACTTTTTATTAACGACATTGCTAACATAAATATCAGTGGCAAAATATGTCTTTTTGCCGACGACACTAGCTCCACTTGGAGCAACAAGGACGTCACGGCACTTCATAGGATTATATCAAATGACATAATCACCATTAAATCTTGGTGCGATTCGAACCTCCGAGTCTCAACATTTCTAAAACTAAAGCTTTGTTGTATAAAAACTCGCTGCAGCCTTTTGTACTTAACAACACCACCATTGACGTCGTAAAATCTGTAAAATTCTTAGGGCTTATTGTAGACAATTCTCCGAAATGGGACATGCATATCGAAACTTTGTCGAAAAAATTGAGCTCTGCCTGTTTTGCGTTAAGATCTGTTTCTAAGGAGCTTGACTTGTCAGTGGCTAGAACTGTTTATTATGCACTTTTTGAGTCCCCCCTCAGGTATGCCCTTCCATTCTGGGGTACGTGTTGTGCGACTCAATTTGACCGCATTTTCAAGCTCCAGAAGAGAGCTGTTCGATATTCACTGGGACTAAACAGCAGAACTCATTGCCAGGACTTTTTTTAAAAAATTAAAAATATTAACTCTTCCTTCCTTATTTATATTTGAATCCGTTTGCCTAATACGTAAGCATGTATCAGCTTCTCAAGAAAGGCCATCTCACACTTATCCACTCAGGAACGCGGAGCAAGATCTGTATCTACCTATCCCACGCTCAGAGTTAATTAAAAGTTCAATATTATACAACTCGAAAAAAATGCACAATCACCTGCCATTTGAAATCAAATCCATAACATCATTTTCTTCATTTCGCAAAGCATTGAACTCTTATTTACTAGACAAGGCTTTCTACGCCGTGAATGAATTATATTTTGATAATCAAATTTGATCTTGTAAACACTGGTCTAATGTTTGCTATTGCTATATTTACCAATGACACCGAAATAAATTTATTATATAATGGAAAATAAATTTATTTAGAGGTCATTGATATTTTTACTATAATCTAAATATTTTTGAATATTATTTTTATTTTTTTTATTCTTTGACATTGTGAACATTTATATAAATGTTTATTTTAAACAATAAGACTGACAATATTATTTGTATAATGTTTTGTAGTATCTTTTGTTTGTTTGTTTGTGTACCTTGTTTGTTTACTTTGTTTGTTTATTTTACCTTTGTCTACAAATTGTAAAAAATTTTTGACAATAAAGGCATTTATTTATTTATTTATTTAAAAATTGCCCAAGCCACGATGACAAAGAAATGTAGTGAGATAAAATAACAAAATAACTAAATACTAGAGGGACCATTTTACGAAAAGAAAAGCGGCCGTTGCGTCGGAGTTGGAAAATATTTATACTAAAATTTATGTAGGGGTGGGGGTAGTTTTCACCTTTCCCGTACTTTTTCTTGAATCTTGTGAAAGTCAAATGTTAGAGCAGTTAGCAAAACATAGACACCCAAAATCTCATTCAAATCGGAATAACGGTTCTTAAAATATCTAAAAAAATGTGATTATTTTTTTAATGTTTGACGCCTCTAGCGGACAAACGAAGCACTTCTGTATAGAGGTACATTCTGTCCAGTGAAGTTATTTTGATTCCAAAAATACGTAGTAAGTCACGGAATATTGGGACACCCTGTATTTCAAAAACGGTAAGATTAGAGTGCGGTAAACCCTAATCAAATTTACCTTTATATTTAATCGTAGCAACTAAAAATGTAATAATATACAGGGTGTTCCATTTAAAAATACAACTTTTATTTTGTATGTATGTAGCTTTGGAAAATAATTTTAAATTGTAGCTTTACTCCAACAATCCTATATCACTCACAAAATCTAAATTAATCGTCAAATCTAGAATAGTGTGAACAAACCTGTATAATATTATGATTGTAAACAAATGGTATTTTATGAATGGAGTGTTGTATCTCGCTTTTAGTTACAAATATTTAAATATGATGATGTGGTGACCACTGAGATTCCCACGCAACCAGACCGATTACTTTGATTTTACGTTGGTAAATATAACATGCAATAAAACCTTTTCTTTTACAAAAATATAGAGCCCGTAAACCTTTCATTCTAGTTTAATGATGTGTCTAGACGTTACAGACCTCGTTCAACGTTTTTTAAACACCACAAACCGTAATAAAAGTGGATTTCTTACTTCCGCTGTCCGACAGCGACTCTCTCGGACTCTTCCTGGGCGCCACCGGCGGTTTTTTATTGAACTTGACTTGACAGCTGACGTCGGCCGGTTCGAACGTGATCGGCGCCATCGAGATTCGTGGATTGGGCAGGACAGATTTCATGAGTTTGGCTTCGGCGGGATGGTTGAATCGCATGTAGTTCGATCGACCAATCGTTATCATAACACCTAGGGCAAATATAAAAATTAATTACAAATAACCTAATATTTCCAATAATAGTATCGTGTTATAAAAAAACCGGTGTTTAGTTGGCTTGGAAATGACGATCGCTAATATTCGCCATATTATTTTATATACAGGTTGTTAACTGGACAGTTACTTATAGGAGAACAGAATGGCAACACTGCCTATTGAGAACGCATGCACTTATAGACGGTGCTTATAGGGTTTCCTGCCGACTTGTCCCGTAGCTTCGTCTATCGACGAGCGGGCCGAGGTTGTCATATTTCAACCGTAAAGCTCTTGAAGCGAGTAATAAACAAATTAACAACCTGTATAAAATGACAGCGATCTTCGTTTCATAGCCATCGCTAACGCCGTTTTTTTTCGATTATATACATATTTTTATTGTTCTATTAGAAGTAAAAATGATACTTTATTAGTTCTATTAGGAGTAAAAATGATACTTACGCGAAATGAGGCTGTACGTTTGACAGACAAGCGTAAATGAGTCCGATATTACAGGCGAAGCACAAATAGTCATTTTTACTCCAAACAGAACATCCTATTTTTTCTCAAACGTCATAAAAGTATTAGTTTTTGCGACGTGATTGACAATATAAACGAGCCATTTTAACGAATATGCATAAAAGTAAATCACTTTTACGCCTTAGCATAAAAGTACGGAAATAACTGACAAAAACAGTCAAATTCAACGAGCGTAACCATAGTTTCTCGATATACCGGGTGCGTCTCAAAAGTGGCTCACCCCCAAAACTTTTTTATTTTTTCAGTTAAAAAAACGAAATTTGGTATGTTAGTAAAGAACATAAATAAGGATTGACAGACGTATTCAATTGTTTTTGGACACTTCCTGTTTTACCGGAAATGACTACAACTTTTGTTTTTTAAATGGCACCCTCGGATATTTTTACTTTATTCGATAGAAAATGATACTCTGAATAGAATGACATCTCATATGTCAACTTTTGAAATTTTTGCCTAAAAAAAATCATATTTGAAATTTCAATCTACAGTATGTCTCCGGATTGTCTTTACAAGAGGAAAAACTTTATTATTGACATTTTGAGAAAAATGCATTCTTCATAAAAAAATTTGCTTGTTCTAAAATGGCCACTCCCGTTTAAACTTTTCGAAATTTCCATACTGTTTTAGACAAAATTAGAAAAAACATGAATAAATTCAACAATATTTTGATATATGTAAAATCAAAACGCGTTTCTATGGTAATATCATTTCTTTTTCATTCTTTGATAGGTTTTATCTATGGATAGATTGTTGTGGATAAAATTTTAATTAACGTAGTGACTCATTATCATATTTGGAAAAAGCATTTTTTATGAATAATTTGGTACCACACACTTGGTATTTCGAGTCAAATTATCGTTATAAACCGTATGTTACAATTTCAAATAAACTATATATGTGAAAATATCAAAAGTTGACATATGATATGTCATTCAATTCAGAGTGTCATATTCTATCGAGTAAATTAAAAAAGTACCGAGGGTGTCATTAAAAAATCAAAAGTTGTCATTTACGGTGAAACAAGAAGTGACGAAAAACAATCGAATACGTCAATCAATCCTAATTTACGTCATATACTATTATATATATATTATCTGAAAAAAATAAAAAAGTTATAGGGGTGAGCCACTTTTGAGACGCATTCGGTATATCTATGTACAGCTCATCAAACATAGAATGAGATGAAAAATATCAAAAACAATGTCTAAAAAAATTAAGACTTATTACCTTGCGATAATCTAGTAGGCTCATTGATCTTGACCCCATCTATAGAGAGATTCTCGGATAACGGATAAATAGTAACTACGCCCTCGCTGTTTTCGATGTGACAATGCAGAGGCAACACGCCGGTTCCTTGAACAGGGATGTCCACCCCTGGACCGCTACCTAAGGTCACCCTACCTGAAAAAAATTGAGTGATAATCCTCGCATTATTGTAACAATCGCTATTTAGTTTTTCTTTGTTACAGTGCACAGTGCACACATGTTGGGAAAAGTATTGAAAAAATCATTGCAGTATTACTTCATAAGATATTTGACCATTTACAAAGTTAATTACAATAAAGCTTCATTCAATATTAAAAGAACTTTCTATTCTTTCCAAAATTCCTATTTTCAAACTTCTAAATCCGTAATGGAGTATTAAATAGGGTAGATTTCGAAAAATCTATTTCTCTAATTATTGTTCTGTTTTTTAAGTAAAAATATAGTACCAACTAGCGTACCCGACTTCGTTCGCGTCGAATTAATCATTTGTAATGGTGATGATAAAGCAAAGCAAGAATTTCCATTAACATACAAACTGGATAAAATTTTCTAACATTTATGTCAGCATGAGAGGAAACAATCGAGAAACCCCTTCTTATCGAACCTCTACACCCCACAGTCAATTCGTTTAGCAAAAAATCAGCTTTAAACGTCAAGCAGTTTAAGCAGAATCGTGATTACTCAATGGTCATATTTTGTGAAACACCCTGTATAAATTTTTAAAAAATCTTAAAATATGTAAAACAACAAAATAAAATATACGTGTTTAAGAGTTTTTCCGAAAAACTCACCAGTTTTTAAATAAAAATATTCTAATATTTGAGGGGTGGTTTCACCCCCTTAGAATTCGAGTTTCGAAAAATTCCTTCTTATCGAGCGTCTACACCCTAAAGTCAATTCGTTTTACAAAAATCAGCTTTTTATGTCAAGCGCTTTAAGCAGGATCGTGATTAATCATGATGTGTGATGACCAGATTTTTCGGAACATCCTGTATACATTTTTAAAAAATCTTAAAATATGTAAAAAAACAAAATAAAATATACGTGTTTAAGCGTTTTTTCGGAAACTTGGCCGTTTTTTAAATAAAAAATATTGTAATATTTGAGGGGTGGTTTCACCCCCTTGGAACTGGAATTTCGAAAATTCCCTTCTTATCGGACCTCTACACCCTAGAATCAACCTGTATGCCAAAATTGAGCTTCTTACGTTGAGTGGTTTGAGCAGGATCGTGATTAATCAGTGAGTCAGTCACTTAAGGATTTTATATATTAGCAAATATTAGTCTAGTAAGTGACTTTAATTATGATAAATAGCATATAATAGCGAGTCGTAGTTTTTAAATTTGGTTTATTATGATGAAAAGTTTACTTCTAAGTAAAAGCTTCTATTTTTTTTGTCTTCTGTTTTATTTTAGCTCATTAGTGCCTAAAAGAGACATGTTTATTTTAAAGTCCCATTAGTCATTCAAAAGGTGACATGCACCATGCATGCACCAGACCGTATACAGTAAAAGTGCAGTAAAAATATACCTTTGTAAAAAATAGTCTGCTGGTTCCCTATCTAATTGTTAATAGTGTCAATATTTTGGAATCTTGGTGGTAAGGTAAAAATTAATGTCGTCCTGCAAATCCTTTCTTTTAATTCATCTGATTACCGGCAAAATAAACCAGAGTTTCACTCCAGAAAGTCCCTATTAGTCATATCAGAGTTGACGTGACCCGAGTTATATCGCGCCACTGACTGACTCATCGTCAGGGTTGTTACTGTTTTTCAAAGGGTAGTATTAGGTAAGAAATTAGGCAATATCTATAGACCTCAACCATCATAGAGGAAAGTAACCAAATATTGAATAGTATCCCTAAAGGTCGATTTTCACTATACCTTCCGTTTCCCTTCCGTTTACATAAAATATTATATCATGTAATGAATAGGAAAATGCACACTATCCGTTCCGTTTCCCTTCCGTTCCATATCTTTTCCTTCCATACATTTATGTATTTACCGTGCATTGATTACATGTTTGTTTGAAGGTTTTAGAGGCCTTTTCGTGGCTGAATGTGTTTTGGAGTTGTTTGGATATGAAAAAAAAAATGGAAATTTTGTTTTGAAGTGCCATTCAAATTTGTTCAACATGTTCTATTTATGACAGCGCTCTCCATTATAGTCAATTATAGTGGACAGTAAACTGCAGAAGAGAGAATTGGGCATTAGATACAGATACGACGGCGCGCGGCGGTCTGTTTAAAGGTACGGTTTCGCTGGAGCCGTCAACGGCGACCGTCGACGGTTGTCGTCGACGGCAACCGTTGAACGCCATCTTATTATGTATTCTTTGGCCAGGCGACGGTAGACGCCAACAGTCGCGCTTTCGATCCGGTTAGTGATCATCATGAAGAGAAAACTATTAGCCCTTTTGCTTTTAGAAGAGGAAGAAGACGAAGAAATTATAAAATATTTGAAAATGAGAAAAAGGTCGACAACTCATAATATTTTTCTTAGAAGACGTAACGAAGAAAGTTTCAGTTTACTAATTAGTGAACATTTGATAGGCGATGAGAAGAAGTTCAGAGAATTTCTTCGATTAAACAAGGATCAATTTTACTTTGTGCTCAGTATAGTGGAAAATGATTTAAAGAAGGCGTCAACTACTGCAGTTAAAAACCCCATCGGCGCATTCAGACTGGTATATCAAGCAGTCAGGCGCTGTCGGCAGCGCCGGGAAAGAACGGCGGAGGCGATGATACGCGCTCAGGAAACCATGCCTATTGAAACCAAATACGATTGAAACCAATGAATTGCAGTAGGCGCCGTCAAGGGCGACCGTGGACGGCGACCGTTGACGGCTCCAGCAAAACCGTACCTTAACATAAAAAGTCTCAGGGCAAAAAGGCGTTTAAAATTCATCACAGAACTTCAATACGCTGACACACGCTGATGACTGCCCTCTAGTTGCAAAAACGTTACAGCAATTACAAGAAATGTTGAACACATATACCATACGAGGCTTTAGGCCTTAAGCTGAACATCGATAAAACTAAAATCATGTGCACTCCCCCGGAACATCACAATAATGGTATTAAACTTGGAGACGAACTATTGCAATATGTAGCGGAATTCAATTACCTCGGCAGTTTGATTTCGCAAAAGGCCAATATCGACTTTAAAATTCAGCACAGGATTAGCAGCGCCTCAAGAGCATTCTGGACATTAAAAGACAGGGTTTTCTACAATCATGACTAGAGCACAAAAACGAAACTTGCAGTGTACAGAGCAATACTAAACCCCACCATGTTATATGGAAGCGAAACCTTGGTGCCGTACCGCCGACACATGAACGCATCGGTTGCAACAGACAGGGCCGGACTTAACGAAGTTGCCACCCCAGGCCAAAAAAAATTGCCGCCCCTTAACATTTTTTTTAATTAAAAAAATTACGGATATAAAAAAAAATTGAATACAGGACCAACAATAGAATAGACCGACAGAACAGATCAACACAGAACATAAAATAAATATTAAAATATTCATATAAAATGACAACAGACGAACAACAAAACTATAAGGTTTGCTTATATGCCTATAAAGGTTTCCTACGTACTTTTTTGTTCGCAAAATTATCAATTACTTCATCGTAATTCATAGTTTTTAAAAGGTCGGACTCAATATGTAAAACTGCCAAATGATTTAGACGTTCTGTTTCCATAGTGGGCCGTAAATAAGTTTTAATACGTTTCAATGCAGAAAACGAGCGTTCAGCAGAACAGTTAGTAATAAAAGTACATGTGAAGATTCTTAATACTGTGAAAGTATATGGAAACAGTCTTGAGCGTTTTTTTTCATAAATTACTTTAAGAAGCTCTCTAGCAGGTGGTTTTGCTGACTTAATGCATTTTATAAATTCACGAAAATGTATTAATTTTGGATAACAGGATAACAGGAATCATTTGGATAACAGGTTATTAAATGTCTGGACTTATCGGTAATGTCGTCAATACTTAAAGTAGATAAATCACTAAAGAAACCAAATTTGGTTGAAAAGTCATTGTAGGCACTTTTCTTGTAGGAAAAATTTCAAGGATTAATTTATCAGTAATAACATTAAATACATTTATCCTAAAATCGTCCCTAGCGTTAAATAGAGTTTCATTATCACTGGTTTCATCAAATTGTCGTTTCCGTTTCGCTTTTCTCTTTTTATCTGCCGCATATTGTTTCTCACCGAACAATTCTATGGCTCTTCATTCATATTCCTCAAATGATTTAGTATTATCTAGATTTCTAATTTCAGAAAAATATTTTTCCAATGAGCTATATAAATCTGCAGCATCTAATCTATTTAAAACGTCTGTCCAAAATACCGCCATAAAACCCATTTCTAGGCTTTTGAATTGTTTAACGAGACTAGAAGCATCTAATTCGGGTTTTAGGCTTTTCGGTATCGTCTTCAGAAATTGACTCCAACGTGGATTTTATTTCATTGGAAGACAATAGTGATTGGCAAGCTTCATTTCGTGCAGACCAACGCGTTTTTGATAATTTTTTTAACGTTTTTGAATTTATTTTTTTTATATTCGAGGTATTTGTATTTATTAACTGGATGCATGGCACAATGCAGTAAAAAATAACCCAAGCGAATTATATATTTAAACAATAATAATAGTTAAGTAAATAAATATGTAATCGGCTAAGGCTATATTCGAAATATTTTATGAACAAATAAAAGTTAAAAAAAAAAATAAATATTTTGGTATGCTCAAAATTTGCCGCCCCAGGCCCGGGCCTAGTTGGCCTAGGCCTAAGTCCGACACTGGCAACAGAGACACCTAAGACAACTCTTAAGAACCATTTGATTCCATGATGTCTCAAACGTATCGGTCCTTGAAAAAGCTAACTGCGAGAGTATTGAAGACAAAATCCCGCTTAAGATGGGCTGATCAAAATCTCTGCTTTACAGTGAGCTTGTAGATGGTAAGAGGAGACCGGGTGGACAACTCAAAAGGTACAAGGATATTTACCACAAAAATTAAAGAGGATTAACATGTAGAATGAGTGGAAAGAAGCAGCTCACAATAGAACGCAATGGAGAAGAATAGTAAACTCAGTTAACAGCGATAACCAAAAAATAAAGAGGCAACAAAGCAATGAGATTTTCACTGAGATCACGTTTCGGGCTTTTCAGTCACAGAAAAGCTCATGAAATGCGTGACCATCTTCTGATGCGTGTCAAATACTCGTGAGCGAGTAATGGCAGTATGTATATTATGTATGCATGTACCGGATGGTGCATCGTCGTTGGAAACATAGAAAATCCCATGCAAATTTTGAACTGTTCAAATATTGGCTCCGCTATTGATTTTACAGCGAAGTCGCAGTAGATTTTTTAAAGCTTTATGTATGGTAAATACAAATGCACATGCCAAATTTGAACAATTTTGGACCAGCCGATTTTGAGTAATTTAAAAAAGATTGCAACTATTTTTAAATTAGAACCGTAACAGGTAACAATCAAACACTAGTCAATAGTCAGGTGATTTTGTCATTGTCAAAAGTACCTAATTTAATTTTAATGTTCAGGGGAAATTAACCGAAACATGTCAGATACACTGTCTAAGCTATTTCCCGCATAGTATCATTTTATCATGCTCACTTTTTCTTTGTGTGTATTAGTACTGAATATTTAAATTTTATTAAAATTAAGTTACGTTTGAAAATGGCGCTGACAACTTAAGTTATGTCGGTTTTTGCCTGGTGTTTGATTGTTACCTATTAAATTAAATTTCTCAAAGAGACAACTCTTTTAAATATTTTACGTCAACTTATTACCCAATAGCCCAAATAAATCTATACCACTTCATATTATCTTAGTTTACGCTACCAACCCTGTTCATCGTCTCGTGCGACTCGTCAAAGGCGGTCGGTTTCTAGTTTTTTTTCTTTTTTTTTCATCTGCTACGCTTTGATGTGACGAAAATACGATGGAATGGGGGCGGATGCGACACAACCGTTATGTCAGTTTCGGTGCTTTTATTGCCCTCGGAACGACGCAAACACCGAACAGGTACGCAAGATTAACGACCTTATCTCCACTGTAAACAGAGACCAGATTACTTTAATTGCGTGGGCGCGATTAACTTTTTTCCACTCCGATATCGGCTCGCTTTGGGTGTCAAATTAAAAAAGATCATTATCTAGATTGCAGGGCAAACATACAGGGTGTAATATAAAATAGACGGCGCAAGGCGGGTAAATTTCGGAAGCAGTTCATAAAAATTCGACAGAAATGTCTTGTATAAATGGGTGATTTATTTCTACCTATGTTTATTTATGTTTTGTTCTTCTATTTCTTTTCACGGACATGACGGTTAGAGTTGCAAGGCGTCCGAGATTTCCAAGAAAATCCCTCTTAGTTAAATTGTCTCGGATCCGGAAATTTATTAAACTATGCCGAAAAGTGCTATTCAAATTCTATCCTATTGTAATCGCAAAACATTTTCCGATGCACGTCATCCATCATAATATCGACATTGAGCCTAAAGTCTATAAACCTGACTAAATGAAATTTTGCCAAAAATGTTTAAATTTGTTGTATAATTTAAGATACCGAGCGCATTAAAACATTATGACTCTTGATCTAGCCACGAAATGACAAACAACCAACCGACCGACCAATAATATTCTAGGGCTCAAACTCACTGACGACCAGGTCGCAACGACCTGGCCGTCGGCTGGCTGGATGCATTGCGTTTTTAGCTGCGGCCATATGAACGACCAGTGTCAACAGAGTTGTCAGATCTTACGATTTTTTACGTTTTATCAATTAGAAAATATTGTTTCAGAATTGTCAAAATATCCGAGTTAACTAAAAAGCGAAGTTGCTATTTACAACAAACAAAAAGTATTGTGTACGCGCGACCGACAAAAAGGGAGATATTCTGTTTCTTTTTTCTACTGATATGGCGCCCTTATCGACTTTAGAAGTAATCATATTAGGGCATATACATATCAAATATATACTGATTTTCGCCTATCTCTGCAATGTGTTGGAGTCGAAGCCGAGTTAGAGACAACTAGATAACCGGTTCATGTATATTTTACATAAGTTCATCTGTTAGCGAGACACTGGCGCAACAGCGCAACTCCAAAATTCCGAATATCGATTAGCCCTTGCTATGAGGATAAGCCAATTGTCGAACGGGAACGCAAACGAAAGCCGTACGAAGTTGGACGGAGCCGTACGAATGAACAGCTGGTGCTAGCGTCTAGTCTCTTATTGGTCTGGTGATCCGATCGATAATTCAAAATCCAGTCTTGCGCACTACGCTTGTGCTCCGCTAACTGAGCGACTTATGCAAATTCCTTCAGAAGATTTATATACCCATTTCACCGGCTCGGCTTCACAGAACGCAGTTTGGAGTCAATATAGTTAGTTAGTATATATATATGTATTAGGGCCATCGTAAAAAAAGATCGTCAGACACTGGCTCTAAATATAAGCAGGTAGAAAGTTTAGCTTCCAGTTATTTCAATGTTTACAATATACCGAAGAATCACCATACTTTCTTAATTTTTTTTTCAAAATAATGTACCTAGTAGAAATATAGTCTAATGAACCCTGTTTGAAAAACGTTAAATTAAATATAATATTTAAAATACAGTTGTCCTCTTTGTACAGGGTGGGTCAAATTCGACGCTTTTAACTGGAAACACCTTTTTCTATAGGAGATAGACGAAAACTAATATTGCTGTCTGGAGCTCAATTTTCATCAAAAACATGATGGTGAAAACCGCACATCGATATCTGTTACCGTTTCGGAGTTACGGGGTGTTTTTCAAAAATGTGCATTTTAACAAATCGCTGTAATTTTTTGCTTTGGAAAATTTTGTATTTCTATGAAAACATTTCCAAAGCACCTTTTACGTAGAATTTAATGGTTTAAGTATAATTTTTTAAAAATTAATAATTTAAGAGTTATCAACAGAAAAATTGATTTTTTATTTGGGACACCGTCTATATTTTTAATTAACTGAAAAGAATTTAAAATTACCTTTCCAAAAATATAGCACACTTGATATTTTGTTATAATCCCCTTCGAAATACACAATTTTTAAAAGCTCGCCACTTTTAAATAGTAGGCTTTGGACCCCTTATTGATGATATGCCCTTAATGGAACTCGAAAACATATTTTTCCAGCAAGACGACGCACCGCCTCTGAACGCTGAAGTTATCAGCAAATTTTTGCAGCCAATTTCAAGAATAATTGAATAGCTAACCAAGATCCCAGCCGTTGGCCGTCGAGGCCACCTGACTTAGTGCCCATGGATCTAATCATACGGATATATTTGCGGAAGAATAAAGGTTCCCTATTCTTCCGTATAATTTAGACAAGAATTAGAAATACTTAGCAGTTATGAGAGGGTATCTTTCACCCCCACTGAGTTAATGAATTCCGCGAGAAATGTTCAAAAACTGCCCCGTCTGTCCATAACAGAAGACGGTCGATATATCGCAAAATCTGTACATGACTACAATACAACTAAAAAAACTAATTTAATAAAAAAAACAAGTGGCTGTAGAAAAACTTTAAATATTATTTTTTTTTATTTTTTACCATCGAAACTCAAAGGTATAATAACAGGTATCATACCAACCATAAATAGAGTAGGTATGTCATATAAAAATGTTTTGAGTTTTTACTAGAATCGACCCTTGATAAAAAAAAGGGATTAGATTTAAGTTTACCTTTGATCCAGTCTGTATACTATTTCTTTGGATTTTCTGCACGTGTGAAAAAACTACACTAAAACACTATATTTTATAGAAAATAAAATATTGTGCCTTGAATTTGAGGGATTTCATCTGAAAAATTATTAATTTGGAAGAAAACCGGCAACAAGCGGCAGAAAATAATAATATTTCCGAGCAGTCTTCTGGTCGCAACCTTGTCGCAACGACCAACGGACGGCCAGGACTTGTGGCCAGGACGTTAGTGTGCGTTATCTCATTTGATTTAATAGTTTTAGAGGTAGGTGCTGCCTGGCCGGTGCGACCTGGTCGTCAGTGTGTTTGAGGTTAACCCTGCAAACAAAACATAATAATTTGATTGACAGTTTTCGCGCTGTGGCTAAATTAATATGGTTTTCAAATCATAACTGAGCAGCTCTTCATTTTACTTTATAGAGCAAATGATTGTAACAGATATTCTATTTAGATTAAAGCTACAAAACTTAGTTTAAACCGAATTTTATTATCGCTATGTTGGTCACATTGCGCCTGTAGCAATGTAAGTATGAAATATATATGTACAAAATGAATTTAAATAAAAATGCTAACCTCACTTTTTGAGTAGACATGGATATGATATTAAATATTAAACTAGTAATTACTTAACGTTCAAATAAACCACACAACTCACAAGTTCTACAATCTACAACCAAGTTATTTTTAATCAAATACCAAAGAAAAATAAGGAGACTGAATGAATAGATAATGAAAGATTATCTTCATTCATTACTTTTGAACTTCAATTTTGTATTCTTTAGTCTAAGCTTCAAGAGAGACTTCAGAAAAGTACAAATAAAATATATTTACGGTGAAACGTGGGTGAAACTGGGCGAAACCATGGAAAACTTTGAAGAACCGTTGAAAATCCGTTAAAGTCGGTTAAAATTTAAATATAGAATTTAGAGAATCTATTTGAAGTTAGGTTCGTATCACTTGGCTAGCTGGTGGCTAGTAGTAGTCTATGCCATTAGTACTTTGTTTTACGGCCTGACCTGTGAGGGCCATTCGGCCGTTGTTTTGATTATTATCATCAGGGTTCGCCTGATGCCTGATTTAATTTTGACATTTGATGTTTCATGTCATATATTTTCGTTTCGGGAGCGGGAGCGGGATCTCCCGTTATCGTCGTAATATCTGGAAGATCCGTGCCGTTCGCTTCTTCGAATAACCGGTTATAGGTTATTGAACGTAATGCAAGGTTATTAGGTTAACTGGTGAAAAAAAAACTACCTTTAAATAACCGGTTATTTTAGAGGAAAATACCGGTTATTCAAAAAACCGGTTACTTTTGCCCATCTCTAGTAGGTGCGGCCTGGCCGGTGCGACCTGGTCGTCAGTGTGTTTGAGCCCTAACCCTGCAAACAAAACATCGAATTTGATTGGTCAGTTTTTCGCGCTGTGGCTAGATCAAGGGATATCATGTTTTAAAGCATACTGAGCAGCTCTTCATTTTACTTTATAGAGCAAATGATTGTAACAGATATTTTATTTCGATTAAAGCTACAAAAATTAGTTTAAACCGAATTTTATTATCGCTATGTTGGTCACATTGCGCCGTGTTCAGCAATGTTGTCCTTTATTATTTGACAATTTTCCTAGTGTCAGTCATTATTTTCTATAATATGGTGTTCTAGTGGAATCTTCGTCAGTAATTCTCGTTTTTTGCCTATTTTCATAGTCCTTTTTTAAAAATTGCACTTTTAAGTACAAACAGTTCTTTTAAGAACTAAATATTCGAGTTTTTGTATTGCATTTCTTGAAATTGTGTGTTGAAAATATACCGAAGTGTTTAAACAGTCGAAGCAAAGAGCTTGTAGTTTCCCTGTTTTTTTAAAACTATTTTGAACGAGAACGTGACAATAAAGGTCCTTTATTACTCTTGACTGCAGTCAGAAAAGTAAGTTTGATTGATAAGCACATTATACCACTTTGAAAGTTAGTTTTTATTAAATTCTGTGATTATTAGTTTGTGCATTAATAGCACCCTCTTATTTGTCACAGGCTTTATTAACATTACATTTTCAAAATTTACATGAGATTTCGTATGTCGATTATACTAGTTAATTCTGTTTTAGACCTACATATTTGATAAAATAACAATTATATCTATTTTATAAACTGTAAAAATTGTAATTGGTAGATGTCCGGTATACATACGTTAGTAACCTAAGCAATGTAAAGCTGCCAACATTTCGTGTTTACATTCATTCGTATAGTTCACATAAAACAAGTCTAATGGAAAGTTACTTTTGACAGATTAAAAGTCCATGTCATAACATACGACTTTAAAATTATAGAAACGTCTACTTATTTTAAGAGCTAAAATAAATGTATACAGAAAATAAATCCCCCAAAAAATCTTAGTTTATAAATAAAATCATTTTTTTTTCACTTCAAGGGTTTCTTATCTACAGGGCGCGCTAAAAATCGAAACCAATGGAAAACATTTATATGTATTAAAATGTTATAGAAAGAAAGTTTATGCGAACTAGATTGTCTCTAAGGCTGTATTCCGTTGCAAAACGAGGCGAACCTGACCGGTAAACTACGGTAAAGAGCGGTTCCTGAAAACATCGGTTTGATACCGAACGGTTTGGTAAAATACTGGAACTGGAAACGTCAAATTTGACGTTTTCTATTTTTCAATATTTCTATTATAAAATTTATCTTTTATGCATTTTTAATGTACCTATTCTCTGCTTTTACGTTTGCTTCTTCTTTTCAATGCTGTTTAATATTGAAAAGTACTTTATTAATAAACTGTTAAACTCGTTAGACAGCTCAAGTGAAGATTTGCAGGTCCAATATTAAAACAGATCAATAATAAATAAACAAATCTAACCAATATTTATATTTTTATAGCTTACAAAATATTCACGATTACTTGATGTCTTGTTTTTCATTTACTTTAAATGTTCCTGACTTTAAGAAAGAATGGCTGTATGATAAGTTTAAATGGTCCTAAAAAGTCATTCTATTTAGTTAATGAAATTTATTTACCTTTACTGCCTACCTCCATTATTTTTGGATGTAAATACAAAATATTATCACAAATTTTACAAATTAAATGAGAATTTCATTCGAACTTCCAATATTTGCTTGATTTCTGTCACATAAATGACTTTGACAAACAAAACCAGAAAACCAGCCTTCTCGCACTGGTTAGTTTGTTTTTTTCAGGAACCGCGTTCCGTAATAAGAAAACTTTCAGGAAACCGATAGAAACGGAACATAAAACCATAACCAAGGTAAGCAGCGGAATACACCCTAAATGTTTAATGTTAAAAAATCAACAGTTTTAATTGATGTGTCTAAGAGAAACTAAAGTGTTCCCTAAGTAGTTACATTGGAACATTTTAAATGGTTTTTCTTTGTTTAGTTTCTGACAACGGGAGGAGATATACCTCATAAAACATTATGTATTTTTTGTTGGTTAAGCAAATTTGTGAGCACTGATAAGTTGGTGTCCGTTTTTGTTCTATGCAGGGAATTTTAAATTTATGTTTAAGTGACAAAATACCTAAGCCTTTTTCAATCAATACGAGGGTTGTTTTTTTAGATTTTGCATATAGAGATAAAATCAGTAGATAACTTTTAAATACTATTGTTTTTCAAAGTATTCTCCACGAAGAGAAATGCATTTTTGCGTCGGTTGGAACTAATTCTGAAATCAGTTATGCCATTCGATTGTTGGTATCTTCAAAATTGCGTTTTTGACGAATCTGACTGTATCTTATGGGGACTTGTACCTTTGACTACGCAGTTCATTCTTAATTAATGGATATGGAATGGAAACGGAAGGTATAGTGAGAATCAACCTTTATTGTCGAAAACAGAAACCAACTTGGCAAGGCATTCTTGTTGAGACATCTGTCTTCGAAAATTGTAAAAAAAATATTGCCTGTAAATTTTTCCATTCTCGGCTAAATTCCATTTTTTGGCTGACTCGTCAACTTCAAAAATTCAGTTTAGGTACAGCTGGGTACAGCTTTAAGCGAAGCGGCCTAAAACTTTAGCAATAAAGTTATCTAAAAATGACAATTAATTTTGACATTCGATATACAGAGTTGTTCACCACATACGACACGGAGTATTGTAGCTAAACGATTAGATTTTTACAAATTGTAAGTTTTGGTTTTGTTGAAGGTCTATTAGGGCTACAATTTAAAAATATTTTTACGAGATACAGTGTGTCCCAAATAAATAAAATATCAAAGTTGTATTTTTTCAAATGAAACACCCTATATATTATTACATTTTTAGTTTCTACGATTAAAATAGAGATAAATTTGATTAAGGTTTATCACACTTAAACCTTACCGTTTTTGAAATATTTTCGATTTTGTCAGATTGCAGTAAACATTTTAATGCTTCATTTCTCTAGACATATTTAAGTATACCATAACATTTTTTACCTATCTCTTCAAGTTTTCGTAGAAAATGCATTTTGTTATAAGTTAGACCTCATACTCATTTATCAATATACCCATGGAATATTGACATTTTAGATTATTTTTAAAGATGTTATAAATTTTTAAAGAGTACAGAGATACTAATATTGTCGATATGGTTCCGTTTATTTCATTAAAAAAAATTAAAAAAAAACTGTTTAAACATTTGTTAACGAGGACCTATAATTAATATGATTCCAGTATTCAAACTACATTAATTGACTGTTTGCGTTGATTAATAATAATTGTTCCAAATACTAAAAACTGAATTTTGTATTTGTATTTAGAGAGTGTGGTAAAAGTAACACCTTAAAAATTTTATTTCATTTTTTGAGGATGCCTATTTATAACAACAGAGACGTTCATTTTCATAACTTATTATTATATTGATTTCTGATTCAAATCCATATTTATTTAGAATAATTTATTAACTAACACAATTAAGTATGTAATTTATTAATATTTAGGCGGAAATAAAGGTGGTATATTTAATTAATGGTGTACTTTTATAAAGATTTAAATAGTTTTCTTTTTGTATACAAATGGGCTAGTAATATTATCGTTTTTAGCACCTGTACATTTTGTACATTTGTTGCTTTAAAAACAATCTAAAATGTCCATGGATTGATAAATGAGGTCTAAATTATAAGAAAATGCATTTTCTACGAAAACTTGAAGGGGTAGGTAAAAAATGACATAATACAGTTTGATAGCCAATTGAATTGTGCATCTGATTATCCTAAAATATACAGGGTGTTCTATTTAAATTAAACAAGTTAATGCCATTTAAAGCTATAAATTATTTAAAATAAATTTGTAGACTCTCTGTATGAGGTAGTATTATTTTTATTATTTCAACACAATGCCTGATCAATATATATACCTAAACTTCAGTAAATATTTAGTATTAAAAACTTTCATACCCTTCGAGAAATAAAGCCTTAAAATTTTTACTGCAATATCACAAAATTGAAAATATTTCAAAAACGGTAAGGTTTAAGTGTGATAAACCTAATCAAATTTATCTTTATTTTAATCGTAGAACCTAAAAATGTAATAATATACAGGGTGTGCCGTTTAAAAAAATACAACATTGATATTTTTTATTTATTTGGGACACTGTATCTTATAAACATATTTTTAAATTGTAGCTCTAATAGTCCTTCAACGAACCCAAACTTACAAATTGTAAACATCTAATAGTTTAGCTACAATACTCCGTGTCGTATGGGGTGAACAATCCTGTATATTGACAGGCGCCTACTATGTTTCTATATGGAAAATATAAAAGACAACCCCCTAGTATGGTGCATCAAAAAATTCTAAAAAATAGAGAATAAAAAAGCATCAGTAATAAAATTAAATTTTACATTAAGTACACAAAAAAACCTTTGGTCAAGTCGGCTTAATTTTACATAAATTTTATAATTTTACATAATTAAATATTAATTTTACATAATAATATAAAATGACAGCAATCGACATTTCCAAAGCCAACTTTGACGTCGTTAGAAGTGTTAACAGTGAAAAATCAAATTTAATCCCATTATAACAGAACAATAAATTGACAAACTTTAACTGATTGATAAATTAATCCCTCCATGGCTATGCAATATCACGCCGATAGGGTTTAAAGCTGTCGGGCGAATGACGTGTTTTGCGCTAGCCTTTTCATTCCATTTTCACTGAAAATCATTATATACGGAAACCCTTGTCTCTATCCGCAATTGAATATTACGCCCGGCCGACTAAAAACAATTCAATCGGAGCTCGTCCGATTATTTACGGTTTTCGGAATATCCCATTCAATCTATTTTTTAATTAATTCACTGTGATTATTTGTAAAACACAATAAAAAAGTAAAAAATAACAACTTTCTACTTTTATAACGTACCTATACAGGAGTAACAATTTGTTCACCTACAATTGAAAATACATATCTCTTAAACAGCGTCTACACTATGCGAAAAACTCTTCGAAACATGTTAAGGTCGCATTTCGTCGCCCAACTTTGATGCATTTCGATTTATTTCCAGTTGTCTTTACCCACTTGGGATTGCCTCGACCTACTTTCGATTCTAAAAAGCGCCTGAAAACTACTCGTGAGGAGGGCGTGGAGGATTTTTTTGGCGTTTTTTCTTTTCAAAACATGGTATCAGTATCCGAAGCAATCAGTATCCGAAGCAAAGGATTTTTTTTCACAAATATCAGTGAAATAAGTAAACCTAAACATTTCTAAAATAGCTGTTATTACGATGATATTTCTTTAATTACATCTCGTTTTATGGTATATTGATATATATTCCACAAAATTAATATGTGAACACGCGTTTATTATATGTACTTATAGTAAATATTTAGGAACAAAATTTTCACTTAAACTGCAGGAATATAATTACAATATTTTTAAGTTTTAATTTTATTATAATGAATGTAAGAACTCTATTTTTTATGCTACGATTTCTTTATCTGATGTAAAATAAATAAACATTTCAAAAGTCGAGGCGCGATGGAATTCTGAACATAAACAAAAACAAGCCCAAAATTCATGGTACCTACACTTTTCAAAAAGGTTTCAAATAACACGCAATACAGTATCACCGTCTAAAACAATATTAGACAGCGTCAGAGAAAGAAGTGGTACGCACTTATTAAATTAAAATTATTAAAGTTTCTCAGGTTTAATTAAGGTTTTGTGGTGATTCTGAGTTGCCTTGCCGTGCCGAATAAGAAGTTTAATTAAGGTGAGTTTATTTTTATCTCACTGAGCAACTAGTTGGTTAATGGTTTATTGTTTTTATTGTGATATATTATATTTCTGAATCTCAAATAAATTTTAAGATATTTGATTGATTATAAAGAAAAGATGATTTGCAGATGATAATATTGAAGTATTTCTTTATAGTGATTTATTTATATTTGTCTATGTGACTTTAATAGAAGTTACAAATATATTTGTGTATTAATATTATCAAATTGATCTTGATTGAATTATGTTTAGCTCTATTACTTTCTGCAGTTAGCCTATGTGGCGCAATGCCTGTGTGGCGTAGTTAGCCTATGTGGCGCAGTTACCCTGTGTAGGGTAGTTAGTCATGAGAAGTAGTTAGTCGGGTGGCGTAGTTAGCCTTGAAGAGTAGTTTGGCCTATTAACTTGTGCATTATATTTATCCTGTGTGGCGTATTGCCTGTGTGACATATTCTCTGTGTGAGAACAGTCTGTGTGACTACCTGCCTGTGTGACGTATTCTCTGTTATTATCGTATATTATTATTATCGTATGTATCTTTTATGTTGGAATATTAAGAAACTATTCAAGTACCTGTTTAATTTTAAATTCACCTCATTTTAATAATAACTGGTAACATTGTTGCTCACACCATTTTTCTCTTTAATTGCAGGTAGGTCATCTCGGTAGCCAGGTCATACAAGACTTTTATTGCTAATAACATTTGTCCATTTGCAGCGCACAGATCAAAGTTGGCTATTACGACTAGTAACGTACCATCTATTAGTATTATTTTTATTTTATATTATTAGTTGTATTTTATTATACAACATTTACGCCCTTTAAATTTGTTTTATAGTTTTTATTTTTTATCTTTGAGTTGACCGCTTGAAAAAAAACTTATTGGCTCTTATATGAATTAGTATATAAAATTGTATATGATATGTTTGTTTACGGCCTTAAATGATTAATATAAGAGTAGTATTGCTTGATGAGTTAATACTGGTGACATTATCAATATAATATCGAACTGATTGGGAAAATTATTGACTGACTCGATGTCAACAAAAGTATGGTCCACGGACATTTTTTAAAAGCAATGTTCCTTTACTGTTCTTAAGAGATATCTGTAAACGATACTTTTATTAGCACCCAGCATGGTTTAATATAAATCCATTCAACTAGTATTTATTATGCAGGGATTTCGTAATTTAATTCGTAAACTAAACTTTGCTACAGACTACAGTATAAATGTTACTTTACCATAACAAGAGATAATAAATAATTAGACGATTTTTTAAATAAATTTGTGTATATTTTGTTCATGAGACGCAATACAGTTGATT
This sequence comes from Sitophilus oryzae, assembly GCF_002938485.1. NCBI lineage: Eukaryota > Metazoa > Arthropoda > Insecta > Coleoptera > Curculionidae > Sitophilus > Sitophilus oryzae. The sequence goes on along the minus strand of NW_022146948.1, from coordinate 1,199,401 downwards.
ATAAGGCGATAAATGGTAGACCGGTAGTTAGTCACTATTTTATATTTTTTTTACTATATTGTAATTAATAATATTAGACAATGCTTAAAATTAATATTCTTGTGGAACCATCGGGGAAAAGCCAATTTAATTTACCATCGGTAACTGATTTCATATCAGTTTTTCCGTGTTTACTTATTTTGCTGAAGCCACCACAACGTTTGACCTTTCACAAAATAGTACGATAAATATAAACCCGTGTTATGAAAATTAGTTCCCACGTTTCCTCAAATTGATCGAGACCCGCCGTGATTAGTTGTTTGTTTTTATGGAAGCCGTCAACAATAATACCAAATAAAACCAAGACCACCACCAAGAGAGTCTTAGTTTTGCCTTCTCTCATCATTATAACAATGTGGTTCAAACACATTTTCAAACTTTAAATCAAAAGCCTCGTGGAATGGTTTAGAAGTCAATAAGTGTAAGTCAATCACCAATTCCATTGAGATAATGAGGTAAAACAAGATTTAAAAAAATCAAAGCCTATTTTTTTTAATCCTGTTTGATACACTGGTTGACTTCTGAACCATCCGAAGGACCCCTGAAGGTCACAGATACACATCGGAGTAGCAAATATTATTTTTTAACCCTACTCCTTCTACTTTTCCACATAAAGTTTGAACATAAAAATACTTAGTTATTCGAGGCATGCTTTTAGTTTACTGGGCATTAAAAGTTAAAGTACAATAACTATTAAAAAGTCAATTACAGACTAAGATATGAAAACAATTACATCCATTTTTTAATAACTTATTTTACTGCGTCTGTGCGTGACTAATACTGAACGAACATTACTGAAATTTATGAGATTTTCTGTGTTATGCTTTGTTTCCTATAATTACGATATTTTTACTACATTATGTAGGTTTATTTGAATAACAATCGTTATTTTATTATGAGCTATGGATTCCTTGGTCAGAGACTAGATTCAAGATTGAAGCAATATTAAAGCCGCTAGAACCTTTTGGTCTAACGGGGTAAAAAATATTTTAAATACGTAAAGTATTTTCACTCTTTTTTTACAGGATATGTGGGGGAATTTATTTTTAAAATATTTCCATAAATATTTAAGGTGTAAAAGTTCAGGTTTAAGGTTCTCTGGTTCATTACTACGACTTCTTTAATTTTTTAACTTTATTTTATAAATTCCATTACTCACCTAATACCACAGAATATCGTTGCGTAGCTAGATATTCTGTGCCTAATACTTTAGACACAAATATCTACACTCAGATGCAAAAAAAACGCAACGGAGAAATTTTTGGTCAAATTTAAAGTGTTATATTTTTGTTATTTTTAGCCCTATTTTTATGAATTTTTTAGCAAACTGTAGATAATTATATCAAATTTAATTCGTAAACTCAGTTTTTTATAAACTTTAGTATTTGGCATATTATACAGGGTTAATCGAGGGGTTGTTTTTTACCCTAACTTTAAAACACCCTGTGCAATAATTTCGTGTATAAAGTTTCTTAAAATATCAAGCACAGAATATCTAGCTACGCAACAGAAGCCTCGTTACATGTATAAAATTGTAGGTAGCAAAAGGAGACAGGCTTTAAAAGTCTGTCTCCAAATCAGATATTTTGATGTGGTAGTTTCGCTACTACATAATAGAGGGCAATAAATTTAAAAGAATACAGTTTTCTACAAACAAAATTTAAAAGAATTTTGTGCAGTGTTGCCATTGTGTAATTCATATCTTAATACTTCCTGATAAAACCTACCTTCAAATTTGCTACATCATTTAAACATATTAAAATAGATCAGAGCTGTTTTTTTCAGTTTGCCATGTTAGTTGGAATTAAATCTTATGAGCTAAATTACAATTACTTCCTGACGTTTGATTGTATAATTGAATCCTGAATTTTCATTGTAATTCGGCGACAATATAATAAGTATTGTTCTACTATTATGATACCACTTCCTGACGTTCGATTGTGTTCATACCAAGTTCATATTGTATAATAGGGAAAAACCGGCGTTAGCGATAGCTATGAAATGAATATCACTGTCATTTTATATGTAAATTTATATGGGAAATGTCATCGATCGTCCTTTTCCAGCCAACTGGACGCCGTTTTTTCAGAAGCATATCAAGTGATACCATAATATAGTACTATATTACGATACATGGCGTTCGATTGGGCTTAAACTTGGTATACTATATCTTCAGTGACATTGTAATATCATGGTACCATGAAGCATATAAAGTGGTACCTTCTATAGTACCATATTTGATGACATAGCAATATTAGGTACATGCGGCAATAGGGCTTAAACTTGGTATACTACGTATTTTCGGTGATATTGTAATATGATGGTACTATGATGCATATCATCTGGTACCATAATATAGTACCATATTATGTACATGGCGTTCGATTGGGCTTACATTTGGCATGCTACGTATCTTCGGTGATATTGTAATATTATGGAACCATGGAGCATAATAAGAGGTACCATAATATAGTACCATATTACGACACCATTTCCTGGCGTTCGATTGGACTTAAACTTGTTATACTTCGTATCTTCGGTTACATTGTAATATGATGGTACTATGATGCATATAAAGTGGTACCTTAATATAGGACCATATTTCAATACCATTTCCTGGTGTTCGATTGAGCTCATATTTGATATATACTTGCGTATTTTTGATGACATTGCATTATTATGGTACCATGAAACATATTAACTGGTACCATAATATAGTACTATATTACGTACATGCCGTTCGATTGGGCTTAAACTTGGGATACTACGTATTTTCGGTGACATTGTAATATGATGGTACTATGATGCATATAAAGTGGTACCTTAATATAGTACCATATTACGATAAGATTTCCTGGCGTTCGATTGTTCTTAAATTTGGTATACTACGGATCTTCGGTGACATTGCAATATTATGGTACCTTAAAGTATATCGAGTGGTACCATAATATAGTACACCATTATGATATCATTTCCTAGAGTTCGATTGGGCCCAAATTTGGTATACTTGCGTTTCTTTATAAAGATCTGCTTATATAATAATTTTAATTTATTTTACGAATTTTAATTTATTGTTCGATGTCGTGACAGCAACTTTTATGCAGAACTAATATATTATTAATTGTACCTGCGTCACTTTTTAAAATCTGCCTAGGTCTATATAAATAACGTGGCAAACGGAAGAAATTTGTTATTATAGTATTTTTTAGTCAGTTAACATTTTTTGTACTGCATTTTAATAAATTATTTCCATTATTATTAAACTTATATTTCATTACTAACGTTCCAGCATTAATAAATATCACTATCAATCGCCCTGTATATTATTAATTTTAAAGGTAATTAAATGTATTTTCTTAGTTAACGTTATAAGGTATAGTGTATATTAAAAATGTATATGTTTTGTAATAATATACTTAAAACTATTTTAATAGCCAAAGGAATAATTAATATAAGTGTATCTGACAAGAAAAGAAGAATAGAAAGAAATGCATACTGCATTATACACAATAAAAAGAATGGGATGCCAATTCAAGTCTTTTTAAATCTGGCAACTGTGCATATTTAGCCGAGTTTTAAGGCCGTCGACGAGCCGTCGATCCAAAACCGAAAGTTCAAAATTTCTAATTATATTCTGATTATGATATTGTCGCGCCATCTAGTATTCTATTTGTGCAATTTTAGCTCTTTCATTTCGAGTATTTTTCTGTTACGTAGCTAGATATTCTGTGATATCAAGGCTAAACCTGTGCAAAGTCCAGAGACTAGCATGCGTTTGCATCACAGGAACCATGAGAACCTGTCCAACAGCAGCAATGGAGGTCATTCTAGATCTAACACCACTGCACATTGTCATTGGTAGATATGCCAATGCGACAATGATTAGAATGGTCACTAACGGAATTAGTACTGGGAGAATTGTCAGATCAGGGGCTTGGAACACCCTCAAAAAGGAAATACCACTCCTGCAACTCCCAGTGGACGATATGCCAAGAACGTACAACTTTGAGAAACATCTCAATGTAGTATTGAGCAATAAAAAGGATTGGAAGAGCGAAACGCTTGCCCAGCAGTTAAAAGACCATACCATAACTTGGTATACTGATGCTTCCAAAACCAATACGGGAGTATTGGTTTTGGAACCAAAGGGCTAAAAATAACAAAAATATATCACTTTAAATTTGACCAAAAATTTCTCCGTTGCGTTTTTTTGCATCTGAGTGTATTTTTGATTTTAAAGAAGCACAGTAAAAATAGTTTGGATTTTATAATTAAAGATACAGATGTAACAAATTTTAATTAATGAAAGGAAGTAACTTTTTAAAGATGCAGGTTTATTTTTTACAGAGTTGACACTTTTATTAGTTGTTCCAACCATAACGTTATATACTTCCTCCTTTTAGAAAGAAAAATCGTTCAAAGACGAAAGATTGTTATTTTTCAAATAAGTCATAGCCTTGTTATAGTTTCCATGTATTGGGCGGAAAAATCGATTTTATGAATAGTATAAATAGAACAATATAAGCTAGGCATATACTACCATTTGATTTTAATTGCCAAATTCCCGAAAATAGGTGCTATTAAAAATCGTCTCACGGCACGCAAACAATACTGGATATATTTAACCAACGCTACAAAATAGTACAAAGACCTATATTATGCATGTTGAAATTGCATCAATAAACGAATTAGTAAAGGGTTGAGTTAAACTCCATGTTTGATGATAACTATTGGGGGAGGGGGGCAAATTGGGTCCTTTTCCCTTGTTGTAGATTTCAAAAAGCTCATGTTTTTCTAAACCAGCTTTTCTGAGAATGCTTTCATTTCTCACACTGTCGACCCAGGACACTCAGCATTCGTCGTATGGTCCACACATTGCGAAGGCTTTAATTCTGTTTATAGTTGTTAGTCTCAGTGTCCATGCTTCTACATCATATAACAGAACGGACCAGACATAGCAAACATATTACTTCGCCAATAGCACTTCGCCATTCTGTGTCTAAGGCCGAAGGTCAAGTTTTACACCTATCTGTGAGGAACGAAGTTTTAGGAAAGTTGTTCTGGCTTGTTCGATCCTATATTTTATCTGGATCCCATGTTTTGTTAATCATGCGTCCCAAAGTAGTATAAAGTATAAGGTAGGTAAAGTAAGTATTTAAATTGGGTGTCTGTTTGATGACCTCTCCATTTAGGAAAATTCTGATGTTCGGAATGTTGTTTCTACTAACATAGCCCATAAATTTGTTTTTTTCTAATAGTAATTTTTAGACCCAGTCTTTGGCTTTTGTAATTGACCTTATTTAGAAGGATTTGGAGATCATTTGCTCTCTTTTCTCCTTCAATATCACGATGTCATCCGCATATTAGATATTATTAAATGGAAGGCCATGTATTTTTAAACCAATCGGACTCTCGGAGATTGTCTTAATGAATATGTTTCTTTCCACATATAAGTTGATCATCAATATTCAGCTTCACTGCAGTCTAATATTGAAACATTCTTTGTAAATGTAGGCTTAAACTCGACTGACAGCTCGAGTTTTTTCGTGCGACAAAAAAAGAGATATTGAAACACATGATTGACATATCATTGAAAAATATAACAAAATATATACTATGAATAAAAAAATTGCCTTTACAGGCAAGACAGTATATGATTTTCAGGAGCCGTGTTCCGCAGTAGTAAAATTTCAGACAACTTAACAAGTTATAATATTATAATATTTATCTAAAAAAGAAAACATTCGACCAATGTGTAGTACCAGTCATAACCTATGCATGTAAAACCTGGACACTTAAACATCATAAGGAAACTTTAATAAAGGAAGAACGCTTAATGGAAGGACATATGCTGGGAATAACCAAGAGAGGCCGTAAAAGAATAATGGATACGAAAAAAGACCCAGGACCCAGGTAATAGATGTCATCCACAGAGGCCCTGAAATGGCAATGAGTAGGACACCTGGCAAAAAGAATAGACAACAGATGGACCACAAAAATTACAGCATGGTACCAAGAGAACTAGAGGAAGAGCGAACCTGACATGGGACCATGACATCAGGAAATTAGCAGGGATAACTTGCGTCCGCATAGCCAACAATAGACAATGGGCCCAACTACAAAAAGGCCAAAGAGACCTCTAAATATGTGAGGGAGGCTATACCATAATTGGAATTGGAAAAGCTGAAAATAATGATGATGATGATTCACGCTGAAGTCTAATTGCAACAAAAACATTAATTTCATATGGTGCGGACTTAATCTGTACTGATATTAAAACACGTATGGTTATTAACAACTTTGTTATGATTTTCTGCCATTTGGAATAAATGTGAAAAAATAGATTGCTATAATAGTGATTACATAAAGAGTAACAAGCTATGTTGCCCTCTTATATTGTAATAAATAGAATGTAGAATAAAAAATGCAAAATAAAACACTAAATCACCACAATACACCAAAACACTTTTACTTTTACACTGGACGCGCGTTTCGCTAACCATGTTATCATCATCAGCAGATGATTATAAACTAACACTATATAGAGTTAAACTATATAGAAATTATAATCATCTGCTGATGATGATAACATGGTTAGCGAAACGCGCGTCCAGTGTAAAAGTAAAAGTGTTTTTGTGTATTGTGGTGATTTAGTGAGGGGAGTTAATCACCGCAACCTTACAGATCTATTGTGTGTTCCCCTTTCTTGAGTTATAACGAGTTATAACTTATCATACAGTCTCAAGGCTTTAACAAAAACCAGTATCTGAGACGGCTCCACAAAGGCCAGCTCTCCATCTACGACATCAGCCATCATCCGTACCAAAGTTCATGGCACGAAAGGTCGTCGTCTCGGCGCACTCTGTGGAAAAGGGTGTTTCCCCATTGGTATGGTATTTCCCCATTTTCCCCACAGAATCTGCATTCGCCGTTGTTTCTCAGCTTCAGCTTACTGAGGTGTTCCTTGAGGAGACAGTGTCGTGTTAGAAACCCCGTGACAATCTGAAGATTGTTTTTACTTAAAACAAAAAAAACCTTTGATTTTTCTCGGTCGTAAGTTCTCAGGAACTTTTTCGAGTGTCTTAGACCGTTGGAGGATACCAATTCCAATTTACGGATGGAGTCTTCCAGATTCTTCAGTCAGGCATTCTTTGACTAACTTCGAATTAATGGTTACTGAGTTGATCGCGTTTAGTGCTGCTTGACTATCGGATAGGATAGGATTGGCAATCGGATAGGATTTGTAATAAATAGTTAGTATAGGTATTTTTAACAAGCTATACTAAAAATATCCTTCGATACTAAAATTAAGAGAATCACTTACCTATCTCACAATTTTAATTATTAAATCACTCTAAAAACACAAAGTGTCTCAATCACTCAACCAAATACAATACAAAAATGTGGATCGTTTCGTTTAGACACATCAGCTGTGTGTGACCTTAAACTAATGCAGCGTTAAGTCTTATTAACTTTAACAAAATATTTTGAACATCTTACTGAGAAACTGGGACAAAAGTATTGCGTGATTTAATCTAGATGTTTATCATAAAATGTAAATAAATCAGGAAGCCTAGTCTTACATGACATCATTATGTTTGTGTAAAGTGTAATAAATATCTGTTTAACTAACGCAGGCATGGTTTAACAATATTTACAATTGTGCAATGATTTCCACCTCACTGCAAAATTAAGCAAACTATTTAAAAGGTATTAATTTCTTGTATGTTAAGGTTCCGATTTTTATTTAATCGAGATATTTTATTTTCATCAATTAATATTTCGAAAATGCCATTTTGTAAACATCGGAAAAATGTTCTAACATCTAAAAGAGAGGTTCTTAATTTATAAAAAAAGTGTCAATGTGACTCAAGGATGCCACTCTTCTTTCAGAGTATAGTTACTTCTGGTTAACGACAAGACAGGGCAATTTGATTTTTGCAGATGTCTTCAGATCATCCTTTTCTGGGCGCATACCCATTCCTCAAAAAGTGCTGCTATGCCACAGTATTACTCATCCTAACCAGATCCAATTTTTCTATCTTCAATACTATAGAAGCGGAACACATCAGTTAAAGAAAACAAAGTCCTTCTACTCTGGGTGCCAATCCATCAAGGACTGGAAAGTAATGAGAAAGCAAATGATCTAGGTCGAAAAGGAGCGAACATTTAACCAACTGGACCAAAACCGTTCTACTTCCCAAGTGGAAACCAACTCAAAGCAGAAGTCAAGAATTTGAAAGACTCCACCCGTAACCTGGAATTGGAATCCTGCAACGGAAAGATTTTCCTTAATTTAGGTAAGAACAATTTTCGAATTGTTACGGGGTTTTTAAAACAGAACACTTAGGAAACTACGCGAAGCTAAGAAACAACAGACTCTGTGGGAAAAATGGGTAAACGCCAAAGCACTTCATCACTAAGTGCGCCGAGACAACAACCATTCCTGATGCTATAAACTTTGGTACGAGTGATATCGGAGATGGACAAGAGACTTTCTGTAAAACCGTCTCAGATACTGGCTTTTGTCAAAGCCGTACTGAGACTGTATGATGAGTTATAACTCAAGAAAGGGGGACAAAATACACTGTTGTTCCATGGCAAGAGTGTAAAATCCTATTGAGACACACTGCTCATTCACGCCAAGTTCACGCCGCGCCGGTTCGAGGCCGGACGAGATCGTACGTATAAGCACAGAATATCTAGCTACGCAACAGAAAAATACTCGAAATGAAAGAGCTAAAATTGCACAAATAGAATAATAGATGGCGCGACAATATCATAATCAGAATATAATTAGAAATTTTGAACTTTCGGTTTTGGATCGACGGCTCGTCGACGGCCTTGTAGCTCGGCTAAATATGCACAGTTGCCAGATTCAAAAGACTTGAATTGACATCCCATTCTTTTTATTGTGTATAATGCAGTATGTGTTTCTTTCTATTCTTCTTTTCTTATCAGGTACACTTATATTAATTATTCCTTTGGCTATTAAAATAGTTTTAAGTATATTATTACAAAACATATACATTTTTAATATACACTACCTTATAATGTTAACTAAGAAAATACTTTTAATTACCTTTAAAATTAATAATATACAGGCCGATTGATAGTGATATTTATTAATGCTGGAACGTTAGTAATGGTTAATAATTTATTAAAATGCAGTACAAAAAATGTTAACTGACTAAAAAATACTATAATAACAAATTTCTTCCGTTTGCCACGTTATTTATATAGACCTAGGTAGATTTTAAAAAGTGACACAGGTACAATTAATAATATATTAGTTCGGCATAGAAGTTGCTGTCACGACATGACGACATCGAACAATAAATTAAAATTCGTAAAATAAATTAAAATTATTAATTAAACAAATCTTTATAAAGAAACGCAAGTATATCAAATTTGGGATCGAACCAATCGAACTCCAGGAAATGATATCATAATAGCAGAATAATAGTGTACTATATTATATGGTACCAGTCGATATGCTTTAAGGTACCATAATATTGCAATGTCACCTAAGATCCATAGTATACCAAATTTAAGAACAATCGAACGCCATGAAATGGTATCGTAATATGGTATAAGGTACCACTTTATATACATCATAGTACAATCATATTACAATGTAATCGAAGATACGTAGTATACCAAGTTTGAGCCCAATCGAACGCCAGGAAATGGTATCGTAATATGGTACTATATTAAGGTACCACTTTATATGCATCATAGTACCATCATATTACAATGTCACCGAAAATACGTAGTATCCCAAGTTTAAGCCCAATCGAACGTCATGTATCGTAATATGGTACTATATTATGGTATCACTTTATATGCTTCATGGTACCATAATATTGTAATGGCATGAAAAATAGTATATATCAAATACCGTATGATACCGAAAAAAACGGCGTCCAGTTGGATGGAAAAGGGCGATCGATGACATTTCCCATATAAATTTACATATAAAATGACAGCGATATTATTTTCATAGCCATCGCTAACGCTGTTTTTTCCCGATTATACGATATGAACTTGGTATGAACACAATCGAACGTCAGGAAGTGGTATCATAATAGTAGAACAATACTTTATTATATTGTCGCCGAATTACCATGAAAATTCAGGATTTAATTATACAATCAAACGTCAGGAAGTGATTGTAATTTAGCTCATAAGATTTAATTCCAACTAACATGGCAAACTGAAAAAATCAGCTCTGATCTATTTTAATATGTTTAAATGATGTAGCAAATTTGAAGGTAGGCTTTATCAGGAAGTATTACGATATGAATTACACAATGGCAACACTGCACAAAATTATTTTAAATTTTGTTTGTAGAAAACTGTTTTCTTTTAAATTTATTGCCCTCTATTATGTAGTAGCGAAACTACCACATCAAAATATCTGATTTGGAGACAGGCTTTAAAAGCCTGTCTCCCTTGCTACCTACAATTTTATACATGTAACGAGGCTTCTGTTGCGTAGCTAAATATAGGGTTACGGTTAAAGTAGTAAAGTACTTTAGCGTTTTTAAAGCGGGAGCATGTGCACTTTAACTTTAAAGCGACTTTAAACCTTAAAGTTTAATTATGGAACGCAATTTTAAATTTAAAGTTCCTTTAAGATTTTAAAGTACTTTATATTTTATTATGAAACTGGGCGTTAAAATACTATTTTTAACTTTTATTTAAATTTTGCAAGTCAATTCGAAATCCAAATAATAGTAATAAAAATTGATCTGCATTTCACGGTTTTTATTAGTCTGAATATAAATTGGCATGAGAGAAAAAGCAATAACAATGTTTTACTGTGATAGGCATCGTTGACATAAAGAAGATATAGTAAGGCAATTAATGTTACGAAAAAAATCAATACACCTGATAAAAACGCTTCAGAGCTTCGTGTTTTATAGCAGTTTTCACTTTCAAGTTTTTACACCGTTGAATTTCAAAGTACTTGACAGCTAATATTAGATATAAGTTAAATTATTACTTGAAGCGGCGAGGTGTATTTTTAGAACTGGTTTGAGGTTTGGGTAGCCACATCTCCGATATGCCTTCTCCGTATTCCAATATATTTTATTGCTTTTTGAAAATATAGAAAAAAATCTTACATTTGTGTAGATTACGAACGAAGGTAAAAACAAATATTAAAAAAGAGGTGGTATTTCTAAAATTGTAAAAATTGTAAAATAATGAGCAAACAGTTTTAAATTATTGTGTTACAAAAATGATAAAACTTTTTACAGAAAAACGAAAATAAAAACAATACAACTTGCCTGTTTAATCTACAACAGGCAGTAAGCTAAGTTAAATATTAATAAGTGCTTGACTTTTCATTGATAATAATAAAGAGCTTCTGTCAATCATAAGTGGAATTTCCAAGTGAACGTGCACGATTTAGAGATAAGATGGATTTTAATTCCCATTGAAAGCTGTATATTTGAGGAAATAAATATAACTTTACACACACTTTTTAATTTAACTTACACACACAAATCTATTAATCTACTCTTCAAATTTATCAATCAATCAAGTTCCTGCATAAAAAAAAACGGTTGGACCGATTTTAATGATCTCTGGTGGATTCGTCATTGCTCCGAATAGCAGACCAGTAAATTTAATAATAATAATAATAGCTCCCGTATATAGCGTTTAACGCCTTGGGAGTAGCAAGGTACAGCTTGCCATACTAGTGCCGTTCGGTATACAAGGAAGTGAATGTGGCTAGCACTATGCTTCAACCGCCTATTATTACCTCAGGATTGTGAATCCTAAGTACTCATTTAAGGCTGAGTCGATCTAGGTACCCAAACTATTTTTATTTTAATAAAAATAGTCGGCTGATGCAATGCCGGGTGTGGGATTCGAACCCACTACCTTGAGATTGGTAGACGAGAGCCTGTACCTCTACGCCACCGGGCACCTATACCAGCAAAATATCGGAAAATTATTAGAAAACAATTAAACAAGATATTAATTTTTAAATAAATTAAATTTGGAACTCCATCATCCGCAATTGACAGCTCACGTCACGCACGGTTAGGGGTGGATGGGGAAGTGGAAACCGGCCCGGGAAAAACAGGCAAAAATTAAATTGTCTTGATCAAAATTTTCGTAAAGACCAGTATTGGGTCGGACATCTGATTTTTTACTACAAAATGGCTCAGTTTTACAGGGTTCTAATGCTTTATTTCCATTATCGATAACGGTAATTTGATCTTGAATAGGCTACAATTTTGAGAAACTTTAAGACTTCCTGATTCATTCAGTTCAGCTGACCCAATCCTCTGTGAAATACATTACTTTTAGCTTTTCGGGTATGTACTTGAATATATTGTTGAATTGTAGAAAGAAATTCTCTCTTTTCTGCTACAGCAGCAGCCTCCTCATGTACACGTGTTTTTAACTAAATGAACCGCGGTCACCATTAATACTGCAGCATTTTTTAGGTTATTCTTAGGTTAGTTCTTCATCACGAAACATTTCCTCTACTTTTCTACATTTGGCATCTTGTTGATGATGTTGCCATGACTCAAAAGAAGAAGAAAGACTCTTTTTTTTTGCTGCCAGTCAGTCATATTTATTAGTTATTAATAAAAGAATAGTTGGTAAAACTATACAGGGTGAGTCTTAAATAAGTGCAAATATTTTCAGGGGTGGTATATTTCGACCCCAGGAACACGTCTATGAGTTTTTTTTGTAAAAAAAGATGTTAAAAATCGAGCATTTTCTTTTAAATTTTCCTGTATATTTTAGAAAGCTTTTTAGAACTTCTTGTTCACCGCCAATTTTTCCACGGTATAGTTTCTTAATCTGTATATTACGGCACTAATACCGAAAAATTGAGGTGACTCAAATTTTTTAAAAATAAATCTATTTTTTTTAATTTCCAAACTTTAATAACTCGATTGGACGAGAGAACATAATATGTTTATTTTATTGAGATCTACCAGCCCTGAAAATATTTGCACTTATAGATTCACCTTGTATAATACAAATTTTCAAACCGCACAAACAACAGATGATTATTAAAATTATAAATGTCCCAGAGAAAGACATTTTACAATAGTTATTTTACAAATTGATGTAAATAATACTGCTGTAAATTGATTAATTATTTATGGAGTCACTAAGGATCTTACGTCACTTTAGTTAGAAGATTAACCATTTAATTTTTGCTAATCCAATCTTTTTTGAGCTTTGATCGGGACCGGCACACCGGCCCATCTTTCCACCGGCCCACCGGGAATTTTCCCGTTTTCCCATATGGCCCATCCACCCCTGCGCACGGTTATAGCTTATTTGTAATAATAATTATTGATGTCCACTGCAAATCAGTGTGTATGTCAAAAATGATAAAATATAAAACAATTTTTAAATATAACAACTTATGTATTATTTTTCTTTCAGATAGCAGATAATAAAAAATAAACACGCTTTGTACAATAAGAACGAAAGATCGCTGTCACTTTATAGAGTAGATAATAAAATCACAGAACAGATACAAATCAGAAATTTCACTTATGGGATTTCCGTTGTCAAGATTTTATTTTTTATGTTATATGCGCGCAGGCGGCACAAAACCATGCGCAAGGTTTTTGTGAGGTTGCCAAGGTAACCCATAATTCTCAGTACTTGAAAAATGTATTTTATATTATAATCCCACGGCCACATTTCTTCTCTCATTTAGCATTTCTTTCACGAAATAAGTGACGCAAGTATACAAGAATTACCGAATATACATAATTATGAGGAATTTGATATATTTGGAAAATTAAAATATGCCTAAAAATTAACATTATTATTACGAAAAACGCGGCATGGCAACGTCCCTTGAGTGCAGCATTTTGCGACGTAGTACGAAATGTAACAAAAATTTACCTCATTTTCTGCACAAAAAAAGTTAAAAAATATTATCATTGAAATATTTAAACCAAAACAATTGAAATTGATTTTAGAATAAATAAAACCAACGGGCATCGTCAGTTTTGCACTCTATTTTGCTTTACTGCTAAATATAAAAAAATTATTATTGCAATGGTAATTAAAGATTCAGGAATTTCTTTGTTAAAATCTGACAACTGACAACGTTGCTCAACATTTCTAACCTAAAAATATGAATGTCATATGAACGGGCGGAAAAGTAAATTAACGGAAAAGTAAATTAAAATAATTTTAATTTACTTTGTGGTGTGTTTGTGATATTTTGTGACTATATTTGTTTGACAATTTTGTTTATAATGGGCCTTCGTTACTGCTGTGTTCCCGGCTGTTTAAGCAATACGGAGACTGATATGGGTCTTAGCTTCTTTTCATTCCCATTGGATCCAAAAAGGTACATAAATATTTTTTATCTACACAATAAGGAATGTTTCCTCTAGAATTTTAAACAATCTAGTAAGATTTTTTAGAAATTCTAAAGTTTTTGACAGACTCATGTATGTACAATCATCTATTAAATAACGAAAAATATTTTAATAAATTCTAAATGTTCTGAGTGGGTTAAGAACTGCAACAGGCATGATTTTAGAGCAAAATCACCTATAGATTTGCATAGAGGGTATAGAGTTTGTGGAAAACACTTTCAACCTACCATGTTTGCGGGGAATGTCTCAAAGCCGTCTAAAGAAATTTGCTGTTCCAACTTTATTGATGTCAGGTGGGTTCATAAGCATTGTTTTTCATTTTACTTGTAATTTTTTAAAATCATCAGTTGCTTGTTTATCTGCACAATCGATTTATACACTTGCACAAACGAACATTTAAATAAACAAAAATAGTTTATAGATAGGCATTTAGAAAATCCAGTTTCAGTCTGTTCTTGGTGGTTCTGTGTAATATTTTCAATATTTTTATGACAAATACTATATTACTGAAAAACAAAAACTTTTGACAATAACATTTAGCTTTCAATTTTGCCTCTTAAAATTGTGTTTGTGTTATGCTCAAAAAAATTAAATAAATATATTTTTGTAGACAATTCCATGATGGAAGTTGAAGCTACTATTCCTGCTGTTCCTATTACATCTGAAGGTGAGTAAAATACTTTTTTTTAACCTTTTAAACACAATGCAATAGGGTATAGAATTCCAGTTTTCAATAAATATTTTATTTTATATTTTCAGCGGTTTCAGAATCTACTTCACCAGATGTAATTGCTATTCCATCAACATCCAAGGAAGTTACATCTGAAGGTGAGTAAAATACTATTACCTTTTAAACACAATGCTGAATATAAATCTGAACTGCCATACCGATATAGGGTATAGAATTCCAATTTTCAATAAATATTTTTTATGTTTTCAGCTGTTTCGAATCTACTTCACCAGATGTAATCGCTATTCCATCAACATCCAAGGAAGTTACATCTGAAGGTCAGTAAAATATTTTATAAACACAAGGCTGAATACAGGGTGGCGCACCTCATTCATCTTGGTTGATTATACGAAAACGTAAAGATATAGAAACAAAATATTTTATGGGTATATGTGGAAAGACAATGTACTTAATTTAAAATTATTTTAAAATGTACAGGGTGTGTCAGGACTAAGATCCATACCAAAGTTATATTTTTTTCTTATGGAACACACGGTATTTTATTTCACTTTGGGATTCTTGGACATAAAATAAGGTATTTATTATAAGGGTTTAATATGTTTAAAAGGTTTGTTTTTGAGATATTTAAATACATTTAAATATGCATGTTATAATAACAAAGTTTGTCAACATCCTGTACATTAATTTTTAAGAGTTAATTCTTGTGCTGACTTTGAAGCCAGAGAAATAAACTTTACTAAAAAAATGTATTGCATCCTTAAATGTATAGAGGGGTATCAAAAATTGCTGGTCTATTTTAAGTATTTACTTTACATAAAAACTTTGTTATTTCAAATACAACACTATGTATTTTTTAAAAGAAGTTGAAGCAGATTTAAATGCTCTTTCAAACTATATTAGGCTTTCCTATACCTATCTGGCTCAGATTTTGAATAAAGAGCGACTTTTCAATAAAATGGCAATCAAGAAGGCTGGTGTCATCATGGCAATTTGCTAGTGACAGTTAGTAGCTCTTTTTAAAATCGACATTAGTTTATGGACTTTATTTAAATTTATAACAGTTTATTTTTATTTAATTTACCTACAATAGTTTAATAAGTATTTATTATTTTATCAAGAAAAATAAAGTAGTTCTTTGATTTATATTACGATGACTGGTAGATATATTGGATTTTCTATAAAAGAGCCAATTAAGGGAAATTCATTTTCTTCACTTCCAACGACAGGTTTCTGTCTAGTAGGTTTCTACATCTTTCCGTTGTCATACAATCAACTGAGGCGAATGAGGTGCGCCACCCTGTATAAATCTGTACTTCCATATTAATATAGGGTATAGAATTCCAGTTTTCAATAAATGTTTTTTTTTGGTAGTTTGTTATAATATTTAGAGAAGATCAATATTTCAAATAGATAAATAATATTTTTTTATTTCTTGTTTGTATAGATTTTTCACAACAGACACCTACATCCCTTAGTGTGGATAGTCCAAGAAAACATGGGTTAAGGTTACAAATTAGAAGTTTGAAAAGAAAGTTGGAATTTCATCCGAAGACTGACAAAACAAATGTTACAAATGAAGACTTTATAGCTTTTTGTAAGGAACACTTCTCTTCGTCAATGGCTAATTTTATTGAACTTTGCTTACAAAATTCCTCAAGGAAATCACATGGATACCGATATACCAACGAATTTAAACAATTTGCATTAACAATTTATTTTTTAAGTCCAAATGCATATACATTTTTAAGAAAGCCACTTTGCTTACCTTCCAAGAGCACTCTCCATAGGTTAACTAACAACTGGGAAATATATTCCGGATTAAATAAATTTGTTTTTGAGGCAATAAAAACTAAAGCTGCATCTATGCAAGATATGGATAAGGACTGTGTGTTATGTATAGATGAGATGTGTTTAAAAAAATTTTTGTTTTATAATCGAGGACGTGACAAAATAATTGGCTTCCATGAGACTTTATCGGAAAAGCAATATGTCCCTGCTAAAAGTGTTTTAGTTCTGATGGCACGAGGTATATTTGCTAATTGGAAGCAGCCAGTTGCTTATTTCTTTGTTGATAAGTGCACAGGTGAGATTTTAAAATCAATTGTATTTGAAACAATTAAAAAATTGCAAGCAGTTGATTTACGTATATGCTCTTTGGTTTCTGATCAGGGTTCACACTTTATACAGTTTGCCAACTCACTAAATGTGTCTCCTGCATGTCCATATTTTTTACTTGATGGACAACAAATTTTTTATATATTTGATGTGCCTCATTTATTAAAATCTACACGAAATAATTTTTTTAAATATATTTTTAAAATTGCAGAAGGCAAAACAAACAAATGCTACTTAGATGCTTTATATGAAATTGATAAAGCAAAACCTTTGGCGCTAAGACTTTGCCCAAAATTAACAGATGACAATATTAATCCATCCCCCTTTAAAAAAATGAAGGTTAAATTTGCTGCTCAAATATTTAGTTCTACAGTAGCGGCTGCTTTAAACACCTTTGTAGAGTTTAAGAAGTTTCCAGAGTCTGCAAATGCTACAGTGAATTTTATCGAAAAAATGGATAGATTTTTTGATATATTAAATTCAACAAAAATTCAGGGCAGTAAATATTTTAATCGGCCTTTTATTGGGGCAGATTATCAAGTTAAATTTTTGGAAGAAATGTTTAAATTATGGGATACTATGGAAGTTTTTAAAGGGGAGCAAAATATAACAAATAAAATGAAGTTTATTAAGGGGTGGAAGATATCCATTAGAGCATTTTTGGGGTTGTGGGATAAATTTACTCAAAATAATATATCAACTTTTTATACAAGGAGGTTTAACCAAGATTGCCTTGAAAATTTTTTTGGAAAAATAAGACAGCAAGGGGGAAATTGTTTAAACCCCACACCCATTCAATGTGAACGGGCTTTCAAAAAATTATTTTGCCTCAATTATTTTAATCAGTCACAAGGAGCAAACTGTATTGACGATTTTGATACGCTTCTTTTGTCTCTGACTCCTGAGCATACCCAAATGTACAAAAATGTTGTTCAGTGTGAGAAGTCGATATTTGTAAATTTATCTATAAAGCCTACTGACTATATTAATTTAGAAATAAAAGAGAAAAATTGTTTATCACATGTTTGTGGATACCTTTTAAGAAAGTGTTTGGAAATTCATAAATGTGATACTTGTTTATTGTATACTAACACTGAATTAAGAGACAGCGATACATTTACACAATTTAAGGCATACCAATCTGCAGAAGGTGAAACGTTTGGGAAACTAATTTCTCCTCCCCAAGATTTTTTAGATTATATAACATATTTAGAAGATAGTTTTTGTAACATATTTCCAAATTGTGCAATAGAAGATAATATCGGTATTAAAATAAAAAACGAATTTTTAAAATATTCAGATTTTAAACACCCATGTAATCTGTTTCCTTATGATTTCTTGGTTTCGTTGTTTATAAGGTTTCGAATATTTTCTTCATTAAAGTTTTTAAATCGAGATATGGCAACTACAATTAATAAAAAAAACTATAAATTGTCACATTTACAGCATCTCTAAAAACGATTTTTAATCATTCGAATGCAAACGATTTGAATTTACAATTTTGCCCAAGAAATTCTTCAGAAGAATACGTTTTATAATTTTTTGTTTGACGTTATTATTATTTATTGTATTTGTATGTTTTTATTGTCACTATTCAGTGTTAAATGTTGTTGACACTCATAAGGATAATGAACTCTAGAAACTTCTTAAATGTTTTTTAGTTCAGGTTTGACGTTATATATGTATGTATGTGAGTGTATGTGTATAAATTGTAAGTTAAACACTATGAATGTATATTTTAGGCGAATTAAAGAGCCATCTGGATTAAGTTCTAGATTAGTGCACGTGCTGCCTTGAAAAATATACTAATTTTAGATAAAATAATGAACCGCCTAGATTCATTTCTAGATTTTGTATTCGTACTGTCTATCACCTATTGGCGAATTAAAGAGCCATCTGGATTAAGTTCTAGATTAGTGCTTGTGCTGCCTATACAAGGTGGTCCGAACTGTATTCTGGAAACTTCAGCAGCATATTCTGCAAATAAAAGTAAGTAAAAAAGTTCTTATAAATGTATGTCCTAAAATGCTTAGTTTTGGAGATAGAGGGTGTAGAAGTTTCATTTTTATTTCGATTTTTCCCAAATAATTTGTGAAGTAACATCAATATTTGGATGAAATTTGGTGTCTGGGAGTTTTTTAATATGAAAAATTCGATTTTGATGTCAATATGACACCTACTTGTAGAGGGCGCCACCTACATATTTTTAACTGGTTTGAAGAGTAATAACTTTTCGTCCGTTCCTGTATAAAACTACTAAGTAAAAAATATACATTTACGACGTTTTTAACGTAAAAAAGATCTCTTAATAAAAACCGCTACGAGTAACAGTTCTCGAGATATTTGAAATCGAAATTATCAATACCTGTCATCATTGACATAAATTAAACATGTTGACTAAATAGTTAATAGACGGAAATCATAAATTTGAAATGTTTTTGTGCCAAACCATCATCAATCAGCATTTTTTCGAAGAAAATTTTATGATTAATTTGAAAAAAATAAAAATTTTCCAAATTTATCTTTTTAGTCAAATAACTATCTACTCAACATGTTTATTTTTTTGTCAATAATGACATTATTGACTATTCTCATTCTAATTATCTCGAGAAGGGTTGCTCGTAACGATTTTTATCAAGAGACATTTTTTACGTAAAAAAATACGAAAATGGATATTTTTTCACTCAGCAGTTCTATACAGGTACGGACAAAAATTTATTACTCTTCAAAACAGTTAAAACACATGTAGGTGGCGCCCTCTACAAATACGAGTCGTAATGACATCAAAATCAAATTTCTCATGCCAAAAAACTAACAGACACCAATTTTCATACAAATATTGACGTTACTTCAGAAATTATTTGGAAAAAATCGAAATAAAAATGAAACTTCTACACCCTGTATCTCCGAAACTAAGCCTTTTAGGCCATTTATAAGAAGTTTTTTACTTCTTTTTATCTACAGAATATGTTACCGAAGTTTCCGGAATACAATTCGGACCACCCTGTATATAATCTTAGACGAAAGAATGAACCGCCTAGATTAATTTCTAGATTTTGTATTCGTACTGTCTATCACCTATTGGCGAATTAAAGAGCCATCTGGATTAAATTCTAGATTAGTGCTTGTGCTGCCTATGTATAATTTTAGACGAAAGAATGAACCGCCTAGATTCATTTCTAGATTTTGTATTTGTACCGTCTATCACCTATTGGCGAACTAAAGAGCCGTCTGGATTAAGTCCTAGATTAGTGCTTGTGCTGCCTAACATGGTTTATATATAATAATACTTTTTGGAGTGAAAGGGTTGTGTGAATGGTCTCAGCAATGTAGCTAAGCCTTGACGTGGAGCTGGAGCTTAAGATTGTTTTTATAATTTAAGTTGCACTCTGTATATTACCTTTAATTATTATGAAAGCAATCAACTAAATTAGCTACTTTATTTTTTTTTCATCAGTTTGAATAACTTTATGACAACAATGAAATTATTTTTCATATATTTTACGAACATATTTTTTATAAATAATATTTATTTAAAACGGTAAAATAAAAGCAAGTTGTGTTATTAAAACTAAATTTTTATCGATTTTATTTTATATAGATATGTTTCTAAATACGATAGGTTCTTAAATACAGATTTTTTTTTAGATATTTTTAATTAGCAAGTAAGTTTAGTTAGATGATATATATTTATCTATTCTTTTTTTTAATTTTTCATTTGTATTAATAAATTTTAGGATCATTTACATTTAAGTAATTGTATTAGATTTTGTACCTAATATCACATTGCTAGGATTATATGTATAATTTTTACATATTTATAATAACAAATAAAATGTTATTTTATTTCAGTCAAATTGTTTTTATTATATTCTGTCTACATTTTCAAATGAAGGTTTGTATTAAAAAAATAAAATTGCCGAATCATAAAATCATGACAGCGTCAAGCTTATAGTGGGACCCTGAAATTTACATAAACAGGGTCCCAAACTGCAGTTAAAAGTCGCTTATTCCTATAAAAATTTCACTACAAATTAGGTTACTGCAGCAAAATCCTTATTACTTATTGCAAATCCTGCATTTTTTCCTAGGCCCCATTACACAAGTACAGTATGATCGAATAAAAACGGCGTCAGCGATGGCTATGAAATGACAATCGATGACATTTCCCATATAAAATGACAGCGATCTTCATTTCATAGCCATCGCTGAGGCCGTTTTTATTCGATCATACGCTACTATTACCGTATGATCGAAAAAACGGCGTCAGTTGGCTGGGAAACGACGATCGATGACTTTCCCATATAAATTTACATATAAAATGACAGCGATCTTCATTTCAAAGCCAACGCTGACGCCGTTCTTTCTCGATCATACGGTATCATACTGCCACAAAACCCACCTTGTCCGAATTATTTTTGTGATTATTCTCTTTGAAAATTAAATATTAATTTTATTTCTAGAAAAACGAGATACAAAACAATGACTCAACTCAATGAACACTTTTTTTTGTAAAATAACGCTTTAAACATTTGAATCAATTGGCATGATTTTTCGTATTATTTTTACACATTATTTATTTTGTCACTACTAAATCTTACTTTTTTCAAATAAATACTGTTAAAAACGAAATACGCTCCTGTCACGATTCACACGTATCTGAGTTCGACCCTGGCTCGTTTAAAGCCATCAACTAATGATCAGCTGTGCGGCGCGCAGGAGGATGAAATCTGTGCGCGAGGAACGGAATTCTTACAACACACTTGAAAAGCACCGACGTTCAGTGAAATTTCTGATTTGTATCTGTTCTGTGATAAAATTATATAAGAGTTTCTTGACTTGAACTGCTAATATAGAAATTAATTCCATGCTGTGTTCGACATAATGTGGATCAACCTGCTCTCACTACCGGTTTCGGGGCCCTACCCCATCAACAGATGAGCTTGGGTATTTCCACAATATGTCGAGCACAGCGCAGAGTATATAAACACGACTTGTCGTAAAGTAGCGGTAAGATATTAAGTCCCGCATCGCGAGATAGGGGCCTGCGTGAAGGTTGGTCCACATTATGTCGAACACAGCGTGGAATTAATTTCTATATTAGCAGTTCAAGGCAAGAAACTCTTATATAATTTTATTATATACATAAAAACTGCAAGAAATTTATTTTCCATTATATAATTTGGGCTAGCCGAAAAAAGCCTTTATTTACTATCGATAGTTGTGCCTCGGTGGTACGAAAGTACTACCATTGCACGCAGGCCCCTATCTCGCGATGCGGGACTTAATATCTTACCGCTACTTTACGACAAGTCGTGTTTATATACTCTGCGCTGTGCTCGACATATTGTGGAAATACCCAAGCTCACCTGATGATGGGGTAGGGCCCCGAAACCGGTAGTGAGAGCAGGTTGATCCACATTATGTCGAACACAGCGTGGAATTAATTTCTATATTAGCAGTTCAAGGCCAAGAAACTCTTATATAATTTTATTATATACCTAAAAACTGCAAGAAATTTATTTTCCATTTTATAGAGTAGGATATATGTCCTCGGATTGTCTTTACAAAAGGAAACACTTTTTTATTATTGACATTTTGGGAAAATTGCATTCTTCATAAAAATTTTGGCTTGTTCTAAAATGGTTAATCCCGCTTATATTTTTCCAAATTTCCAAAAAGTCGTAAAAATTAAAAAGCGTTTCTGTGGTAATAGTAATATAATTTCGATTTCATTCTTTGAAAGGTGGATATTATTAATTTTGATTAACGTCATATTTTTTCTCTTGTTAAAGTATCACGTTTTTCGAAAACTATTATCACCCTTTCCATAGCAATTAACTAAAGAAATTTTGTGCTTCCTTAACAATTTAAAACAGCAAGGAAGATAACGTAAATTAAAATTCTATCAATAACAATCTATCAAAGAAGGAAAACGGAATTATACAGGGTGTCCCAGAAATAAGTGTAAGTGCAAGTATTTTAACTGGTGGTATAGTTCAACCCCAGAAACACGCCTATCAGGTTTTTTCGCGAAAAAAAAAATTGAAAATTCGAAATTTTTTGAATATTTTTTTTGATTCTTTTTTAGTTTTAGTTAAAAAACATAATTTCTTGATAATATGGCAACGTAGGTATTAGATTAAAATTACAAGAAAGAAAATCCACAAAACATCCAGAAGCTCACAAAATTTTAGCAAAAAATCATTTTTTTTGTAAATTTTCAAAGTAAAATAACTCCGTTATTTTGGACTTATTTGAAAAACGATAAAGAGAAAATATGTTTCTTTTGTCGAGATCTACCAGCCCTTAAAATACTTGCACTTATTTCTGGGACACCCCGTATTACCCTAGAAATGCGTTTTGATTTTTAGGACCCTATATAGATGCCCGACATAATGTTGCAGGACCCTGTATATTTTTTACTAATCAATATTTTGTATAATCATTTACAGTCAGGAATGTGAAGTTAACGATATATTAATTATTTAAAAATTTAAACTCGGAAATCCAGATAAACAACATAATCCAATAAATGTATTAATTTTGAAAAACTTGTGTTTTCTATGTTTTCTATTATGATTTCTATTTTCTAGGTAACTATCATAAGATTAATATTGACAGATGTCAGATTATCTAATGAGATAATGTTCCGAGATTAAGTAGATTTATTTATTAATAGTTCATACTGTTTTGTTTTTAACTTAAATCTTGTTTGATGCCTTATTGATAGTGACGACAGCTGATATATAATATAATCTCTTGAAAGGTTAAATAGTTTTGAAGGAAAGATAAGAGTTATTAAAAATCTGTCGGCATGGGTTTTTAATCCACTAGATTTTTACACCAAAATTAAAAGAAAAATCTTTTTAAATCTTAAGTTTAACAGTTTAACAAGGATTCAGCTTGGAGAACTCAGTCATATCTACACATACTAAAATTGTTACTGTGCCTATAGAGAGTAAACATTTTTGTAAAATTGATAGGCATCTACTGTATTGGCACAATTGACCTAGTAAAATAATATGACATTAGTCTTTGCCTGGGAAATGGGCTTAAGCCTGGTTGACACGGTCAAATTGTACTTGAACCAAATCAACCAAATGCTGTCGTACAAATATCAAATATACCTATATAGATGTTGTGCGCGTCTCATTTTTATGCTGTTTGTATGGTATCAACTGTTTTATCCAAGTCGAGTTGGACGGCTTCGTAGCATCAAATTAAGTCAGCCTACTTACTTTGATGTTAAAAAGCCTTTCAACTCGACTTTGATAAAACAGTCAATACTATACAAGCAGCATACAAGTGAGACGCGCGCAGTATAATTATTACTACAGTTACATGACAGCATCCAAGTGGGCTTGGTCCAAGTACCCTTTGATAGCGTCATCCCACATTTAATAAAATTCAGATTGATATGAATATAGATTTGGCCAAGCCTGTATAAGGAAAATATTTGTAGTGGAACACCATATTGAAATCTTATATCTAAGAGTCCATTTCATTAGTACGAAAAAGGAGCAAAATAAGCGTTGGGCATTTAACGTTTTATGTAAAACTGGCTAGGTATTTTTACACAAATGAAGAAGGAAATTAAAGATAAAGGATTATACTATATCCGTATTGTAGCACATTTTTAGAGAACTTTTTTATTTTTAAGATTTTGATGGTCAAACATCAACAAAATATTCCTTATGTTTACTAAATTTTCTCGAAAATAAAGATATACCTAATTTACAATTCCGCTACAATACGGAGAGTGATTGATGTTTTGTGATTACAGTGATATATAATTTATATGGTTTTGTAACAAATTGCTAGCTATTTTATGACAAATACTGATTACTGACTACAGATTTCTGAAATATAATATACAGGGTGGTCCGAACTGTATTCCAGAAACTTCGGCAGCATATTCTGCAGATAAAAATAAGTAAAAAAGTTCGTATAAATGTATGTCCTAAAATGCTTAGTTTCGGAGATACAGGGTGTAGAAGTTTCATTTATATTTCGATTTTTTCCCAATAATTTCTGAATTAACATCAATATTTGGATGAAAATTGGTGTCTAGTAGTTTTTCAACATGAGAAATTTGATTTTGATGTCAATATGACTCCTACTAATAGAGGGCGTCACCTACATATTTTTAACTGGTTTGAAGAGTAATAACTTTTAGTCCGTTCCTGTATAAAACTACTGAGTAAAAAAAATATACATTTACGACGTTTTTCACGTAAAAAAGGTCTCTTGGTAATAATCGCTACGAGTAATGGTTTTCGAGATATTTGGAATCGAAATTATCAATACATGTCATCATTGACATAAGTTAAACATGTTGACTAGATAGTTGTTATTAGACTGAAATCATAAATTTGAAAGGTTTTTGTGCCAAAAGTTCAACAGAAACTGTTTTATCATCATTTTTGCAGAAAAATTTATGATTAATTTAAAAAAATAAAAATTTTCCAAATTTATTATTTCAGTGAAATAACTATCTACTCAACGTGTTTATTTTTCGTCAATAATGACATGTATTGACTATTTCCATTCTAAATATCTTAAGAACGGTTGCTCGTAGCGATTTTTACAAAGATATATTTTTTACGTAAAAGGTGTTGGAAATGTATATTTTTTCTCTCGGTAGTTTTATACAGGTACGGACAAAAAGTTATTACGCTTCAAAACAGTTAAAACACATGTAGGTGGCGCACTCTACTTGTAGTAGTCATATTGACATCAAAATCAAATTTCTCATGTCAAAAACCACCCAGACATCAATTTTCATCCAAATGTTGACGTTACTTCAGAAATTATTTAGAAAAAATCGAAATAAAAATGAAACTTCTACATCCTGTATCTCTGAAACTAAGCATTTTAGGACATACATTTATACGAACTTTTTTACTTATTTTTATCTGCAGAATATGCTGCCGAAGTTTCCGGAATACAGTTCGGACCACCCTGAATATTTCCTTCGGCCACACACCCGCTTTACCCGACCCCTGAGAGCGACCCGAAAGTACAGCGTAATAGACTCTTAAAGCAATCACCTTCCAAATATTTTGCGTTTATTCATATACACCCTGTATTATATTTTTCCTATAAGAACGTTTTAATGCATCATAATTTTACCTTTAAAATGTTGAAGTAGATAGGCTGACTACAAGAAATTAGTATAAATTTCTATTTGAATAGTTCCATTTCGATGTTACTGGCAAGAACGAAAACTCGAAAAAAAAAAACAACCGCAAATCACCTTTCTCACTATCACGCTTACACTAAAAAGCGACTTACGTAAAACAATAGCTCGTTTAGCATTCTGATAATTTAAACGGACGTAACGTAGGCGAAGGTAATTCATAAAACATTACACAAATTAAATTACTTGTTACGGTGTTAGAGCCGAGATAAGATAAAGAGACGGACGGTTCACCAGTGATGCTCTCAGAATTCAAATTAATGTAAAAGACGTCTACTAAAATCCGGTTACAGAATTACGAGATTGATTAAGAGTTACCCTCGGAGTTATCGTTGTTATTTCTAAGAGTCCGTAATTCTATTCCTACTTTTATATGAACAGTTCAACTACTGTTATTTCAATAAGTTCGTTTTGATGACACAGATTGAACGGGTAGTCAAAATTAATCGTGAGATTCGATTTAACGCTTAGAATACGGTTTAATTGAATCGTAGCCAGCAGGTATCCATAAAATTTAAACAAACGAGTCGTAAGAATTGAACCGGATCACAATGCGACTCATTTGTTTCTACGGCTCGTTCATTCAAAGAATCGCGAAAAATAATTTATTACTTACAATACGGTTCGTTCAATTAAATCGTGGTCAGCATGGATCCATAAAATTTGAACGAACGAGTAGTATGAATTGAATCGAATCACGATACGACTCGTTCGTTCAAAGAATCGTCAGACTGATTCATTGCATACATAATACAGTTCGTTCAATTAAATCGTGGTCAGTATGAATCCATGAAATTAGAACGAACGAGTCGTAAGAATTGAATCAGATCACAATACGACTCGTTCGTACAAAGAATCGTCAGACTGATTCATTGCATACATAATACAGTTCGTTCAATTAAATCGTGGTCAACATGGATCCATGAAATTTGAACGAACGAGTCGTAAGAATTGAAACGGACCACAATATGTCTCGTTCGTTTAAAGAATCGTCAGACTGATTCATTGCATACATAATACAGTTCGGTCAATTAAACTGTGGTCAGCATGGATCCATGAAATTTGAACAAACGAGTCGTAAGAATTGAATCGGACCACAATATGACTCGTTCGTTCAAAGAATCGTCAGACTGATTCATTGCATACATAATACAGTTCGGTCAATTAAACTGTGGTCAGCATGGATCCATGAAATTTGAACGAACGAGTCGTAAGAATTGAATCGGATCACAATACGATTCGTTCGTTCAAAAAATTGTCAGACTGATTCATTGCATACATAATACAGTTCGTTCAATTAAATCGTGGTCAACATGGATCCATGAAATTTTGAACGAACGAGTCGTAAGAATTGAATTATCGGATCACAATGCGACTCGTTCGTTTCTACGACTCGTTCCTTCAATGAATCGTGAGAACTGATTCATTGCTTACAATACGGTTCGTTTGAAAATGAAAAATTAGAATTATAAAGGGATATGTATGGGAACGGTTGATTTATAGGTAAAATATACAAGGTACTGCAAAAAGCTAAATACAAAAGTTATAGGGTTTTTAAAAATCTATTAGCGGGTAAAAAAATTAATTATACAGGGTCGGTCATAAAGTCGTGGCACATCAAAGTTTCATTTTTTTTAAATGGAACCCCCTGTATATTATTGCATATTTCAATTCTTCCTTCAATTTTAAGCAATAATCGTAATACACATAATGTACCTAAATTCAGATATTTCTGAATTAAGTTCGATTTTGAAATGTTAAACGAAAATTTTGTAATTTCCAGACTTGATATAATCTCATTTTATACGTCTCTATAAATGCTAACTTGAAAACTAATGTCAAATATTATTAAATATCAGATTTTCCACAGAATGGCATCGTTAAATGAAACCGAACACATCGAAATTATTTAAATCGAATTGTTTAAGTGATATTTTCAAAAGCTAATAACTTAGAAACGGTTGGTTTGAGGTCCATTGTGTATATTTCGATTTTTGCTGAGATTACTAATAATCAGGGGATTCCATTTAAAAAAATGAAACTTCGATGTGCTACGACTTTATGACCGCATGCTAAATTGACCTTTAGAATATTATAATTATATATATTTTTGCTTGAATGCAACACAAATGCAAGAGATGTGAAACTTATTTACAAAAAAATCTATTTATACGAAAAAATATATTTTCTTTACCTGGCGGTATAGGGTGCAAGGTAACCGAGGTGCTTAGTCTGTCTCCACCCATGCTGACTAAATGGGGCGCATCCGTTTGCAATTTTAATGCCCTGCCACCGCCGTCGCCAACGTCGGCGTTGCCCCCAGGGGGCGCTCCTGCGGCCAACGTTACTCCTGACATCTTCGGAAAACTGGAAAAAAAGAAAAGAAACAATCGTAAATACGAGCTTTGCGAGATATTTATTGGAAACATTGGTTTTCGGTAATATTGCTCTACTATTTCCATTTCAAGATATTTATGGGTTAAGTTAGATTTAACATTAAAATCGTTGATTGAAAGAATTAGGTTTGGTTTTGATATTTCTTCAATCAACGCTAACAATAAAACTGAGTAAAATCAATAATCCATCTCTATGTTTTAAAAAAAGAATCGCTCTTAAACAGCTTCATACCCTCTATATTATTGCATTTTTGGTTTCCTTTCAGATCACTTTAAATAATTCTAAGATATGAGTAAATATATTTCCATAGTTTCAAAGACATTAATACATACATTAAAAATATATATTTTCCAATCTTCCTTAAAAAATTATTACAAATACTAGAACCTGTCCTGAAATCAAGGCTATAGGCTATATACCTAAATATCCACCATCTAAAGTAAATACCAATTTACTTTAGATGGTCTATACTTACTTTGCTATAAATTTCGTAATCTTAAATCATACGATGGGTGTTCAAAATTCTACGCTAAGCTTTCTAACATAGACTTTCTAGATATTTAAGGCTTTTTTTTCTTCCAACTACTTTTAGTGATTTGAATGACATTTTGAGGGTAAAAATTACTATAAGTGCTACATATTTTAATGATAAAAAAGTGTCGATAAATTCATCAGGGATGTGCATATGGGTTATCATTGGAAGGTTTTTCAAAAAAAAACATGTGCGCCACTAACTTTTTCTTTTTGATATTTATCAAAATTGTGTAGGCCGTTTAATGCCAATTAAAAGTTATCTCTTGATATTTTGTCGAATTCGGCCTCCTTGATGAGATAAACGCCATTTTATTAATCATAATTAATAAAATTAAAATGAAAACTAGAGAAATTAATAAATTATATATTTTACCTAATTTATTATTAAATATTATTACTATTAGTTATTATTACCACAGATTATACAGATTATAAACTTTGTTTTTTCTTTATTGTTTTTCGTGGTTCCAATTTTCGGAATCAGGCACTTGTTAGGTTACTAGTTTGCGCACATAGCACGCCAACTTATGGCCTCTAAAATTGTGCACAGCGCCTGACCGGCACAGTTATTAGAGAGATATCGGAAAACCGAATAGCGTCATGCAGTATTTACGCGTACCTTATCATGGTTACGATATGCGCGAGTCAATTTTTAACGCAACACCCGCTAATAACATTACCGCCTGACGTAATTTGCGGATAAATTACACCAAGCGCTATTTCTAAATAACGTTTAAAAATTGCTTAAATGGGCATGTGCGGGTATTTGACAACCGGCGCCGGCCGGCGAGATCTTTTATTTTAGGTTATATTTGAATTGCTTTGAATTATTACTTGAGTTTTATTAGGTAATTTGATATTTAAGTATCTGGGATTAGTTTTAATTAAATAAATATGGCCCAAAATATGGATGCAGATGACGACTTAGCCCTTCTAAGAGAATTTGTTGCTTGTTGCCCTAAACCCACTGGCAGACGTTGAACAATAAAGCACTGGAAATAAGCCCTTTAGTTTTAAATACCTAGTAAACAAAACAATTTCAAAGTTTTAAATTCAAAGTTAGGTTAAGTTTAAATAGCGGACGTGACGCGAACAGAATTTTTTCCGATCCGATAACTATAAATGAAGAGAGTTGATTACGATTACCACCTCACGTAAAGGAAATCATAAGGAAATAACACCTGGCCTTATTAACGTCCATGTGCGCTATTCGGTTTAGCGATATCTCTCTATTACGCTGTTTATTGTTATTTTACGCGAGTTTATTTTTGCGCACAGGAAATTTTACTCGTTTGCACATCGTCATAAGAAACAATTTTCGTACATCGAATTAGGGACAAGATTTTTATTTGTATACTTATAGGGTACCTAATCTGTGTTATTACTATTAGTCCAACATACAGTAATTTCAAATAATAAAATTATGGTATTTAAGATAATTACAAAAAACCTAATTTTAAAAAATTTTAACATCCTATAACTCTAAAACTATGCATTTCCATACCCATGTTAATTTTTTTATTACCCATAATTTTTTTTATTAGGTATCAATGAGTAGGTACTTATTTAAAACTTTCTCAAATTAATGATATTAATTTTTTTTAAAGGTTGCTATTGGATATCGTTTATTTTAAACATTCTGTATGTTTTATATAGTGGAATACTGTTATTTCCTGGTTAACAGTAAAAAAACTATTACCACATACAAAAAAAAATTGTAATGGAACTCGTTATATAATTAAGAATGCACAGGCCGAAAACATTTACGATCACGACCGCACAAAACAAGAACCCATTAAAATGCATTAAGAATGACGTAACGCTCAATGTTATGCTTACTGTTTATTGTAGTTTATTGATGAACGATTGGAATAAATTAAAGAAAACTGAGAACTGGGTTTAATTATTGAACATCTGAAACATACTTAACACTAAATATAAATGCATTATCTAAAAGAAAAATACTGAAAATATTGTATTGTTAAACGGTCTGTACACTACTCGCGAAGTAATCCGAAGTATGTAGGTCAAGCTCGAATAGTGAAGAGGGTTATTTCGTATTTCCTTGCCTAACTTTGTCTCGTGTCGGGTTATTTTCATTATTGCGCACACTACTCGCGAATTTCATTATTATCGAAGTTGGTCAGAGAATATCTAGAGAAGCTGAACAAATTAGGCAAAGAAAATAAAGTCCTCCTACTCTGGAGGAAAAGAAGCGAGCAGTCCCCTAACTGAAGCAGAACGGTTCTGCTTTCCAAGCGGAAACCAACATAAAGCGGAACTCTAGAACCTGGAAGACTCCATCTTCAGAAGTTCACACCAAATCTTGGGAAGTATTCAAACTTTTTAAACTTTTAATGGTGGCATTTGGATCAGCATGACATTACGCAACTTTGCCTCAATATAACTGACCTCGTATCTCTTCTAGTTTCCGAGATCCCAATAATGAGGCTCGAGTTTGGAACATTCTTTACTTAAAAGACGGAAAACGGCGTTTGTGTTTATACATAGTATCTATCAATATTTCCTCTAACTGGGAAAACTGGACGAAAAAAATAACTTCTCACACTTCAGTTCAGTATTCATTGTTCAATCAAAATGAACAAAAGTAGAGCTAGCTTCTAGTTTCACTGAAAGTATGAGTACATACTTCCTCTAGGAGATGCGAGACCTTGTTGTTGGTGGGGAAGCTCCTGGTCAGGTGCTAGGGGGAATCCCCTCTTGGACTTTGGCTGGGCCTAAGGCAAGGTTACTATATATCAGTTTACCTCGTAACTTTTGGACCAATAGGAGCGAATCGGAATAGCATCCCGGTGATGTAGACAGAACGTATAAAATCGTAGATAAAAGGAATAAAAAATAAAATGCAACGGACAAAGAGAGATAAATGGGCAATGTAATAAAGAAAATAAACATCAAACAACTAAAAACTATGGACGCCATACACCATATACACACCGATCGAATTAATCATCGATCGCAGTTTTTATCCCTTTATCTATGAGCGGTAGCATCCCTGTGACGTAGTAGATGACATTTTCGATAATGACGGATCGAGTTACGAGACAACCTTATCTTTTAATAAATAACCTTGGGTCTAAGGAATATTTCATTGTCTTGGCCCTGGCTGTAGTGTCGTGGCCAGGGAATTGCACCAAGAGGTATAACGATGCCAAATGGGACTACCCTGTCCGTCATACCAGGCACCCTCTACTGTCTGTGGTCATGTATCACGGGTAGAGGGTATGGGGAAGGGGTTAGGTTAGCTTAACCGCCTGGACCAAGAGGAGACCACCTCACTAAAAACCAAAATCTTATGATGGAGGGACCAGGTCAAAGGGATGTGTCGCTAGATAGAAGACTAGCCTCTACTGGTCTCAACCTTGGGACACCAGGGGGCAACCCATTGTATTCTCGTCTTTCTAACTTCTACATCTTTTTTTACGGTAAAAAGTTATAGATGTGCTTCTGGGGTCGAAAAATACCATAAAAATATTTGCACTTATTTAAGACTTACCCCAGATTAAAACATGTAACCTTTATACCGGGTGCGTCTCAAAAGTGGCTCACCCCTATAACATTTTTATTTTTTTTTTTAGTTAAAAGAACGAGATTTATTAATTAGGATTGATTGACGTATTCAGTTGTTTTCGGTCACTTCCGGTTTCACCGGAAATGACTACAACTTTTGATTTTTAAATAGCACCCCGTATTTTGTTACTTTATTCGATAGAAAATGCCACTCTGAATAGAATGACATATCATATGTCAACTTTTGACATTTTCGCATATGGCTTATTTGAAATTATAACTTGCGGTTCGTAACGAAAATTTGACTCGAAATACCAAGTGTGTGGTATCAAATTATTCGTAAATATTAAAACGATTATTCAAATAAGCTAATGAGCCACCCTTGTTCCATTTGAAAAAATTGAGATATGATTAAAAATACGATTTGAGCATTTTCTAAGTGGCCAGGACAAGACACTAAAAACATTAGACGCTCAAATGTATTTTTCCAAGGCTCCTTGATGAAGAATTAGTGTTTTTAATATAGTCATGACAATCTAGATTAAATTTTAAAATACAATTTTTTATTAAGCGGGAATGTCAAAAGTTGATATATGATAAGTCATTATATTCAGAATGTAATTTTCTATCGAATAAAGTAAAAAAATTCCGAGGGTGCCATTTAAAAATCAAAAGTTGTAGTCATTTCCGGTGAAACAGGAAGTGTCCAAAAACAATTGAATACGCCAATAAATCCTAATTTATGTCATATACTAACATACCAATTTTCGTTTTTTTATCTGAAAAAATAAAAAAGTTATAGGGGTGAGCCACTTTTCAGACGCACCCGGTATAAATATGTATTTATGAACATAAATAAATAAATGTAAACGCAAATAAACGTATGATGCGGATCAGCTTACGTACAGCATAGACGTTTTCCTTCAAAAATTCAATTAAGGTACACCTTTAAGCGAAGCGGTCTAAAACATTGGCGTTAAGTTAACATGAAATTAACTAAAGATGACAGTTAATTTTGACATTTGATATATGTTTTGACAGGCGCCTATGTTTTCTAAATGCAAGATATAGAAGACAACCCTCGTATTACTAATATAAAACCCATAATCTGCAAAATTTTAAAAAAAGTGGAAAGGGTTAAAATAGACTATTATTGTTTCCAGCTAAATTTAAAGAAAATCTTACACAATGGCTTGGAGCAACAGTATCTGGATGGTCTTGCTTGTTAAGTAAAAGTCTACCTCTTGTTTACTTCATAAAACTAACAGACTTGGTATAAAAAAATAAAATAACATACGTGTCGGGACAAAAAAATGTTTTAGAAAAATAGTCTACTTAGTTGCTTTCTAACACAGTTTTATTGAGTACTAATAGTCTAAGAGCTGGCTACATAAAAAAACTTTATCATCGTTACATGGCTAATTTTTTGTGTTAAGTATCCGTTTGGGTAGCCATTATGAAATAGTCATGTCTGCCAGCGCGATCCCGGGGCTTAAAGCGGGGGCGGCCAATCGAAAGGGTGAAATTTTGACACTAAAAATATTATAAGATACATGAGTTATAATTGCGAAAATAGCTTTTATTTATTATTAAGAAACGTGGAATTTTGTTGGCAGACATTTTTTTAGTCACTAAAATGCCGACAGACAATGCGAAAGAGGTATGAAATTTTAAAAATTATTAAAAAATTAAATTTAAAGAATGATAAAAATTATGGCATATTCGAATGCCGATTGGTGAAATGTCATATTTATTTATTTTAAAAGCCGTATGCAAAAGGGCAGACAAAAAGATCGTGGCTCAATCAGCTGCAGACAGTTATCAAAAGCGCGATTACTCTAGCGCTTTATTCAGGGAACGCTGTACTGGAACTCTGTAACTAAATAGCTATCGGTAGCGATGGAGAATACTGACCTTGGCCGTACAAACTAAACGGCAAGCGACATTGTTCTTCATCGCTACTGATCGCTATTTCGTTACAGAGTTCCACCCCTGGCCACCTCATCCATTTAAGTATAGATAAATCATACAATATACGATTATATTATAAATATATTTTTTTATTATTTCAATAACGATTTTTTTGTCTGCCCTTTTGCATACGGCTTTTTAAATTAATTAACAATAAACATGACATTCTACCAACCGACATGCATGTATGCGATGATTTTCTTTTGTCAAAATTCTATGCCTCTTTCGCGTTGTCTGCC
This sequence comes from Sitophilus oryzae, assembly GCF_002938485.1. Lineage (NCBI taxonomy): Eukaryota > Metazoa > Arthropoda > Insecta > Coleoptera > Curculionidae > Sitophilus > Sitophilus oryzae. Next base: position 1,164,298 of record NW_022146948.1, on the reverse strand, counting down.
GGCATTTCAGCCACGAGAAATATGTCTGTCAACAATTTTACACGTTTCCTAATAATAAAAAAAGCTATTTGGCAATTATAACTCGTGTACCTTATAATATTTTTAATGTCAAAATTTCACCCTTTCGATTGGCCGCCCCCGCTTTAAGCCCCGGGATCGCGCTGGCAGACATGACTATTTCACAATGGCTACACAAAAGGATACTTCACACAAAAAAATAGCCATGTAACGATGATAAGGTTTTTTATGTAGCCAGCTCTCGGCCTATAATGCCTAGTGTTCTATTTACAAGTCGCATACTATATTAACTCTGTGCTATTTATCTAATGAATAGTTTCAAAAAAATCACAACGTTATGGCTTATGTTTTTTCACACATGCGGTTATGTTTTCAGGCCTCGCAGTGTAATATATACATGAGTTAACATCTGGTATAATATTAAAGCGTATCTACTAAACGCATTTGTGCGTCCCATATTTTCTTTCTTTCGAGCTGTAAGTTAATATGATTTAATAAATTGAATTAGGTTTCAACAATGGATTCAATTATAGTTTCAGTTACCGTGAGTAACTGGATGTGAAATTTATCTCGTAAAGATAAATAGTAAAGGATAGATAAGTACACAGTAATAGTAATAATACGGGTCACATTGGTTATTTCAAACTTATATCGATATATAGGATTATTTCTAGGGTATTAGTAGAATTAGTACAGGAATTTTTAATATCATTTTTCAATTAGTTGATAAATCTTAATAATACGATACAACTTTATTTCAAAATATTTCTTCATTTAATAAATTTATAACAAAAACTTTTACCATATCTTAATATCTAGCAATTCCCAAAAATTTATTTAAAGATCTAAAAATCTAAAGATGTTTGGAATTGGATAGCAATGTTTTTTATAAGTTGGTTGATATCGTCTACGTTTAAAACGTCCTAAATATCATGTTTTTAATTTTCTTTTTAAAGTTTTTATAGTTTAATTGTACTATTACTTTGGGTAATTTGTGGTAGTTTTTGTTGTTAGTTCTTTTTTAGTTCTCTTGACTGTTCTGAAGTCTTATTTTCTTCCAGTTGCGTATATTTGTTTGTTAGTTTTAAAGTAATAGTTGTTTTTATTAACTTGTTTTTGATTTTGTGTAGAAGTAATAAATTATGATATTTTATTTTCTTAATATCTAGTTCTTTTGTTTTATAGGTATTCTTTTCTGTTGGTGTTTCTTCTGTTTTAGTTTTAGGAGTGTGTCAATTGTTCTGGCTTTTTTAAACTGTTAATATATGTGTCCTATTTTAAGTTATTACGCATTTTCATTCCTAGATAATTCCCTTCATATTTTTTTTGTTGCTCCTTTATAGTTATAATCAAGGGTTATACTGAAGTTTTTGGTATTAGATTCATTTATCGTTAATGAATTGTTAAAGCCACAACATTTTAAATTATTTCATAACAAAATTTATGTTTAGTTAGTTGTAAATTGTTATAATCCTTGTCAGAAAACACCATACATAACTCCACCAGCAATCATTCTTCCGAATATACAGGGTGGTCTAAACTGTTTTCCGGAAACTTCGGTAGCATATTCTGCAGATAAAAATAACTAAAAATCTTCGTATAAATGTATGTCCTAAAATGCTAAAAAGTTTCGAAGAAATAGGGTGTAGAAGTTTCATTTTTATTTCGATTTTTCCCCAATAATTTCTGAAGTAACGTCACTATTTGGATGAAAATTGGTGTTTTTTGACACGAGAAATTTGATTTTGATATCAGTTTGACTCCTATATGTAGAAGGCGCCACCATATCTTTTAACTTGTTTGAAGAGTAATAACTTTTCGTCCGTACTTGTATAAAACTACTACCAGTATAAATATACATTTACGACGTTTTTTACGTAAAATAGGTCTTTTGGTAAAAATCGCTACGAGTAATGGTTCTTGAGATATTTTGTCCAAAATATACCAAAATTTATATAAAAATACCAAATTATATGTATTAATATTATTAATACATATAATAACCATTAATATTATAGAAAAATACCAAAATTATCAATACCTGATCATTGACATAAATTAAACATGATGTTGATTAAATAGTTATTAGACTGAAATCATAAATTATGTGAAATGTTTTTGTTGGAAAAGTTCAACAGAAACTGTTTTATCATCATTTTTTTCGAAGAAAAATTTATTATCAGTTTAAAAAAATAAAAAGTTCCCAAATTTATCATTTTAGTCAAATAACTATCCACTTAACAGGTTTAATTTTTGTTAATAATGACGTGTATTGCCGTTTCCATTCTAAATATCTCGAGAAGGGTTGGTCATAACGATTTTTACCAAGAGACATTTTTCACGTAAAAAATTACGAAAATGTATATTTTTTTACTCAATAGTTCTATACAGGTACGAACAAAAAGTTATTACTTTTCAAAACAGTTAAAACACATGTAGGTTGCTAGTAGCGATTTTTACTAAGAGACCTTTTTTATGTGGAAAACGTCGTAAATGTATATTTTTTATTCAGTAGTTTTATACAGGTACGGACAAAAAGTTATATTACCTTTCAAACCAGTTTAAAAATATGTCGGTGGCGCCCTCTACAAGTAGGAGTCATATTGACATCAAAATCAAATTTTATTGAACTTCATTGAATTTTATTGACTGTTACTTCAGAAATTATTTGAAAAAAATCGAAATAAAAATGAAACTTCTAAACCCTGTATCTCCGAAACTAAGCATTTTAGGACATATATTTATACGAACTTTTTTACTTATTTTAATGTGCAGAATATGCTGCCGAAGTTTTCGGAATACAGTTCGGACCACCCTCTATATTTTATATTTTCCAATGTTTTATTTTAAGTTTTCGGTTTCGTTTTTGTCTTTTTTTATTTAAAAAATGCTATTTTTAAGCTTAGTTCAAATAATTCTGAAGCTCATCGAGACTTTGTTTAGGTATATAAATTACATAATACTTCAGTACTATTCTTGAAGAATATGTCCGTCACTTTATGTGAGAAGAATCAGAGAGAGACTGCTTAAAATAATGCGCTACAGAAGATACCAAAATCTCTAGCCGTTTTGTTTCAACAGATTTGTTTTAATTTATGTATATCCAATATACCAATATAATAGTATTAGGAAATTTTGCATCCTACAGTTAACCTAAAATTTGAACCGATTACCACACAATGGTAGTGCAACCAAAATTTTATTTATGAATGAAATCCTACATTTATTCTTTAGTGATAGGAAGAAATAGTTAGCTTAACGCATATTATTAAAAATTATATGAAACAATTTCGAAAGTAGGAGTAGGTTAGTCTACTTTATTTAGTTTAATGTGGAATATTCATCAAGAACAATCATATAAGTTGAGGATATGATTGTTATTGACTGAGAAGATAATGGTATAGTATACTACTAGCGTGCATCCGCGACTTCGTTCGCGTCGAATTAATCAATGGTGATGATAAAGCAAATCAAGAATTTCCATTAACATACAAACTGGATAATTTTCTCAAATTTAAGTCAGCATGAGAAAAAACAATCGAGAAACGAACTCCTTATCGAACCTCTACACCCCACAGTCAATCCGTTTGCCAAAAATCAGCTTTAAACGTCAATCAGTTTAAGCAGAATCGTGATTACTCAATGGTCATATTTTATGAAACACCCTGTTTACATTTTTAAAAAATCTTAAAATATGTAAAACAACAAAATAAAATATACGTGTTTATATATACGTTTTTAAATAACAAATATTCTAATATTTGGGGGGTGGTTTCACCCCTTAGAATTCGAGTTTCGAAAAATCTCTTCTTATCGAACCTCTATACCCTAAAGTCAATACGTTTTCCAAAAATCAGCTTTTTACGTCAAGCGCTTTAAGCAGGATCGTGATTAATAAATGACCAGATTTTTCGAAACACCCTGTATACATTTTTAAAAAATCTTAAAATATGTAAAAAAACAAAATAGAATATACGTGCTTAAGCTTTTTTTCGGAAACTTGGCCGTTTTTTAAATAAATAATATTGTAATATTTGAGAGGTGGTTTCATCCCCTTGGAACTGGAATTTCGAAAAATGCCAAAATTGAGCTTAGGTTGAGTGGTTTGAGCAGGATCGTGATTACTCAGTGGGTTAGTCACTTAAAGATTTTATACTAAGGGTCGGTATTTCTGGTTTTGGGTGCCGATTTTCGTGTGTACGAAGAGTACAGCCAACACGCAAAGCGGATGGAATCTAGCCTCAAATTAAGTGATTATCTAATAAATAGTTCGTATTTTTGCTCTCTCCGATTTACTAGATTGCCATAGCGATTCACTCCTATACATGTAAACGCCGACCCAAGATTTCGCTTGCCAGCAGGGTATATTATATAGATTAATATAAACAATATTAAGGACTTGATGTTTTTATTAACAAAATCTCGTAAATTTCAATATATTTACTTAAGTAGTTTTAAACCCTACAACTCCAATGACTCGATTTCGACAGACGATGTCCAAAAAAAACAGAAAATAAGTTGAAAAAAAAACAATGTGAAAATTATAAGTGCATTTTATATTTTAATTGTCAGAAAGGCTTCAAATAAAACTTTTTCAGATAATTTGGGCTTATATCTTGAAATATTTTCTTCTAACAAACCTTATCGTTATAATCTCAAATTACCAATCTTCCCAGGTAACGTCAGGTAATATAATCTCCCATCTCGACAGGTATTCGAATAAATTAAATACATCTTTCCAACTTCGTTGTTTTCTTTTACTTCTTTTCGGTTGTGAAGAGATGACTTAATTTATAGCGGAAAGGAATTTTACCTTAACTTTAGCTTGAAACTTTAGTTTAAAATTAGATTTCTAATTACTAAAACACATAAAACACACCAGAGTGACAAAATCAAGTAGTAACTAGTAAGTAAATAACTAGTCTAGTTAAAACTTGATTTTGTCAGTGATTTGATTTCCAATTATCTACTAATCACCAAATTATTTTTACCACTCCTTATCGAACCTCTACACCCTAAAGTCAATCTGTTTTCCAGAAATCAGCTTTTTACGTCAAGTGCTTTAAGCAGGATAGTGATTAATCAATGACCAGATTTTTCGAAACACCTTGTATACATTTTAAAAAAATCTTAAAATATGTAAAAAAACAAAATAAAATATACGTGTTTAAGCGTTTTTTCGAAAACTTGACCGTTTTTTAAATAAAAAATATTGTAATATTTGAGGGGTGGTTTCACCTCACCCCCTTGGAACTGGAATTTCGAAAAATCCCATCTTATCGAACCTCTACACCCTAGAATCAACCTGTATGCCAAAATTCAGCTTCTTACGTTGAGTGGTTTGAGCAGGATCGTGATTAATCAGTATGTTAGTCACTTAAGGATTTTATATAGTAGTATAGATTCAGATTTGTACTTATCAAATGCATAGGAATACCAATGAAAAACTACACTATCGGACAAAAGTAGAGACACTTTTTAAAATTGTGTCTTTTTTGTTAACGCAGGAAGGCCATTTTGCATTTTTAAAATTAAAGATACTTAAATAGTTCTTATTTAAATGAAATAATCACATGTTTCACGAAAACTTAAGATTTTATTCAGTTAAATAAAAAAACTATAGGAACAAAAATAGAGAAACTAAAAATTAATATAAAAATTACAAGTACAGGGTGGACCATTTTGGTTGTTTCTATAGGGTATCTTGATACTGCAGTCTCGGGTTCTCTTTTTGAAAAAATCACAATGGCGCAAACGGATCGTGGCTATCTTGATCAGTTTCGAAGCCACAGGGGGATTCTTAAATTTTGTACTTTTTGAATATGTTCGATAGCTTGTTTATTTCAGCCAACCACGGAAAAATGAATTATACATTCTAAAGGCACTTTTCTGTGTAGAATGCAGTGGCGTAGTCAGACTTTTTTTAAAAAACATATTTTTTTAGATATTAACTATACTTATGATTTTTTAAATAGAACCGCCTGTATATTTTTAAATTTTCTGATTCGGGTTGGCATGGGCTTCTCGAAAATATATAACACTCTATATTTATTTTTTATACTACTACTATAATTATTTTAACATTTCAAATATTTCTTAAAATATCCAGTTAGTAGTAGGCCGCGCCGAGTAACAAAGTAAACGGTTGTCATGGTGATCGGAACATACCTTTGATGGATGCGTGACGTTTCATTTCAACAGATTGAAGTGTGTGCATGTATTTAAATAATAAAAAAATAAGTAAATTTGAAAATTTTGAGAAATATAATATGTTAGAATGTTATATTGAGTCTAACAAACATAAGCAAATGGCAGCTGATTTATATTTTGAGCGGTATCCTAAGTGCGAGCAACCCACCCCAGCCATTTTTAAAAGGTCAAAAAATAGTTTAATCCAAGCCATCTAGGTCACCTGATATCACTCCCTTGGACTTCTTTCTCTGGGGCTTTCTGAAAAACGAAATTTATCGAAATGCAAATAGAGCATTAGAAGAGTTACAAGATAGTTTTGTTATGGCTTTGTAAAGTGTAACGAACATACACATTCGAAATGCTGTTAGCAGCGGCGCGGCGTGCGGAGACGGTGCCAACTCTGTCTAGATAAAAATAGGCAGCAGTTTGATCATTTAATGTAGTCTTTGTGTTTTTATTTTTTTATACTAACTGAGAAGCCCGATTGAAGTAACCTGTTGAGTTTGTATTAAAATATGTTCTTTTGTTTCTGTCACACTTATTTTTATTTGCTTCGTATTGTTCGATTTTATTTGTTGCTAATTGCTAATACATGGGGTTATTTGAAAGTAGATAATCGCTTGTTTTCTTTAATACTTGGCATGACCTACCAAGAGGAAAGTCGATATCTTTAAATAAATTGGAATTTTAAAGTTAATAGTGAAAATAAATATATAGTGTTATATATGTTCGAGAAGCCCATGCCAAACTGAATTGGGAAATTTAAAAATATACAGGGGGTTCTATTTAAAAAAACATAAGTATCGTTAATATCTAAAAAAATATTTTTTTCAAAAAATTTCTGACTACGTCACTGCATTCTACACGGAAAAGTGCCTTTAGAATGCATAATTCATTTTTCCGTGGTTGCTGAAATAAACAAGCTATCGAACATCTTCAAAAAGTACAACATTTAAGAATCCCCCTGTACCTTCGAAACTGATCAAGATAGCCATGATCCGTTTGCGCCATTGTGATTTTTTCAAAAAAAGAACCCGAGACTGCAGTATCAAAATTTGAATATTTCTTACGGTTTCTTAGATACCCTATAGAAACAACCAAAATGGTCCACCCTGTACATAGGTAGTTGTTGTTAACCTAATAAAATTAATAATGGGTATAGTAACCGTGATTAGCTATAACTTCACGACATCGCTTTGGTATGGAGTCCAATAGTTTTCTTATGGTATCTTTTTTTTATGGAATTTCAGGCCTCTTTCAAAATTCTTATCAAATCTTTCTTACTGCTAATGTGACTTCGTCTTACCCGGCGCTCTAATTCCTCCCACAGGTTTTCAATAGGATTAAGGTCTGGACTTTGGGCAGGAAAGTCCATAACCCTAATTTGTTCAGGCAAAAACCATTCTTGTAAGACTTTCGATTTATGCATTGGATCATTATCTTGCTGAAATATCCATGTTAAAGGCAAATTATCATCAACAAACGGAATCATCACTTTCTTTAAGATGTCCAAATACCTAAATCGATCCATTGTTCCTTCTATTACATGCAGTGGTCCCATGCCATAGCTCGACAAGTATATCCACACCATGCAAGATCCACCACCATGCTTTACAGTGGCCTTGGTATATTTTGGATCAAATCTTTTCCCTTCTGGGCGATGTATCCACGATATGCCATCGGATCCAAATATATTGAATTTGCTTTCATCTGAAAACAGGACCTTTTCCATCCATTCGTCGACCAATGCAAATATTTTTTTTTGCAAAGGTAAGTCGGGCCTTCTGGTTCTTCGTGCTGATGAGTGTTTTTTTCGCTGCTCTTAGCCTTCTTTGGATGGTTTTAGAGCTTATATTGATACCAGTATACCACTCAAAATTTCATTTGCCGATTTATGTGGATTAGTTAAGGCGATTGTTCTAATTATCATTTCAATTTTTTCGTTGTTTTCCTTGGCCGATCACTTTTTTTAACAGTCTTTAAGGAATTGCGAGTTTTCAAATTGGAAATCCTTTTGCTAATGACAGAGTTATGCAAATTAAACATTGTGCTTATGTCCATTTGCCGTACACCATTCCGATGTGCGTTGTTTATTTTTTCGCGAAGATCCTCAGACAAATATTATCCGCGTGGCATATTTACTAAAAATGTAAATCAGAATATCAACAGTTTTCACCTACAGCAAACAAATAGCTACCAAGTTTGGTCAATTTTTGTGTTGGTTTCTTTATGTATTATGTCCCTTATGTTCCTTTATGTTATACCTGATAAGATAAATTTGGAATGTGGCGTAAAATGATGGTTTGGTTTGGTTTGGTTTGGCAGGTTTATGCAGGTTTTTGCAGGTTTATGAAATCGGACGAGTTTTAAAAAGTTTCTCTTTTGTCTGATATATGTATAGTCTACATCAATTCAAGATATTTTATGCCGCATCATTATGCATCTTGTGAAAGCGTTCAACATCTTTTTTTACGAAATCGTTTACCACCAATTGTTATTCTTCGCTGTTTGTTTTTCTCAATTTGTTTATCTTTGCTTGTGAAAGAGATAAAATTCAATTTTATAACGGCCCCATTGTTGAAAACCGGGCGTCGGCACAGCCGAAGATATGGCGCTATCTGTAAGCTTCATCTTCAAGAGGTTTCCTTTGTAAGTTAATGCCCCGTAATAAATATTAATGGTATACCATGACTCAAATTATTCGGAAAATAATAAACCCGTCGCGGTATATTTCTCATCTTACTGACCTGTAAAAATACCTTTGAAGGTAACATTATGGTTAGGAGATTTAAAATAAAAAAAGTCAGTAAATTCGAATGAGAATGTATATGAAAAATGGAGGGGTGGGGAAGGTTAGATCTGTTTTTATTTAAATGATAAGAAACCCGAACTGGATAAACGGAATCCAACAAACTTGGGCTCCTTTGAAAGAGCGTTCCTTTGAAGAAATTAGAAGATGTGCAACCTTATGGGCGACTTCGTGGCACACAACCTGTCCGAGATGTAGCTGGCATTACCGTCAGCCTGTCCGAGAAATCCGAGATTTAGTTCAGCTCTGCGCTGCTGTGCATTGATAGTCCTTTACAGCGCAGCGGATAACGAATACTGTGCTGTAGTTCTGCTTTCAGTCGGCAGAGTGAGTGGTTGCCGGAGACAGTGTTGCCAGAAATACTGATTAATCCGTAGATTTACGGATTTTGGGTAGAGTACGTTAATAATACGGATTTTCTATCATTAAACAATTTAATATAATATTATATTAATGCAACAAATAACGGCGTCAGAGTTGGCTTGGAAATGAAGATCGTTGTTATTTTATATGTAAAATATTATGGTAAATATCAATAATTTGCGATTTCCAAGCCAACTAAACAATTTTTTGTTATACCAGTACAGTTCATATTCGGTACCTATAAAATAATTTTTATTTTTGTTGTTTATTCTGTTTAACACGAATAAACTTTCAATACATAAACGCGGTCAAACGTATTACAGATATTACACATTTTATAATGGCAACATTGTCGCTTTCAGATCCACACCATCTTCGATATGTCTTCGCTGGCCGAATTAGAGAAAATAAGTGTTTTATGAGTTGACCGCAGAATGATTGGTGTCACCACCATACAGCACTTGAGCCTTGCCACGAATTTGCCCATTATATAGGTTGCGTATCTTCCAAATGCTTTCAATTAACTGTAATACATTTTTTTTGGCAGGCTCTACGACTAATACTTTCCGAGATACAGCCGAGAGCTATTCTAAAGTCGGGTTCAGACGACTTGTGTACTTGGCAAGTAAACCGATATGTTCCATGATGTTCTTTGACACGTGTCAACCAACATAAAGATGTCTCAACAAGTGACAGCACCCATCTCACATTGCAGAACATATACAACAGTTAGCGAACTTGAATAAACTGAACTGTATTTTTATTTTTTTTTATATTTACATTCTAATGAAATTTTGTAAGTAAAGTTGCACTGCTTCAGAACTTGATTTTACAATTTATATTGTACAAATATAATTTAATATTTATGTTTAATTTTGACTCACAGAGAAATTAATCACCATTAAGTAGCTGTTAATATATTAATTAACCTTTTCATGTTATTCAATGTCGTAATTGTTTCACATAATTAATATTTAAAATTCCGTCTTTCTTGAATACCAAACCAAATATAAGTTTAATGAGGTGCTTTTTAGCCTAGCGAATAAATTAGTGTGTAGTTTATAAACCAAGTTTATAATCCGTCAAACAGTATTTGGCAAGTTATATTTTAAAACTAGTATTAAAATATATACCGTATGATCGAAAAAAAAAACGGCGTCTAGTTGGCTGGGAAATGACGATCGATGACATTTCCCATATAAATTTACATATAAAATGAGAGCGATCTTCATTTCATAGCCATCGCTGACGCCGTTTTTATTCGATCATACGGTATTATAGAAGCATCTAATCTGAAGAATCATAAAACATTTCATAATTTGAAACTGTTGAAAGGAATAATCTTTAAAAAGAATCCCTTTTAACGATATCTGTTTGAGAATTTAATATGGTGAGTCTCAAAAGGAATTAAATTTTATATTTGAAATGCAGGAATAAATCCAACATGAACCGGAATTTTAAATTAATTAACAATTTTACTTAGTATGGGAGTTTTCAAAGGCTACTCGTATAAATATATTTTTCTTGTACAGTTGTGTTTGTATATTATTGTTTTACATATACAGGGTCCAGCAAAAGTGCGTCGGCTTTGGTTCGGGCATCTGCAACTCCTAATAGAATAAAAAACTTAGGAATTTTGTTTAAGCGCAGACCTAAAGTATGTATTTACAGTTGTATTTCAGAAAAATATATTTGGCAAACTTCTACGGGGTGGCTCAAAAAACTGTGGGTGGATATGAAGATTTTTTAAATGGAACAGCCTCTATATTATTGCATGTTTGGCGTCCTTTCTGATCACTTTACATAATCCCAAAATATTATTAAATATATTTTGATAGTTTCAGAGATATTACTAAATAAATAAAAAAATATTTTTTTGTCTTTTTTCTTGGTGATGAAAATTTATTACTCTTCAGAGCAGTTAAAAATATACAGGTGGCGCCCCTACATATAGGAGTTATATTGACATTGAAATCAAATTTCTCATTAGGTCAGAAATTATTTGGAAAAAAAATAAATAAAAATGAAATTTATACACCCTGTATCTTCGAAACGAAGCAATTTAAGACATTAATTTATACGTGGGTATATGAAAAGGTAAGCCTAAGTAAAAAGTTATGGACATTATGATTAGTATTTTGTCAGCTTAGCCAAATCTTACACAATAAAGTTTTACTGTAAAATTAAATTTTACGATTGTCACAGTATGAAACAAAATTTATATTTTTCTGCAAACAATACATGTTCTGCATTGCGTCATTGTTATGTTTCGTGGTAATACTGTAATTTAAATAGACATTCTTGATTCGAGATTTCGCAGAATAATTGTTATAAGGCCGTTACGATTTAAATTTGCAAAACGGTGTTCCAGATTAAACTGATTTGCGATTTAAACGATATTGATAAAGGGTGTAGTTTCCGAAAACAACAGTTTCCTTGAAAATTCATTAATTTTATAACATTTGAAATTTAAATTGGACAAGACGAGACAAACACAAGGGATATACGGAAAGGAAGGACAATAAATCAGCGAGACCTAATTATATTTATTACCTTTAATTTTTTAATTTGATCCAGATTTATACAGAGTGGTCCGAACTGTATTCCGGAAACTTAAGTAAAAAAGTTCGTATAAATGTATGTCCTAAAATGCTTAGTTTCGGAGATACAGGGTGTAGAAGTTTCATTTTTATTTCGATTTTTTCCAAATAATTCCTGAAGTAACATCAACATTTGGATGAAAATTGGTGTCTTCTTGGGAGTTTTTTGACATGAGAAATTTGATATAAATATAATATCAATATGACTCCTACTAGTAGAGGGCGCCACCAACATATTTTTTAACTGGTTTGAAGAGTAATAACTTTTCGTCTGTACCTGTATAAAACTACTGAGAAAAAAAATACATTTATGACGTTTTTTACGTGAAAAAGGTCTCTTGGTAAAAACCGCTACGAGTAATGGTTTTCGAGATATTTGGAATAGAAGTTATCAATAAACGTCATCATTGACATAAATTAAACATGTTGACTAAATAGTTATTAGACTCAAATCATAAATTTGAAATGTTTTTGTGCCAAATGTTCAACAGAAACTGTTTTATCATCATTTTTTGCAGAAAAATTTATGACTAATTAAAAAAAAATTCCCAAATTTATTATTTCAGTGAAAAAACTATCTACTCAACGTGTTTATTTTTCGTCAATAATGACATGTATTTACTATTTCCATTCTAAATATCTTAAGAACGGTTGCTTGTAGCGATTTTTACAAAGAGATATTTTTTACGTAAGAAATCACAGAGATGTATATTTTTTCGCTTGGTAGTTTTATACAGGTAGGAACAAAAAGTTATTACGCTTCAAAACAGTTAAACACACACGTAGGTGGCGCCCTCTACTAGTAGGAGTCATATTGACATCAAAATCAAATTTCTCATGTCAAAAAACTCCTAGACACCAATTTTCATCCAAATATTGACGTTATTTCAGAAATTATTTAGAAAAAATCGAAATAAAAATGAAAGTTCTACACTCTGTATCTCTGAAACTAAGCATTTTAGGACATACATTTATACGAACTTTTTTACTGATGTTTGTCTGCAGAATATGCTGCCGAAGTTGCCGGAATACAGTTTGGACCACCCTGTATACAAATAAATAACCTTAAGGGTGGCTGCTATCGGTCCTGTTAATCCTGCTGTTAGTGGTAAATATTGAAGGGAAATTATCCAGTTCATACCATACACTACTTTGTGTGATACATGTGTTATTTTTAGCTAATTTATGATCTATCATTGTTGCTATTTACTTTCTTACTTAAATAAAATAACAAAACAATAGTTATTATTTTTGTAGTTGATATTAAATACTTCAATTTAGATGCACAATATTAAGAAGTGTCATCGTATAACTATCAGAAACAAGAAATATCCACCATATCCGATAATAACCAATTAATTTGGCCAGAGAATGCCTAGAGAAGCTGAATAAATTAAGCAAACAAAATAAAGTCCTCCTACTCTGAGGATAGAAGATTATGAAAAAACAAACGATCTAGCTAGAAAAGGAGCGAACACTCCACTAACTGGTCCTGAACCGTTCTGCTTCCCAAGTGGAACCCAACTTAGACCGGAACTCAAGAACCTGGAAGACTTCATCCGTAACCAGGAAATCCTCCAACGGTCTAAGACACTCGAAGAAATTTCTCAAGACTTACGACCAAGAAAAATCAAAGATTTTCCTCGAGTTAAGTAAGAACAATCTTCGGATTGTCACGGGGTTTATAATTGGACACTGTCTCCTCAATGAACACCTCAATAGATTGAAGCTAAGAAACAAGGGCAATGCAGAATCTGTGGGGGAAAATGGGGGAGTATCACAACACCTCGGCGAGATAATAACCACTGGTGCCATAATCTTTGGTACGATTGATATCGGAGATAGAGAGTTTAACCTCTGTTAAATCGCCTCAGATATTGGCTTTTATCAAAGCCTTAGACTGTATTATGTAGAGTTACCTGTTCCTATACAATCTACATCTATATCTACGTCATCATATAACGTGTATGATGCACTTGTAAATTAATGCGTTTAAAAAAAAACATGCAAATTTAAAACACCAATATAAGAGAACAAGAAACAACCCTCATTAGATAAAGAATTTTTCCATACACCTTCCAATCTGCACTACATTCCTATAACTGAATTTGTAAGAAAATGCATCTCTCTCTCTCGTCTTGTTCTGAATAGTTAATAATTTATAGATATTATTAATTTCTATTCCTTATTCCATAATAAAGGTTTACAATCTCAGTATGCCCTAATAAAGAAAAGGAATTTGAAAGCATACTTTGCAAGAAATGTTCAAAATGTGTATTAATAGAAAAAGCAATCCAAATATGGAGCTAATAGTCATATTATCATTGCGCAACTCATATATTGTATATTATGCAAATTTGTGACATACCGTGCCCGTCTCAAAAGTGGCTCGCCCCCTATAACTTTTTTATTTTTTCAGATAAAAAAAAACGAGATTTGGTATGTTAGTATATGACATAAATTAGGATTGATTGACGTATTCAATTGTTTTTGGTAACTCCCTGTTTCACCGAAAATGACTACAGCTTTTGATTTTTAAATGGCACCCTCGGCATTTTTTCACTTTATTCTGATTCTGAATAGAATGACATATCATATGTCAACTTTTGACATTTTAGTTTAAAAAAAATCGTATTTTAAATTTCAATCTAGAGTGCCATGGCTAATGTTAAAAATACTAATTTTTAATCAAGGAGCCTTGGAAAAATAAATTTGATGTCTAATGTTTTTAGTGTCTTGTCCCCCTGACTGGTTAAAAGATGCCCATATCTATTTTTAATCATATCTCATTTTTTTCAAATGGAACAAAGGTTGGTTATTAGCATATTTGGAAAAAGCATTTTTTTACGAATAAAAGTTGACATATGATATGCCATTCTATTCAGAGTGTTATTTTCTATCGAATAAAGTAAGAAAATACCCAGGATGCCATTTAAAAATCAAAAGTTGTAGCATTTCCGGTAAAACAGGAAGGACCGAAAACAACTGAATACGTCAATCAATCCTAATTTATGTCATATACTAACATACCAAATCTCGTTTTTTTTAACTGGAAGAGTAAAAAGTTATAGAGGTAAACCACTTTTGAGATGCACCCGGTATAGAATATTATAGAAGTAAAATATTCTTATTAGATCTTAGAACCAGTGAAAAATATTCCGCATATTTAATTCGAGAGTAATAAATCCAGCAGGCACACGTGGAAAAATAAAGTCGATGAACGAAGTAACTTAACACCTATAAATTTAAAATTAGGGTTGGGAATAATGGTATGCATTTATTTGATATGAACAGAACTTCCGGCCTTCTTTTTATAGTTATTCTCGTTAAAATCTATAGATAAATCTACTTTTTGACGAGAGGTATACGGATTTAAATAAATCTATGTAATCAAATAAGCCCCCGAAAAATAATGCTGTCTTTTGGTTTCATGACTGATTCCTTCTGATAAAAACTATTTTAAACTCGTATATAAATAGTATATTCTAAATACCTTATTGTTATAACTTCTCTATATTCAAAAAGATGAAAACCTTTTTAAACCTTCATAAAAAATTTCTCAAAAAAATCTACAATAGTTATATTGAGCAATTTATCACCAGAAATGAGCTTCTAGACAATGAAAATGTGCCAAATTGGATAACAATTTACGGTCAATTATTAATGTCAAAAGTTAATATTTATATCTAGTTTCTAGTATGTATAGGTCATATCAAATAAACTTTTAGTCACGTGATTAAGCCTGACCGGCACAGCGTTGCCCAGTTTTGCATATTTTTTTTAATCAAAATATTTTAGGAAACAAAAATATATAATTATAAATATATAACCAGTTATTATTTACATAAAAAAACTCACCTTCTTAACAGCGCTTAAATGACACAAAGGGCCATTACTACAGCTTTTTCGTTCAAAATATTCTAATAAAGTTGCTATGAGTTTTTTACAGCCATTAAGCTATCTTGTACACTTCGCACTAAAAGAGGTTCTAAAAAGAACAATGTTCGACTCCAACGTCTGTTAGTAAACATTTTTAAGCTTAAACTATCACAACACAATTTATTTAAACCAAAAACTCGTAATACAAAACTAAAGTGTCAAAACGAATGACAATGTTAGGAAATAAATAAATGCGGCAACTTGACATTTTTTACAGCAGAGCTACCACCTTAATCCCCAGCGGGAAATTTAAATTCCAGTTAGTCAGCCCGGCGCCAAATATGTGGTTGGCAACAATGAATTTAAAAATCACGCCCTCGATTACGTAACTAAAAGTTTAATTGACATCAAATATATACTTACATGGAACTATAAGGCACTTCTCTCAAATTTTGGTCCACAAAATTAAGGGTTGTTTACGATACATCGGTGACATATTTGTTATCTGAAACGAAAGTATTAAATAAAATACATTATTATGTGAAATTATGTGTTTGGACTTTGTGAGACTATATTTTCATCAAAATAAGATAAACATTCTGTGCGATGGAACGTATAAAGTGCACGATTTCGGGAATTGACAACAAAAGTGAAAACATAATCTTATGCTGCGTATACATTAGCGCGCTGCGCCGCAAACGCGATGCGCACGTGCACCGATTCACCGATTCGCCTGTATTGGTGCGTGTTGTCAAGCTGCGCTGCGCGAAAATCGCTTGCCGAGAACCATCTCCTGTCGGTTTTTTGACGCTCCGCTACTCCGCTTTGTATGTTCGTTGTTCAACTGGGACGGCCGATAAAGATACCGCGCGCATTTATCAGCGACTATATGTGTGTTTTCTTTAAATAAATTATCTTTTTTTGTGTTTTTTAAATATTGTTTATTAATATAGTCTATTTAATAAACTATGGTCAAATTAAACTGTAAATAACAAACGGTTTTTATATATTGTGCTCGTATATGTTGGATCAAAATAACTCAATATATTATATTGTAACCAGCGATTTTAAAAAAGCGAAGGAAAATGGCAACATGGCGATTGTGGATGGCAATAAAGGATTGTAAAACAATAAATAAAAAGGTGTATTAACAATTGTTTCGGAAATTTGAGAACTAACAATTTCTTTTATTCTCACAGATACAAAATACAGAACCAAGATGGCTGCGAATTATAATACATCTTATACCGGGTGCGTCCCAAAAGTGGCTCATCCCTAAAACTTTTTTATTTAGTTTGTTTAAAAAACGTGATTTGGTATGTTAGTATATGACATAAGTTAGGATTGATTGACGTATTCACTTGTTTTCGGTCACTTCCTGTTTCACCGGAAATGGCTACAACTTTTGATTTTTCAATCAAATTCCTTAGTATTTTTTACTTTATTCGATATAAAATAACACTCTGAATAGAATAACATATCATATGTCACCTCTTGACATTTTCGCATATGGTTTATTCGAAATTATAACTTGCGGTTCGTAACGAAAATTTGACTCGAAATACCAAGTGTGTGGTATCAAATTATTGGTAAAAAAATGCTTTTTCCAAATAAGCTAATGAGCCACCCTCGTTCCATTTGAAAAAATTGAGATATGATTAAAAATACGATTTGAGCATTTTCTAACTGGTCAGGACAAGACACTAAAAACATTAGACGATCAAATCTATTTTTCTAAGGCTCCTTGATTAAGAATTAGTGTTTTTAACATAGCCATGGCACTCTTTGAATTTGAATTTTAAAATACAATTTTTTATTAAGCGAAAGTGTCAAAAGTTGACATATATGTTATTCTATTCAGAATGTCATTTTCTATCGAATAAAGTCAAAAAAATACCGAGGGTGCCATTTAAAAATCAAAAGTTGTAGTCATTTCCGGTGAAACAGGAAGTGACCAAAAACAATTGAATATGTCAATCAATCCTAATTTATGTCATATACTAACATACCAAATCTCGTTTTCTTATCTGAAAAAATAAAAAAAGTTATAGGGGTGAGCCACTTTTGAGACGCACCGGGTATAAATAATTAATCTTTTGATACGAATGATATACACGATCCTGTATGCCCTAAAATTAATTAATGTCATATTAAAAATATAAATGATAAGATAATTATAGCAGTTCCATATTTTCTTAACGAAGATGGTGATACCACTTTAAACTATTAAGGATCACAACAAATTAATAATGTCACATACACTTTAGAGCGTCAGTTTCAAAGGTTTAATACATCGGGTCAGTCGACAAATTGGTGACATCACTGAAGTAAATTAATGGCCGACTTTCAGTAAACTACGACGACGACCAGCTCGAAAAAAGCGGATTATATTCTATTTAATCTTTCTTTTCGACTTAATAAAGTTGTACGTCGTTAACCTCACTTTAAGTCGTATAAGAGGATTGGCAAAATTTAAGCTGTCGGTAGAAGAAAACAACATGTACAGTGTACAATCTATATTTAATATATTTTGTATTTAATAATTTAGAGTAATTCAGTATTTCAATACAGCTCCATTTCATGTTTACTATTTAAAAATGTATTTTTTAAAATCAATAAAAATCTAGAAAATACCTGATTCCTACAAAAAATGTACGGTTGTATAAATATAATATCGTCTACAGACATTCAAATTATCTGTAGACGCTTGTCATAATAGTTTTTGTCTTTATTAAATGCTACTATATCCATTGAATTTGTTTCTAATTTGATGCAAGCAGAAGTAAAGGATTGCAACCGTAAGCATAAAATACATTTGCATATTAATTCAGCTATAAAACTGCATTTGCATGAGCTAGTCAAGAGTGTTTTAGAGAGAGCTCTTGAGAGTTTACACACTCCTCTTATCAGCATAAAACAAAACGTTTTTTATTACAGATATACCTTTTGAAAGTATGTTTAAAATGTCCATATAATATTAGTACACACGTATATGTGATTTTTTCAATGTTAACCATACATAATGAGAAGACTGACTAGATCAAGATATCATGATTATTTATATTAATACAAATTGTGGATCAAAAAAAAAATAGGCAGCTTTAACAAGATTTTACGTTTATTGAACACCTGAATAGAAATTAAAAACGAGCTTAATTTGCAGTCCAAAACACGTTAAGAACTTTGTGAATAAACACATAAGTGATGATTTATGTCGCTCAGGTCACCGAATATTAGCTTTTTTCGTTTTCCGTTATTACCGATTCTGAATCGTCCTAGAACTGTGATGCGTATGCGCAGAAGGAAATATGAAGACATTATTTCATTTGCGCATGCGCTGCAGAGTTCTAGGACGGTTCAGAATCGGTAATAACAGGAAAACGAAAAAAGCTATTAACTAAA
Source organism: Sitophilus oryzae (assembly GCF_002938485.1). Taxonomy (NCBI): domain Eukaryota; kingdom Metazoa; phylum Arthropoda; class Insecta; order Coleoptera; family Curculionidae; genus Sitophilus; species Sitophilus oryzae. The sequence goes on along the minus strand of NW_022146948.1, from coordinate 1,145,035 downwards.
GACCAGGTCGAGGAATTACTCTTTAGCGTACAGGTCTCTGGAATGAAACGTGTCTTAAAGGGCATTTCCTTCACTCGCAGCTGGACTTCTTCCCAACATGTAGGTGCAGTATCGCAAGAACATGAGGAACAGTTCCATCAAGACATCGCTACGATTGAGAAGAGCTTTTCAGGGAAGTAGAACACAAGTTTGTTGACGGGAGGGTGCTGATTTTTTGGACAAAAGATGAAGAATTTTAGGTTTGTAACCGAATCAGTATCAATGGCTATTTAGCAGCGTATTTCGAGTTTTAGTTAAAGTTAGTTAGTTAGTTTTTATTCTTCATTATGTTCGTTAAATCTTGGACTAGTATCCAGTTTCCTGTGTTGGTTAAAATACGTTGGTTAGAGAGCTATTGAGATCAAGACTAGTTCTAAATCGGGACATATGTTCACATTCTACAAAAATATGGGAGAATCTGATGAACGAATCAGGAGAATCTAACATTTTTTACATAATGGACGAGAAGAGACTCGTAATAAATTGTGTAAAAATTTACAGTGACCAATCATAAGCGTACTTAATTATGGTTTTTAATATGACTTTCAAAAAAACGTTTGATGTTGTATTTAAATTATGTTTACATGTAGTTTCTGTAAATATAAAACCAGCCCTCTTAGAAAACACAATCTTCATTTATTATACTTATTTGCATTTTAATTTTAGCGATTTATTTATGTTTATGTAAACATAATTATTGTTCCATGATCTCTCTATATCAACATATGTCAAGTATTACTTATTCTTCCAGACTGTGTTTCGGAGGACAAATTTACTAGAGGACCGGAGTAGAGGACTCTATACATCCATAGTCCCTGAGTTGGTAAGTTGACTGTTTTGATTAGATACCATTTTCTTGCATATTTTTTTTATTTTGTATCTAATGGCAATTTTGATCCTATTTTGGTTAGGCTCAGAATTTCAGTAAGGTTCTTCTAGACAAGAAGAGATGGCAATGAGCAATGAGTATCTTACATACATAACTTCTGTTTTGTGACTTTTTATTAACCTTTATAATAAATATTATAATTATAAATACGTCTTTTATTAAATTTATTAATATTTACTAACGCTTTGTAAATTTACAAAAGTAATTGTAAATTCACTATAATAAAATGTTTAAATTTGTTGTTACCTATAGTAATAGTACCTACAAGAAGTTGGCGATTTTAAAAGATAAATTTACAACGAATAAGTAAATTTACTTTTTTATCTAATTTTAGTGAGATACACATTTCTAATTTACTATGAGATGCACATTTTTTACATAAATTCACAAAGAATATTGGTGAATATAAAGATATATTATAACATATTTACATACACGCTACAAATTAGCCTTATAATAATCTGTGGCAAGAAATAACCATCAATATTGTTATTAAATTAACCAATTAATTTTTTCAGTGTATTATTAATACGATTTGAAGTCTTTTTTTATTACTAAAGAAAAATTGTAGAGATAAAATAAAAAATGGTTAAATATATATCGCACTAGATACATCTGGTAAAAAAAACACTAGTAGAAAATGCTTTGTAATAAAGAACAAATCTAATTGTCTCACCAGTGGCAGATATAGAATGATTGTTTACCTATTTAATAATGAAATAACTCTAATTGTTAAAATCACTAACTCAGTAGATTTACAACAAACAAATAGATTAGATAAACCCCTTGAAAGTTTAACATAAACACAAGTTAACATACACACCACATACCACAAATTGTCAACGTGTATCAGTTTAAAATAAAATCGAAGATCAGAATTCAATATTCATCTGGTGATTAACGATGTTTTCCATCGCGCTGGATCAACAATATTCTCTTACGCTTCGTTGACATTAATATTTATAAAATACATACAGGCACCGGGTCTATGCATATATGCACGCCCTCAAAATAACAGCTCACACACCATTATCATTTTAATTAGCTTAATTAAAATAAGCTGTAAAATTTATTTTTGGAACGAAGATATTTTATTGTTACATAAATTGTTTCAAAATATGCATCATCGGCTAAAATAGCAATGTTAAGATGAAACTACATTAATGATTTGTTTTTAAAGTGGGAGAGATTGGTAAATTTTTAAATATTTTCTTGGACATTCCCGTTGATATTGAAATTTTATACAACGGTCCAACTTGTTAAGTATATTATCATGGATAACATGGATAACATACTAAGTTATCTATGATATTATGAATCACAAGTCGCATATAAGTAAAAACAAATGATCATTATTACAGCTAGTCGTAAAATATGATACCAGACAATATTAAATTAAATGGTATACAACAAAATTAATGGTAGCGTGAACTCCTTTATGCCGCTGAGGAGAGGCTTTCACATGTTCATAATGCCAATGCTGAGCCGAATAGAAATATTCCCCATCTGGAGCGCAAATAATCTCAGACATTTTAAAGAAGTTCATTTCATCTTAAATCTTTGGGCAGGCATTTTTAACGGTGATCGATTATTGAGACCCCATTTCTTCATTGACCATTTATTGGCTCGGGCACGTTCCGTGAAGTAGACACCGAGCCACGTCCGATCCTTCTGTATATGCAACACCGAGTTGATAACGGGGTTCGTATTAGTTCCGAGTATATTAGAAGGATAGCTATATACAGGACCCCATAGACATACGAAGATTTAACACGAACAATGCCAAAGTTCTCGCAATTGGAATAGGTACCAATTGCAGTTGATGAATAAAGAACAACACCTGCAGGGGAAATAGCTGCTGAAAAGAAAAGATGATGGATCTATCTTGTTCATTACATCCTTTCATTGTCCAGTTTTACGCATACCCTGTCCTCAAATACTGCTGTAAGATTCACTAATACCTACTTACTACAGCCATGATAAAGAGTGTACTTTGTTTATATCATGATTGCAGATTGCCGTCGGGGCACCAGGAAAAGTACATTCATGCTTTCCGCAACGTGGCGGGAACGGAGCGGATCCGAGAAAAAAATGTACGCCGACATTTCTGGGACAGCGCACGGACGAGTTCCGGCGAAGCTCGGATCGTGCTCGGCCTGGCATGAATGTATATGTATAAAGAACACTTGACATTGTTTGGCCGTGTCTTCACCGACGCACGGCTCGGACCCGTTACGGTAGAGCGTGAAGCATCCTTTAGGCTGTATTCCGTTGCAAAACCAGGCGAACCAGACCGGTAAACTACGGTAAAGAGCGGTTCCTGAAAAACATCGGTTTGATACGGAACGGTTTGGTAAAATACTGGAAACGTCAAATGTGGACGTTTTCTAAATTTCAATACCTCTATTATATAATTTATCTTTTATGCATTTTTAATGTACCTATTCTCTGCTTTTACATTTGCTTCTTCTTTTCAATGGAGTTTAATATCGAAAAGTACTTTATTAATAAACTCGTTAGACAGCTCAAGTAAAGATTTGCAGGTCCAATCTTAAAACAGATCAATAATAAATAAACAAATCTAATCAATATTTATATTTTTATAGCTTACAAAACATTCACGATTACTTGTTGTCTTGTTTTTCATGTTTTCCTTAAATATTCCTGACATTAAGAAACAATGGCTGGGGGCATGATAAGTTTAAATGGCCCTAAAAAGTCATTCTATTTAGTTAATGAAATTTATTTACCTTTACTGCCTACCTCCATTGCTTTTGGATGTAAATGCAAAATATTATTACAAATTCTAGAAATTAAATGAGAATTTCACTCGAACTTCCAATATTTGCTTGATTTCTGTCACATAAATGACATTGATTGACAAACAAAACCAGAAAAACCAGCCTTCTCGCGCTGGTTAGTTTGGTGACAGTTATAACCGAATTTTTCAGGAACCGTGTTCCGTAATAAGAAAACTTTCAGGAAAGCGATAGAAACGGAACATAAAACCATAACCAAGGTAAGCAACGGAATACACCTTTACTATAATTTTAGCATAAACTAAGGGATTATATATATATATATATATATATATATATATATATATATATATATATATATATATATATATATATATATATATATATATATATATATATATATATATATATATATGTATACTATTAGCGTTGATTGAAAGAATTAGGTCTACGAGTATTCTACTTTCCATATATTGGTTTTTAAATAGCGTAAAACTTTCCAAAATGTACAACCAGTTTTTCAAATAATATTCTGTCCAGTTGTTATCTTTCTGCTTGCGCTATTTCTGTCAAATTTGTAATAAAGTTTTAACATGTCGCGGTTTTCTTTTCAACAACCAAAGTTGTATATTGAAAAACGATTTGTACAACGCGGTCTAAAAACTACCGTGTAGAACTTGTTGTATATCGCTGTACGATCGCAATGAATTTGTGCATCAAAATCTAATTTGGCGCCTACAAGAAAACATAAAGAAACACCGGATCACAAAAATCTGAAAGCACCGTTGTGCGGCTGCAAAAAGTGGCAATGAAAATGTGCTTTTAGTTTTAGGATACCTTGTCAAATAACGTCTAAACGTTTCTAAACGGCATATTATTGGCACATTAATGCACAACTTTACCTTAAATTAACCATTCTCGAACAAAACCTTCTACAGTTTTCTAGATCCCAATGGTTGGGCTCGAGTTTGAATTACCCTGTATATGAACAGGGATAAAGATTTCTTTATTTTGGGGAGCAAGTTATTAATATATTTTTAATTAGAAGAACAAAAGATGTGACATGACTTAAATACCAAGCTAAAAGTAGATCAGCACCAGACTGCAACAATTATAATTAAGAATGAGATGACAAATATCAATTTTTTGGGCTATTAACTCTGAATAACTTGGCAAAAGGCTACAAAAACTGATTCGATAAAAAAAGAAAATAAAGCCTCCCATATAGTTCTTCTCGTATAACTTTTTTAACGCGATACGTCAAATCAAAGAACGTAATTTTGATATACAGTTCATACGAAATAAACTTTTAGTCACGTGATTAAGCTTGACCGGCACAGCGTTGCCCACTTTTATATATTTTCTTTTAATCAAAATATTTTATGAAACAAAAATAAAAGATTATAAATTAAATATGAAAAATTGCATATTAAAAAATTAAAATATTCTAATAACACACCGTAATGCAGCGTTCACCACAGAACATACTTTTATGCGCTGTATAAGTATTATATTTAAATATATAAAAAAATTACAATAAAAAAATTAAACTTAAAAATTACTATATAAATGATGTAAACATGCAATAACACGATACTCCATGTAGTTACTACACACTTCTTAAATATAGATACCTAATATACAGTTAGCAGGTCCATAAAAGTTACTGATATTTCATAAGGTCCTTACCTGAACTGTCTATAGACTTTAGAGAAAGCATGCCTGAAACTAAGTTGTCAATATTTGCTGTCGAGTTTTTAATATGTACTTTCTTAACGTGCTACCTATACTTTCATCTGAAAAATTTACTTATGAAACGTACAATTATTTACGCAGTGCTAGTCGAGTAAAAGTAATTATCTATATATAATTCCGCGGTTTGCCATATTATTTTAGTAGAAAAGTATTACTTGTCACTTTTTTTCTTAATTACTCTTGTCTTAATTTTTGCCCTCTTATGGAAATTTAGATTCAAAAAGAGTAAAAAGACAAAATAAAATAACCACTATCGTCTACAGAAAATACGAGTACATACAGGAAAATATATCCTCTTAGTGGCGTGCTGTGAAGAATAGGTAAAAATTGGCAAAATAAAATAAAGGGTAAATAAAATAAAGGGTAAGGGAAAAAAACAGACGATGTCCATTTTATTGAATTTTTAAGTAATCAACTCAATTTGTTGAGAATATCAAGTCCCAAACGCATGTTAAATTGTAACTGAATATAACAAACGATATCCAAATACATAACGCCTACAGTAATATATTTTTGTATCTTTAACAATATTAAATCATTGTTTTCTCATTAAGTCGGTTTTCTGACATCGTCGTGTTTTCTTTTTACCCTTCAAATAATAAAAATAGCATAAGTAATAAATTAAGTAATCAATATAATTATTTTTTACTCTAAATTGGGGGACATTTTTCAGATTTGGCATCACTGCGTAGGACAACGGTCGACACGGGCGTAATTAAACCACGCGTTGCTTTCTTATTCTATCTCTTTCTTACACATTGGCTTTCCACTGATTGTAGTCTACAGAGCACGTGAAAGATTCGTAAGTTAAGGTGCTGCGTTTAATATCCCAATAGAGACAATATAAAGTAAATCAATCTGTGTTGGCGTAAATCATATCAGGAGCACCTTTATGGGAAATTTATTTATTGAGACGAAAATTATTTATCTCTAGAATAAAAATAATATAAAAAATCCTTAATTGTAATATTTCTGGGATTAGAAATAAGTTATAATGTTAATGATACAATAAAAAAAATTATAATTATGTCTTGGGTACTTTTGCCAAGAGGAAAAATATCTGAGACCGTTAAAAAACTTTGTTCCTGTGTCTAAATTTTCTGAATACCTTGTAAGTGTGTAAATATATTTTTATCGAATTACTAATTGAACTACCTAAAGCCGAGCCTTACGGCGTAAAGGTTAAATAAAGCAACTCACAGTAATCCTACATATGTAATCAACTTCCTTTTTTGAAATTGTCGCAGTTACTGCCCCGCTGACCGTTCAGAATGCGTTTAATAAATAATTGTAGTTACCACCAGGGTTCGGAAAACTACATGTTACTTTTAAAAACTACATAAACTACATTACATGTAGTTAATGTAGTTTATGTAGAGGGTATAGTTTATGTAACCTATGTATGTAACTTTCAAATATCAAAGGTTTGAGATGAGGTTATAATAAGTTGAAGCTTTAAAAACACATAATGAATTTAAAACAGAAGAAATATGGCTTTAAATATAATATTTACATCATATTATCTCTATTACACCTCATAGAAAGGAAAATTATTCATAATATCAATACATAGTTTATTAACGTAGTTTTCATGTAGTTAATGAACGGGAAAAGACGTAGTTTTTGAAGAAAAACTACACGTAGTTAATCAGGTAAATTACGTCTTTATTAACTACTTCCGAACCCTGGTTACCACCAGGGTTGGGTACGCAGCAGCATTTTATTATATAAGAAGTATTAGTACTTTGGATTGATCAAATCACATCCAAAGTATAGCTTTTCAATATCATTCGGAAAGTTATAAAAAACTTTATGTAGCCGCCATATTAAATGCCAAAACGATGATATTAAAACTTCAAAATATAAGTTTGATTAATAGATAAAAGAAAAACAAGTTTGATAGTTGTTTTGTTAGTTTGAATGTCATTAGCATGGAAAAAGAAGGCATTTTAATATTATTTTTACTGATGAACGATGTATACGAGAGATGTCTTTTACATTTTGCATATAGAGATAGAAAAGAAAAGTAAATAAAAAAATAAACACTATTTTTTCGAAGTTTTCTCCACGAAGAGAATCATTTTTGCATCCGTTGGAACCAATTCTGAAAGCAGTTATTCCCCTCACTTGTTGGTACCTTCAAAATTGCGTTTTTAAAAACCCTGACTACATCTTCTGGGGATGGGAATCTTTTACCACGCAGTTCATTCTTAATTTTTGCAAAAGTATTGTTATGACTTAGGTCGGGACTGTATGGAGGATGGTCCAACAATTTGATGTTATCTTGCTTTAAAAACTCAATTGGTTTTCGGGCTGTGTGAGAACTTGCATTGTCTTGGTGGAGTTTCATTCAATTAATCGTCGTTGCGGGTTAGAATTTGATTTTTTTTCGAAACTGAGCAATTACTTCCGGGAAACCAATATGTAGGTACCATTCAGCAGTACCAGTTTTATGATCTTGAAGAGAAATTGTTGCTACATGACCCGTTTTGAGACAAGGAGAAGGAGAACTATACTCAATGGCCAGAGAAAGTCGTCAACGTTTGTAAGGGCATTATTGGTGACCAAATGAGAAGTTAAATATTCATCAACGATAATCTAAATAACCAGACGTATTTGCGGTTTTTAGAAGGAGCTTATTACAAATCTGGCAGTTTTTCCCCGATCCTCTTTTTAGAAACATTTTTGTAGAAATATGAAGGCTGAATTCTGTCGAAATATTTTTTATGTAAATATGTGAGCAACTTAAAATAATAATTGACGTGTTCAAGCATTTTGTTCAACTTCAGTGTTTGATATAATGAATCTATTCGACTTTAAAGATTCACACTGTATACCAACATTGCAAGATGTAAAGTGGGCAGGTATTAGCTATTATAATAATATTGAACATATTGATAAATATATTTATATTTTGTCTTATACTTTTTGTAAATATTGCATTAAAAAATTTTTTTTGGTCAAATTGGTTAAGACTATTTCTGGATGTACCCTCCCGGCTGGGCAGATTTTAGTCTGAAGTTGACCGGAAGGTACCCTTTATAGGACAGTACTAATTATTTTCTAGTTTGATCAAATTGACTTCAAAAATATATAAATTAGCACAAAGGCAGCATATATTATGTTCTTAATAACATTTTTCAAAAAGTTAACAAATAATGGAGTGGTGGCCGATTTTTCAACCAGAAACTGTTAAAGCAAATAGATAATATGTAATGATCTAATGCCCTTCTGGCAAGAGAAACCTTAGGTCGGCGTTTTCATGTATAGGAGTGAATCGCTATGGCAATCTAGTAAGTCGGAGAGAGCAAAAATACGAACTATTTATTGCATAATCACTTAATTTGACGCTAGATTCCATGCGCTTTGAAAAATAATCGCCTTCTGTCTTTATTCATTACATCTTATTTTACTAAGCGTGTTGACTGTACTCACGAAAATTGGTACCCAAGACCAGAAATGCCGACCCTCAGTATAAACTGTATGTATCGTTCAATAAAAGAAAAAAGACTAAGTTCATTTTGACTATCTGTTAGCTCTCTACTTAAAAATATGCCCATATCAAGTAAATCAAATTTTATTTTGCGAGAAAGTCGCATCCTATGAGAAATGATCCAAAATATATATGTTAACGACTTTAGAAAATATCATCCGAGCCGTAAATTTGGTACACTAAACAAAAAGAAATAAATGTCACAGATACACTTGTTTCTATATTTTTAAATTTTTATCGCACGAAATTTGCATAGAAAATGCTTAAACGACAGTTATTACCTACTAGTTGAAGCCTGGCGCATCCGCCACGACATCAGAAAAAAAACTTTTTTTTTATTAAATGAAAAACAAAAAATCCGACAGTTTTTAGAAGAGCCATTACTTCAGTAGAGACGACACGCGTCAAAGACTTTTCGCGTCAATTCGACCAACGTATAGATCATTCATTATGTCCTTTACTTCTACGTGAAGCATAGGGCTTCAATGAACGCTCTCCAGCGAGCTCGGTTGTTGGCAATTGATTTGACGTATAGATATGGTTGATTAAATGGCCAAGGCGCGCATAGAAATAAGCATAGCAACAAACTGGGCGATGATACACTTCCACGCGACTGATAAGTTGGTTAAATTAAAGTGGTTAAATTAGGTTAAACCTATGAAGATTAGGTCGTACTATGTAGCAAATGTAATAAAATTAATAACTGGTGACATTGTCCCATCTCTGGCTAGCCACAACCCTGGCTAGCAGTGACGAGTCGCGTTCAACAATAATGACAAAATGAAAGAGTGGATGGACCGCCTGCACGTTTTCCATCGTTCGGATATGAATAAGCAAGGGCCAGTGGCCAAGAGACCAATTAACGTTGATTTCAGTGATTTAAAATATGACGCTCATTTCAGGCCATTACCCTTACGGTGACTGTGTAAATGAACTTAAACAGCATCTGCCTATGTAATGGACAAATCGGGTTGTTCAGAATGAAATAATGCGTGTTGCAGAAACTAGGTTTTTACATTTAAAATGTAAAAGTAAAGATCTACAATATATTTTTCAGTTATACAATTATACAGAGTAGTTAGAATTTCACCACCGGTGTCTCGGAATCTATGAAAATTGCGATTTTTTTTGTTGTATTGTCTTTACAAGACGAAAAACATTCTTATTAACTTTTTGAAAAAAAATTTGCTTGTAAAATGGTTAATCCCATAGACTTAAAATAAAATATAGACTACACTATTTACATCTGAACGCGGTCAAACAATCATTTTTGTACACATGTTTACTTCTGGGTACACTCGACCGCAGCCGACCAAACCTTCCTCGTCCAGCCTATGTTGCCACGTCTTTAATATTATCAATATTTTTTTACTTATTATACACATATATTGAGATATTAATACTGCATTTTAATAAAGTAGATTTTAATATTCCATAGGTGTATTAAATAGTCCTTATACTACTTAATTATTATAAGTCGAATGCTATGTAAAAAGGATAAATCCTTTACAATATGGCAACACCGATTAGAGACGAGGTCGCCTGTTCATTCTTCTATTAACTTGTAGTACGCGTCGCACGTGTGTAGTAAAGCATTGTTGCCGCTACTTCTCTCTGGTTGTATTATTGCATTTTCTTAGTTTGTAGTCCTTAAATGTTTATTTTATTTACTTTTTGTATTCAAGAACTATAAAATATGGTTCACCAGTGTCAAATTTACAAGAAATTTGACTTAAATAATCCATTTGAGTCTCGAAACGACTTTCGACCGGTAGGCAACTGTCAATTTACTAATTGGGAGCCAGTGGCGTTGTTGTAGAAAGGCGCTTATTTATATAATATTTTAGTAAAATGTAAAATATGAATTTTTTCTATTACATAATCATTTATATAAAAGTTTTTGTAACAAAATCATAATTATAATCCTGTTATTATACAAGATAAATGATATTAGGCATCGGTTAAAAAATTAATAATGTTTTTATTAAAAATATATTCCGGTTTATTCTAAAACTATCTTCAGAATCTAAAATAACATACAAGAATTTTTTTCAGATAAAAAAAAACAGATTTGTATGTTAGTATATGACATAAATTAATTATATTTAATTATTATTAATAGAATGACTTATCATATGACAACTTTTGGCATTGTCGGTTAAAAACAAATCGTATTTAAAATTTCAATCCAGGGTGCCATGGCGGTGTTAAAAACACTAAGTTTTAATCAAGGAGCCTTGGAAAAATAGTTTTGATCGTCTAATGTTTTTCGTGTCTTGTCTAGGCCGGTTAAATAAGATGTACAAATCGTATTTTTAATCATATTATGTCAATTTTTTCAAACGGAACAAGGGTGATTCATTAGCATATTTCGAAAAAGCATTTCTTTTATGAATATATTGATACTTGGTATTTCGAGTCCAATTGTCGTTATGAACCGCGTGTTACAATTTCAATTAAACTATATGAGAAAATGTCAAAAGTTGATATATGATATGTCATTCTATTCAGAGTGTCATTTTCTATCGAATAAAGTAGGTGCCATTTAAAAATCAGAAGTTATAGTCATTTCCGGTGAAACAGAAAGTGACCAAAAACAATTGAATGCGTCAATCAATCCTAATTTATGTCATATATTAACATACCAAATCTTGTTTTTTTATTTGAAAAAATAAAAAAATTATGGGGGTGAGCCACTTTTGGGACGCAGCCGGTATAATAAAGACAGTAGCGAGTTAAATAAATGTAGTCTACATTTTATCCACTTCCTTAAAGCTTGCTTTAATGGAAAAGATTTCTGTTTTCCCTAATTTACATAATAAGACATCACTTACCAGAAATAAAAATTACAACAATCTTGAAGTTTTTTCTCCTTTCCATGTCACCGATTCTATTATATCTATAGAATAGATCCTGTTTTCATTTTTAGATAATGTTTGACTAATAATAAATTATTAATTTCAAAAATTAAATACGTAATTTCGATTATTTTTTTTCTATAACATGTATAAACATAACATTTCATAAACTTTTATTTAAAAAACCTCTCCTAAATCGTAATAAAATATAAAAAAGTTAAATACGATATATTTTTAATTGAATTATAGCTTCATTAAAATCAAAAATTTACCCGGCTATGGTACGGAGAGTTCAGGTGTACTGAGGAACGAAAGACAGTGTTGCATTCTTCGTCAGAGTGGCCAGGGAACGACCGTTACGACGGAGACAACCTATCTCTCGCTCGTGTCGCACTCGTTAGAGTCTAAAACAATAACACAACAATAACAAGACATTGTCTGACCGCATGTTCCAGCTATTTATGAATGAGATGCTCAGTCTATATTTTATTTTAAGTCTATGGTTAATCCCGTTTATACTTTTCAAAATTTCTATACCATTTTAGAGAAAAATAAAAAAAATATGAAGATATAGTTCAATTTTTCCCAGTCCTAAAAATCCAAACAATCCGGGATATACTGTAGAATTATCTTATTTATTTTTATTTTATTTTATTTTAAACTACTCCTTACGGTATATTATGTCATATAAAATGTAAAGCGATTCACCGAAGCAGACATAACCTAACCTAACCTCACCGAAGCAGACATGATATTGGATATTTTTTCAAAGAAATCTTTATTTTTTTTTTGGTATTAACGAATTAAAAAAGTTTAGAAATTTGTGGTTCGTTCTGTTTCACCAATAAAAAAATAGGTATGTATATATGTGTTAGATTAGGACAATTCGAGAAATAATTAATATAAATAAAACCTATGTCGCTGTGCGGATAGCTAGAAACCAGATACTTACAATACTAAGTGGTTACCAAAAAGTAGGCAGCAAACATGGAAAAATGGAAATAGTATATTATATCCCCTCGAAAAGTTACAAAAATCTGTGAGATCACATGTAAAACAAAGGCGTTACTTTAGTTGATAAAGAACAAAGATTCTTTAAGTTACTAAGCAGGAACATTGATTTTTGTAAATTAATCCCCTCCAATAAAAAAATAATATCTGCTCTAGAAGTATAAAATTGTGTATATAGTTTCCTTTTGATGTATGTAAGTAAACTTTGAAGAAGCCATTTTTGAAAACTTATACCCTAAGTTGTTAATCAATTTTATAAGTCTAAGAAACTTTAAACTTGAAGGAACATAATTTGAAAAATGGACTATTAAACTTTGAGTACCTACCTACAGTTAGGCGACAAGATATTGTGCCTGAATAATGCACCAAAATTAACACATATAAGCCATATCAAATACACTTTTAGTTACACCATCGCGGGCTCGAATATGAAATCCATTGTTGCCAACCATGGACATATTCGGCGCCGCGCCGAGCCGACTAACTAAAATTTAAATTTCCCGCTGGCAATTCAACTCTACTGTAAAAAATGTCAAAAAATTTGCCACATTTATTTATATATTTATTTACTAAGATTTTAATTCCTCTTGACACTTTAGTTTTGTATTACGAGTTTTAGTGAATTGTGTTTCGATACTTCAAGCTTAATTTTTTTACTAGCAGACCTTGTAGTCGAAAATTGTTCTTTTCAGAACCACTTTTGTAATGCGAAGTATACAGGATGCCAAAGCAGTTTAATAGCTGCTGCAAAAAATACCATCGCAACCTTATTAGAATATTTTCAACGGGAAAGTGGTAATAATGACCCTTTTAAGTCCTGTTAAGAAGCGAGTTTTGTTGATGTAAATAATAAATAACTGTTTATATATTTATAAATAATTCATTTTTGTTTTCTAAAATATTTTGATTAAAAGAAAATATATAAAAGTGGGCAAGGCTGTGCTGGTTAAGCTTAATCATGTGACTAAAAGTTTATTAGGTACGATTTATAACCAGCCTTAAGTTTAATTAGGCGATTTTCCAAGAAATTTCAAACTTGTAGGACATATTTTCAAAAATAAACTAGGTATTAAACTTTGAGTACATTAGGCGACAACCATGTTGTGCCTAAATTATGTTAGGTATTCTAAATAAGGCACAAAATCAACAGATACATTCACACTTTGGTATGTACTATATCATGAATCAAAGATAATTGAAATTCCTAGTAGCTATATCGCTAATCAGGGATTCCTTCTAAAAAGGAATAAGCTATGCCGAAATAATAAAAATCCTGATGCATACCGTTAGATAATATTTTAGCGAGAAGGTTCAATCGTTGCCTGCGGACAAGTCCTTTTGGCATAACAATATGAATAAGTAATGAGCAAAGTGGCATTTTCTTAATTGCACCGCTGAGGGCTGTTTCGAACCCACAACGATAAATTGCAGTTAAAGATACAATCTTTGTATCTTTGAGTTATAATCTATAAAGTTTCAAAACGACCGATTCTCGATAAGTCTTAAGGTGGAGTCTTTCTCAGAAGAATGTATTTGTTGTTTTGTTGTACAATCTATTAATAATTTTGCCTTCCAAAATACTAATAATTATTCGTACCTAGCACTTAAAAGACATTTTACTCTATAAATCAGATGCAAAAAAAAACAAATTTAAAGTGTTATAATTATTTTATTTTTAGCCCTATTTTCATGAAATTTTCAGCAAACTGAATATTAATAAATCAATTTTAATTCGACAACTCAGTTTTTTATAAAATTTAGTATTTGGCTTGTTATACAGGGTTAATTGAAGGGTTGTTTTTTACCCTAACTTTAAAACAATAGCAAATTTTCCTAAAACATTATTTTTCTGTCAGAAACATGTCTATTAATAATTTTGAATTTTGACTCAACACATGCCTTGGTTAATTTAGAAGAGCGAAATGAACTTGCCACCAGCAATTTTTTCAATTTCACTACTTTTTGGTGTTAGTTACATTCAATATGACGAGGTGGTTTGGTGACTATTGTGAACTATACTACTACTATGAACTGGCCAACATGTTTAACAGATCTGAAACCTATAGAACAAGTTTGGGACGTGCTTGACAGGAAACTTAGTATAGGCACCAGTTTCATTAAATTCCTGGCTTTTGAAGAAGAATGGGAAAATATATCGCAATGTGATATTTGCAGCCTCATTGATAGCAGCTGGCAATGCTGGCAGTATGTACCAACGCCTACAGGCAGTTATAGAAGCCAGGGGAGGCAATACAAAGTATAAAGTTATTTTTTAGAAGTTTCTCCTGTTTGTATAATTATCTATTACATGTTTTCTTTAATATTGTTCATTCTGTTATAATTATTAAAGTATATTATAACCAACACTGTTTAACATATTATCCAATGGGGCGTCAATACGACAAAAGTCACCTGGTTATATTAAAAAATAATATCAAAAGATAATGAAAATTGAAATAATTGCAAATTGTTAGTGGTAAGTTCAGTTTGCCCTTAAAAATTAACCATGATATGAGCCAAGAAACCAAATGCTCAGGAAACATGGTCAGACTCCCGGTCAGATCGAAAATAATGTTTTAGGAAGTGGCGCTTTAGTTTTTTTTGCTCTCGAAATTATTGCACATGGCGTTTTAAAGATAAGGGTGAAAAACAACCCCTTGGATAAACCCTGTATATATTAAGCCATATAATAAGGTTTATACAAAACTGAGTATACGAATTAAAGTTGATACATATAAGTTCAAAATAACGGAGTTATTTTACTTTGAAAATTTCCAAAAAAAAAATATTTTGCTAACATTTTAAGAACCACTGAATCTTTTCTGGAGTTTCTTTTTTGTAAATTTAATCTACTACCTATGTTGCCATATTATCAAGAAATTAATTTTTTTAATAAAAACTAAAATAAATTTTCAAAATATTCCGAATTTTCAAAAATTTGTTTTCGCGAAAAAACCTCATAGGCGTGTTTCTGGGGTTGAACTATACTACCAGTTAAAATACTTGCACTTATTTTTGGGACACCCTGTATACTGCTACATTATAGAGAGCACAACATGTAATTTCTTTACTGATTGTCCCCTAAAAATTAGCATGTGTGTCGTTAGTCGGCTTAAATACTATAAGGATGCTTATAAATGAAAATACTTCATCATATCAAGATCTAATGAAGAAAAATAATAAATTTCGATATCGAAGAAAAAGTGAAAGTAATTAGGTATAGGAACCTAATAAATGCTTGAAGTAATGCTATTACTTTTAAGTAAAAATTAGAGTTATGGGATGAAAAATATCCGAGGAGAAATAAGCCAGAATTACTATAATTTTCGACGAAACTACGGATATGCCGTTCGAAACCATGAAATGTTCGATCCGAAAGTCAGGCAACGGTTCAGAGTAACAATAAATCGGAACGGATTTTCAACGAATCTATCGAAAAAGTAAGTTTTTATTATTCATAAAATTAAAACAAATTTTATTTAGCATAGTTTAGAAGACTAGATGGAAAAAAATGCTGCCATAACAGGAAGTCAAATATCTGGAATAACCCTGGACAGTAAATTCCTGTGGAACAGGTATATTAAGAACATTTCCTGCAAAGTCACAAAGGCTCTCATGATATGCAGAAAATTGGCGGGAAATAGATGGGTCTGCGCCACTAACATTTTGGTGAATGTATACCATGATAGTAAGACCCATGATTACTTATGGAGCAGTTGCTTGGGACACAAAACTAAAGCAAGGTACAGCAAGGCAAAACCTGTACAAAATGCTGAGACCGGCATGCACTGCACCACAGGAGCCACGAGAACCTGCCCAACAGCAGCAATGGAGGTCATTCTAGACCTAACACCACTGCACATTGTCATTGGTAGATGCGACAATGATTAGAATAGTCACTGACGGAAACAATACTGATAAGCAGGAACAGGAATAGGAGCATTTAGACCGAAAAAATACTCCGAACAAATGGGCACCTACCTCAGTATCCATCAGGCAGAAATCTACGCTATCAAAAGATGCGTACCACTTATCTTAGATAGGAACTATCGGAAACAAGAAATAGCCATCCGATAGGCTAGCAGCCTTAAGAGTGCCTAAGAAGCTGAACAAATTAGGCAAAGATAATAAAGTCCTCCTATTTTGTGTGCCAGCTCACCAAGGGATAGATGGCTTAGGGACAACTTTATGGCAATAAAAAAGCAAACGATCTAGGTAGAAAAGGAGCCAACACTCCACTAAATGGACAAGGACCCTAGAAGACTCCATTCGTAATCTGGAATGGGAAGGAGGATTCTCAAGAAATTTCTCAGAACTTATACGACTGAAAAAAATTAACGATTTTCCTTAAGTAAGAACAATCTTCGGATTGTCACGAGATTTTTAACAGGACACTGACTCCTCAACCAGCACCTCAGTAGATTGAAGCTAAGAGACATCGGCGAATGCAGATTCTGTGGGGAAAATGGGAAACATCAGATTACCTCATCACTGAGCGCGCCGAGACGACAACCATTCGTGCCATGAAGTAGTCCCTCCAAAAAACTTTTCCCTAAAGTTTTATAACATTGGTATTCCAATGCCACACAGTGGCACAGCAGATGCTCTATGGTCTCTTCTTCCTTTCCGCACAACTGCCCCACGAGGTTTACCCCAGTTTCCAGTGATGACACCTACAATTATGCGTACTGGTGGTTCATCTGCCACGGTCTCTCCCCTGGCCCCCTCTTTGGCGAGTCCGTCTGCTTCCTGATTGCCCACCACATTGCTGTGGTCTGGCACCAGCACAGAGTAGACTCGCCTTGATGCAGCCAGGAGAGTGCTTCTCGGCAGTCCATCATAATTTTCGATCTCATGATTGCATGGTGATGCTTCTAAAAGCGCCCAAGCTGTCAGAGTGTATCACGATATCCCTTATTGGTCTATTAGCGATTTTCTCTCGTATACAACTGACCGCGTCCTTTATGGCGTAAACCTCTGCTTGTAGAACATTACAGCCATCCGATAGCCTTAAAGATCGTCGGATGTCGAGTTCTTCTGAAAAGATGCCTATACCTGTGCCTCCTGAAGTTACGGAAGCATCTGTGTAGACTGCTATCTCTTGAGTGTTCATTACTCGGTTGCTTTCCAAATCCCTGAGACTGTATGATGAGTTATAACTCTAGCAAGAGGGATAAAATAGATCTGTAAGGTTCTACAAGTCTTCAGCCCTACCAAAATAAGTTTGGTCTGTTGTCGCTCTGAGGATAAAGGTTTGCTGAGCCGCCGTAACCGTAAACGTCCTTCCCAGCACCGCGGGGTCGCCATGCCGCCAGCCGCCTCCGGAAGATGCACGCACGCACGCTTTCTGCATGCCTGGGCGGGCGTTATTCACAAAGAATTCGCCCCCGGCTCTGCGAACACCTGGACGTCCGTAGTTCGGACGCGAAGCGCTGCTTTCTTGCTCGCCACGACCGTACGTACTTATAAAGTTAGAAGTATCTAATATACCACGGCTGCCTTTTATATTTTGTATACTGGGTTTTTCTCAAAAGTGGCTCACCCCTATAATTTTTATTTTTTTTCAGATAAAAAAAACGAGAATTGGTACCCTAGTATGTGAAACAAATCAGGATTAATTGGCATATTCAATTGTTTTCGGTCACTTCCTGTTCTACCGGAAATTACTACAACTTTTGCTTTTTAAATGACACCCTCAGTATTTGTATGTATGTCCGGTTTTACAGCGTCCTTCGTCGCCCTCCAGTCTATTGTCCCAATCTCCTGGTAGTAGGTTCCTTTCCGACATGCCTCTGTCGATTCCTTGTCGTGTCTGTAGGTGTCCACTGCAACACTTGCTTTGGTATTCTATCGTCAGCCATTCGTTGTACATGGCCGTACCACTGCAGTTGTTTTTCTTGTATATCTTGTACAATGTCACCCTCCACCTTCATTTTTTCACGTATTCTCTCGTTCCGAATTCTGTCTAAACGGGAGATTCGGGCTGATCTTCGCCATTTCGTCCATTTCGGTCAACAACTTCTTTTTATGTTTTTCGCTTAACTGCCATACCTCAAAGCCATATAACATTATGCTTTTCAGAATCGCGTTATAAATCAGTTTTTTTCTGTGATCCGAGATATCCCTAGATCAAAGCACCGAGTTCAGCGCTCCTATCACCTTTCTGCCTTTACCAATCCGTTCTTCGAATTCCTTTTCGCATCTCTCTCTGCTTGCGATTTTTACACCTAAATACATATATTCTTCGCAAGCTTCAATTTTTATATTGTTATTTAATACTAGGTCTTCCAACGCGCCATCAAAACACATATATCTTGTCTTCTTCTGGTTTAGTTCCAGTCCCCATTTTTCGTACTCCTCTATCAGTTTTCTGATCATGTATTCTAGATCTTCTTTGTCTTGGGCCATTACTATCTGGTCATCGGCGAAAACAGAGTATACAGAGAAAGGTTTTCATTAATAGGTATTCCCATCTGAGAGCACTTCTTGTGCCAGTGCTTAAGAGCTTCTGATAGGTATATTTTAAATAAAGTTGGGGACAGACAACAACCCTGTTTTAGACCTTTTGATACTGGGAATAATTCGGATAGAGTTATGCCTATTTTAATTCTTGCGGAATAATTGCAGTAAAGTTGCTGTACCGCTTTTATTAGTGTTATATTTATTGGGCTTTTTTCGAGAACTTCCCATAGTTTCTTAATTGGTACCGTATCATAAGCCTTACTAAGGTCCACAAACAGGAGATGAATTTGGTCGTTATTCGTTGCCGTCTTTTTCTCAATGATCTGAGTTATTGGAAATATATTATCAATGCATGAGCGGCCTGCCCTGAACCCGGCTTGTTCTTCAATCTCATGGGGGCTAAATTCATCTTCTAGTAGGGTTTTAAGTATTTTCCGTACGGTCTGCTAAGAGTGTCAGACACAGCTATACATTTGTAGTTAGTGCAAATATTTTTCCTTCCTTTTTTGTGGATCAGAGTTATCCATGACGTTTTCCATGAATCAGGTATGGGCTCCCCGTTAATATATGTGGTGAAAATACAAGCGAGAATTTCTTTCAAAATTTTCGGTCCGCATTTCAGAAGTTCCGCTGATATTCCTTCAGGACCACTCTCAGTATTTTTCTACTTGATTCGATAGAAAATTACACTCTGAATAGAATGACATATCATAGGTCATTTTCGCATATGGCCACTGACCGTTATCAAGTGTGAACTTGATAACAAGTTCACACTTCAGTTCTTTCAGTTGTTATCAAGTTTACACTTGATAACGGTCAGTGATATTTCTGACCGAAACGTTGTGTAAGCAAAATAA
This sequence comes from Sitophilus oryzae, assembly GCF_002938485.1. NCBI lineage: Eukaryota > Metazoa > Arthropoda > Insecta > Coleoptera > Curculionidae > Sitophilus > Sitophilus oryzae. The sequence continues at coordinate 1,124,912 of NW_022146948.1, read as the reverse complement.
ATAAAAACAATGGAAGGCCAACATTTTTTTAGTTTTAATACTGAATCATTGTCTACCATATTCAAAGTAACGGAAATATAACTTTTAGATATTGACGTTCTGCTTAGTATAAATAAAATATGATCTTTGAAAAACTAAAGTGTATAAAGTCTGAATTATTTGAGATTGGGCATTTAAATTTTTCGAGATTTTCTGGATCCCGGGATTTTGGTATCCTGGTTTGGAAACTGTTATCTGCGGATAATGGAAAACAGTAGATAATAAAAAAATAATATTAAATTTTAAGATATTAAAAACAGAAAAAAATATTTACGTGTATCAATATTATATACACTTTGTATATATTGTAATAAAAGATCATATATTATGACCTTTTTATTTATTTCCTTAGGTGAAACTTGAGTTCAAAGATAGTTTTTGGAAATAACGTAATAAAATTTAACCTATTGCTCAAGTGCCTGTCAAATTTGTCAACATTTTTTGTCATGTCAACATTTAAGGCGATAAATGCTAAAAACACGGGCTGATTAGTGTTAGGAAGTATGTTAGAAAGTGTTAGGAACCATAATTTGTGAAAATTCTAAAAATAAAAGTTAAAAATTAAATATTTTGATATCTTCAGAAGGTCTAACTTGTATTATTATTTATTATTCCAGCTAAAAAAACTTTTTCGATGAGTTCAACTACGGTAGTGAGCATAGTTTTACGCACCAGGCTTGCTAGTGACGTCATAATTGGGGCTATTTTGGCTATAACGATTTTTTTTAAAGATACATCATATACATCATATTCATAAAACATTTAATCACTAGTTGATTAAAAAAGTCATTAATGTTGAAAATTACCTTTTATCCTCTCATAGTATATGCTTACTAGCGTGTACCAGCGACTTCGTTCGCGTCGAATTAATCATTTGTAATGGTGATAATAAAGCAAAGCAAGAATTTCCATTAACATACACACTGGATAAAACTTTGTCACATTTATGTCAGCATGAGAAAAAAAATATGGCGATATTATTATATAACTTGGTAATATTTGAGGGTTAGTTTCATCTCGTTGGAATTTGACTTTCGAAAAATCCGTTTGCCAAAAATAAGCTTTTTACGTCAAGCAGTTTAAGCAGAATCGTGGTTAAAAAATTACCTAAATTTTTGGGACACCTTGTATAATTTTTTAAAAAGATTCAAAATATGTAAAAAAAACAAATAAATTATGCTCGTCCAAGCGGTTTCCCGAAAGACTAACCGTTTTTTAAATAACAAATATTGTAATAATCATAAAATCTTACAAATATGTAAATAAAATATAAGAATATGAAACGTCCATTTTTCTTGGCAGTTAAATTATTTCTTCCCATTAAATTTTATTTAATGTGAATGTTTATTATGTCATTAAATTAGTATAATGAATAATCCATTTAACATATTTCGAAAATATTATTAATTATATATATAGATGCCGTTATTAATTCACTAATCCAAATATTAACAAATGTATATATTTTTACACATTTATAACACACTAACGTGTACCAGCGACTTCGTTCAAGAATTTCCATTAACATAAAAACTGGATAAAATTTCACCTAAAATTTTCTCACATTTATGTTAGCATGAGAAATACCATTGTTAATCTAAGGAAATACCAATATGGCGATATTATTATATAACTTGGTAATATTTGAGGGGTAGTTTCATTTCGTTGGAATTTGACTTGACGAAAAATCCGTTTGCCAAAAATAAGCTGTTACGTCAAGCAGTTTAAGCAGAATTGTTACGTCAAGCAGTTTAAGCAGAATCGTGGTTAAGAAATTACCCAACTTTTTGGAACACCCTGTATGATTTTTTAAAAAATTTCTAAATATGTAAAAAAAACAAATAAATTATGCTTGTCCAAGCGTTTTCCCGAAAGACTAACCGGTTTTTAAATAACAAATATTGTAATATTTGAGGGGCGTTTTCACCCTCTTGAAATTTGAGATTCCAGAAACTCCTCCTTATCGAACCTCTACACCCCACAGTCAATCTGTTTGCTCATCCGTTAATCAATGGTCATATTTTATGAAACACCCTGTATAAATTTATAAAAAATCTTAAAATATGTAAAACAACAAAATAAAATATACGTGTTTAAGAGTTTTTCCGAAAAACTCACCGGTTTTTAAATAAAAAAAATATTTTAATATTTGAGGGATAGTTTCACCCCCTTAGAATTCGAGTTTCGAAAAATTCCTTTTTATCGAACCTCTACACCCTAAAGTCAATCTGTTTTCCAAAAATCATCTTTTTACGTCAAGCGCTTTAAGCAGGATCGTGATTAATCAATGACCAGATTTTTCGAAACACCCTGTATACATTTTTAAAAAATCTTAAAATATGTAAAAAAACAAAATAAAATATACGCGTTTTTTCTGAAACTTAACCGTTTTTTAAATAAAAAATATTGTAATATTTGAGGGGTGGTTTCACCCTCTTGGAACTGGAATTTCGAAAAATCCTTCTTATCGAACCTCTACACCCTAGAATCAACCTGTATGCCAAAATTGAGCTTCTTACGTTGAGTGGTTTGAGCAGGATCGAGATTAATCAGTATGTCAGTCGCTTAAGAATTTTATATATTAGTACAGATTTAATTTTTTGATTATGTAATGAGCACTTTGTTTACTCATTTGTTTCACTGCTTGAACCCATTTTTGTTTTTGATCAAATCGGTGTGAGAAACTGTGAAATTATAAAACGTTGTTTCGGGAGAGTTGAGTTATTGAATATTATTGCACCCAACAACGCCCTAATTGCCCGTTAATATTTTTTCGACAATTTTATTTATATTTGAAATTGTCATAACACAACACGACGCGACGCGACGCCTAGTTCGGGTTCTTATTCACTTATTTTTTACTATCCGAAACAGCGTTACATCACACAAACCTCGTACCTGAGTGTTTTATAATTTCAATAACTGGCACTAGTAAAAAATCAAATACTTAAATATTATGACAAAACCACGATTTTCATATTATTTCAATGCGATCGACATAAACGGTGGGACTGCGTGAAATACTTTATACCCGCCACTTTGAATTTCTGCCGTTGGAGCTTTGCGGTCGGAATTTTTAAAATGAACTGAAATGCACCAAGCCTATACTATACAATCGAAAAAAAAACGACGTAAGAGGTGGCTTGGAAATAGAGATTGCTTTATTTTGTATGTTTTTTGACCGCCATTTCCAAGCCAAATAGAGGCCGTTTTTTTCGATCTGAAGGTATATTTTGTGTAATCCACAGTATAATCACACACGGATGTGAAATATCAAAACAAAGAAAACTCCAGTTGATTTTTTTTATTTGTGATTTAATTTTGGTACGCATCCCGAGCACATTATTCTCTATTTATAAGTAGATTTCGTCCAGATATATTTTGCATCTTAAAATACGAATATAAAAAAAAACCATGAATGAAAAATATAGCACAATTAAAACTTACCTACGTCACTAACAGGAGTAAAAGAAATCAGACTCGAAAAAAGAAAAATAAAGACAGATGCATCCTCTCATATCACCAAAGTGCTTTTCTGGTTTTCAGAAAAGACAATAAACATAGTCGAGCGTAAAATAGGTCGAGTTGGAGCGATTCTCCTAATGCAATGTCAAAAATCGCTATCGATAATGACATCGACGACTCGTTCCTATAATGCATAACAGTTAAATATTTGGCAAATAATTCCCGACTATTTATAATATTTCCGAATTTTAGCGCGTTTGTATAATTTTAATATGTTTGTGCGATTTCTGGAGTCGTTCGCACTATACCTATTAATTTAGGTGCCAAATATATTTACTAAAAACGTGACGCATGTCGATTATTAATATAATGTTGCTAAAGTAAAAGTTAAATGCATTACTATTTATAGAAGTATATTAAATATTGAAACGTCAATTTCATCATTTCCGAAAATCTAATATGACCATTTTTCTGTCTAAAAATTGTCATATTTCAAAAACCACTCGGTATGAAATGCGACTTATGCTGGTTTTGGCAAAAATGGCAAGAGTTAATAAAAATATAAAATATATAGCATTTCATTTACAAATAATATACAACTTAAGTTTAAAAATATTTTTGAGCCATCCTGTATCCTGTATCTTTCTATCAGGATTAATTGACGTGTTCAGTTAGTTTTGGTCACTTCCTGTTCCACCGGAAATGACTACAACTTTTAATTGTTCAATGTTACACCCTCGGTATATTTTTACTGATTTGATAGAAAATTACATTCTAAATAGAATGACATATCATATGTCAACTTTTGACATCTTCCCTTAAAAAAACTGAAACTAAAAAAAATAAAAATGTTATAGGAGTAAGCTACTTTTCAAAAACACCCAGTAATAATCGGTTTTTAAATAATCCCAGAAATTCAACATTAATATAACTAGGATATTCCATAAATAAATTACATAGTATCATTACACATTACAAAACAGTTCTCACTGAGCTATTTAAAGTAAACTGTTTTATTTTCAACTGCAAGTACATTAAAAGTTTTTCCCCATTTCCAAAAATATTTATAAAAC